>NC_090925.1:537878692-538181722 GCF_040938575.1 Ambystoma mexicanum | reverse complement strand
CCAAGATATCCTGTACCACCCACCTTGCCACAGTACCTTTGCCCTAACATCCTCCCCCAGGCAGACTACAACATTCCTTCCTGTAACCCACCTTTTCCCTCAGCGTGGCGCTCCAGTGTCGATGGACTTGAGGGCACCTTCCACTCCTGCCCCTTTGCCGGGGGGGTTAAACCGGGCCCCTTAGGCCCTGTTTATTTTAGCCCCTTGTCAAAAAACGTTGTCAACTCTCACATTTACCTCTTGAGCGGTTCTCTTGCCGGTCTTTTTTCTTGCATTGGTGACCCTTCGTCCCCAATCTTCAGTACCCTTTTACCTTCCTCGCAGGTGGCGACCCAATGCTGTTTGCCTTCCACAGCAAAAGGTCCATTTATAGCATATGCCTGCTCCCATCAGGGCACGCACCACTGGGCCCATCATCCTACGCTTCATCAGGGTGGTCTGGGCTAGGTCTTGGAATAGCCGAATTTCCGAGCCATTGTAGCTGATTGATCTGACCCTCCTGGCATCCGGCAGCACCTTCTTCTTCTGCCCGTACTCGTGTAAGGCCACCACTACATCTCTGGGTCTGGCCCTGGCTCTCCTACCTTTGGCCCCACTCTGTGTATGCGGTCCAGCTCTATCCCCGACCAGTCTTCCACCTCCAACAGGTCTGCAAACACTTGCTGTGCCATCGTGCGTAGATCCTTGTCCGCCACTGCCTCAGCAATGCCTTTTATTCTGAAGTTAGATCTTCTCGAATGGTTTTCAAGGTCTTCGTTCTGGTTTCTCGAGGTTCTGCGTGACAATTGCTATACCAGCTTGTTATCTTCCTTGTGTCCCCTGCAACCTCTTGTATGGCATTCTCTGCTGCATTGGTCTGCTCCTCTAGTTTTGTTATGTCCCCCTTCCCCTCTTGCAACAATTGGGACAGTTCTGCTTGCATCGTGCTCATCTGCGACTGAATGGTGTTCGCTATCTTGCCCCCAAAATCCTAAAAGCATTGGCAAAGGACCTCCTGGGTGACCTCTTAATCTTTTGCAGTGCCTGCCAGCGCCCCGTAAAATCCTCATCTGCCCCGGGCCCCTGAAGTCCATGAGTCGGTACCTTTCTGTCTCTGCAGATTGCCCTCCTGTGTTTTCTTCATAGTCTTGGGGGCAGCTGGCATGTATTCCCCTTGTTTCTGGACATAGTGCGTAGGTAGGTCTGATGGGGGGAGCACTGCCCCCTTATCTTCTCCCTGATCTTGTGTCGCATTCTTCGGGCCTCTAATGGCCATTTTTTTCAGGGTGTAGGAACCTCCTTCCTCTGACACTTTCTGCTTCCGCCCTTGACTGTGCAGGGGGTTGAAACTCCCCTCTAACTGTGCGCAGGTGAGCCACTGTTTGTCTCCTCCTTGGGTTTTAAATGACCCTCCTCCTGGCCTTGGTGCCAGTATCACTCTGCCATGAGCCTGACCAAATGGCCACTCCCTTATTCTTCCTTGCCCACCACAGATTTAGATGGTCTTTTTGGCCCGGGAAGGCCAGGGCCCCAACAGTCACTGTCTCCTATGTGTGGTGCGCCTCTTGTGTCCTTGCTGTGCTTCTGGATGGGGCTGTGCTGGCTGAGGCAGTATATGCAGCTCCAAAATCCAAAATGCTCCTCATGGGCCTCCAGCTGCCCCAGCTATAACACCACAGGACCTCCCCTGGTCTTCTCTGCAAAGTGCTGGCTTCAAAGCTTGGCCAGTGGCCCTCCCCCCACGCTCCCCCACTCTTCACCATCACTCTGATGAAAGCTGGTGATCACTGCCTGCTGATCACTGCGTGCAATGGCCACCCTATGCCTGCTTGCACTCTTTCCTTGGGCCAGGGTGCACGCTGACCTGTGATGTTCTCTCCCAAAGTGGAGTGAGGGGGAGTCGAGCCCCTCAGGGTCACCGCCTTCCTGTCTCTTG
This sequence comes from Ambystoma mexicanum, assembly GCF_040938575.1. Lineage (NCBI taxonomy): Eukaryota > Metazoa > Chordata > Amphibia > Caudata > Ambystomatidae > Ambystoma > Ambystoma mexicanum. Next base: position 538,179,807 of record NC_090925.1, on the reverse strand, counting down.
ACTTTCGCTGTGCGGCCCCTCCTGGAGCTCTTGGCAGCTGTGTGTGCTCTACTCTGCTGCGCATCTCTCGGCAGTGGGCTACAGGTATGGCCCCTCTGGTTCCTCCAGATCTCTCTGAGACGTTGCTTCTTCGGCGCGGGGATGCCTCGCTCCCGCCTCGATCTTCCTCCTGATGCTCACCAGCAGGGGAGTCCCCACTCCACGAATCCAGCCCCAGTGGGCCTTCAATATCGCAGGCAGCTCCATCCTGACTGGCTCCTCCACCGCCGGACAGCAGCTGCTTCCGCCACCCCGCCTCGCAGCCACACTGGATTTTCGGCTGCCCTGGGTCTCCCTGAGTGGTTCTTCTTGCTCGCGGTCTGTGAGCGTCTCTCAGCTTGGTCTGCACCAGCCGTGGGCACAGTGCCCCCGCACATCAGACACCGCAGAGACGAAGGCCACACACCCGCCTCTGCCGAAGTCCCCCAGCGATCCGGGCTGCTGCACTCCACCACCTCAGCCTACAGCCTGGGGAAGGCTCTGTTAATCTATCTTTGTCTTGGCCCTGGGGGGTGAGAGCTCCACGATCACGCTGCTCTCCCCTCGGTGGCCATCTTGGAATCCCAATCACAATGCACTTTTTAATGGATATCCATCATAGATGCCAGTACAAAATGCTGTTTTTTGTTTTTCTTTTTTTTTTAATAGGAAGGATATGTGCTTTTATGTGGCTGCACTGGCATTTTGGGGCAGCCAGACAAGCTATTCTTTGCTGTGGCATGCAATTTTTCTGTTGTTGCTGGGATTCTATGGAAAAGCAAGCATGATGAGTGTTATTATGTGTCTACACTGGCATTTAGGGCAGCCAGTCAAGCCATTTCTTACGGTGGCGTGGCTTTTTTCACTGGGTATCACGGGCAAAGCAAACATGATAGCATTATTACGCATCTAGACTCGACTGCGTTGTGCAGCCAGTTTGGAAATGTTTTCCTGTTGTGACAAGACATTTTTAAAGGCAAAGCCAACATAAGTGTGTGGCAGAGCCATGCTGGGCATGTTTTGTTATAGTTTTATTAATGGCATTATGTTATGTTAAGTTGATTTGTAACGCACCGATACCACCCAGGGGCAGTCTCCAGGCACTTGCGTGGCTCTGCCAAAAAGTGGGGTGGGGAAAAGGGTGAAAGGATAGGTTCAGAACAGGAGAAATTGGTGTCTTTGAGTGTTGTGTTGCATGTGGTCGCTTGTGAGGAGCCTCGCGCATTGTAACTGTATGGGTAAGATTCGATGCCTCGGGTGTGTGGTAGTGTTTTGTGTTGGTATTAGTGTTGTGTGGTTATGATAGGTTGGTGGTATGCACTGGTTAGATTGTGTCCATAAGGGATTCAGAGTAACGGGTGGTCGTAGCTGTAAGGTAGTCCGGCATCTTGGTGTGTTGTTGCATTTTAGATGATATTGGGCTATGTGGGTGGTTCACTCTGGATGTCGGCATAATAATGGTTCTCTATGTGTTTTGAGTGTAGCTAGTCCAAGATCTGGTGTGAGGCATCAGTTATGTAGGAGGAGCAGGAAGGGAAGAGGGTAAGTAATGTCGGTCAGTTTGTTGTGCTCTCTCTCTCTGCGGCAGCCCTTTGGATGCCGCCTGACGGTATCTAGCCAGGTTCTTGTTTGCTGTTCTTTGACCCCTCTCATCTCCTCACTAGTTGTTTGTCTGCGGTGTTGTTGTTGCTGGTGTCCCTTCTTGGTTGTCATTGTCTGCTCAATAGCCAATTTTGAGCAGTTTCCTGAAGGTGATGTGGTCTTCTGTGGTTCTAAATACTTTGGGCATGTTGTTTCAGGTGTTAGCAATTAGACGTGAGAACGATGTTTCACTGAATTTCCCTTTTTCATTGTGTTTTGCCTCTATTTTTAGGTCGCTGCTGGATCTTATTTCCCTTACTGGGCAGTACTGGCTAATCTTGCTTTGGCGGAATTCTGCTCTTTGTTTGTGCATGGCTTTTTTGGCGATGCACAGTGCTTTGAATTTGATGCATTTATTTTACTGGTAACCAGTGTAGGCTTTTCAGTGCTGGAGTGATGTGGTCTCTTCTGTTTAGTCTTAGTAGGATCCTGGTTGCTGTATTTTACACCCTTTTGAGGTTTCTTGGTGAGTCTTTCTGGCATTCATAGGTAGAGGCTGTGAGTGTTAGGGATGTGATTGTTAGGGTTCTGTGGGAGAAGGAGAGGTAGTGACTAAAATCCTCTGAGTAGTTGTAGGAGGAAGAAGCATTTTTTTGGCGATTGCGTTGAATTGCGGTTCCTGTGACAGTCCGTTGTCCATGAGTTTTCCTAGGTTGTTTACTACAATAGTAGACTCTGGTTGCGTTGGGCCCGTTCCATACCACTGCTCGTGCATATTTCTCCCACTGCCCCCTCTCTCTACCTACCCATGGCGCTATCTGTTTCTCCTATCTACTCAAGGGCTTTACTATCAACTATCCTTCCCTTCTCACTAAGTCTGGTAAGAACAAATTTAAAAAGGATATCTTGGCCTCCAACCCAGGTCTCCCCATTGCTGATACCTATTCCAGCGCTTCTGCCAGACAAACCCTCACTGACATCCTCTTTGTCGTTCCTTCGCCAGATCTCTGGACCCCTCATATGATCTCTGTGCTCTGTCCTGTCTCCTCCTCCTCCCATTAATGTGGCACCACCTGGGAAGTCTGTATGGATTCCTCCAGAGTCATCATTAATGTCTATCTAAATGGCACTGTCATGCTGCAAGGCCCTCAGGCCAATCTCTGTCCCTTTGATAGGCGGTTCCCTCACCTCATCAACTTCCTCTCATCTCCAGCTATCCCCTACTCCCCTCCCTTGGTTACCTTGCCCTTTTCACATTCCTCCGCCGCCCCTTTTCTTTCTCCCTCCACACCTCCGGAGGGCATACCTCTGATTTGTACCCCGCCCTGGAAGGTCTTTAAGGGTGGCAACCTTCTTCATCTTGCCACCCTCAACTCTCGCTCTGCTGTCAAACACTCCTCTGACATCTGCCACCTCCTAGAAGAACTTGACCTTGATGTCCTTGGTCTTACCGAGACATGGTTCATGGCCAGCTCTGTCACGAGCTTTGACACTCTCCTCCCTGACGGCTACAAGATCCTCTCCGACCCCAGATCCACCCGGCCGGAAGGGGGTGTAGCCCTGATCTTCCCGAGTGGATTCCTGCCTCTATCCTGCCACTCAGACTTACTCCTCTTTTGAATGCCTTGTCTGTAGGCTCTGTCTCTCCTCTAGCCACTCTGTTACTGTTGATACTCTCTACCGGCCCCCTGGTCAAATCGCCTCTTTTCTCTCTGAGTGCGCAGACCTCTTCTCTGCCCTCCTGGCCTCTACCTCTCAACTCCTCCTCCATGGTAACCTCAACATCCATCTTGATACTCCCTGTGCCTCATCTGCGCTCTTTTGCGACCTCTGCGATTCACTCTCCCTCTCTATCCTCCCGTCCGGTCCGACTCACTCTGCTGGCCAAACACTTGATGTCTTGATCTCTGGCCTCCGCTTGTCTACTCCCTCACCACTCCTCTCTCGTGGAGTGATCACTGCCTCCTCTCCTCTCATTTTTCCATCCCCTCCCCTCAAGCCAAGCCTACACCAAGATTGCCACCCACCTTCTCGGACATCTGACCCATGAAGCGTGTGTCAGTCGAGGCTTTCGCTGCCACCTTCTCGCCCCCTCCCTCACCGCAGGCTGACTCACACCCTGACACAGCCCTGTCTCTGCTCTACTCCTCTATCTCTGCTACTCTTGAAGCTCTTGCCCCTGTCATGAGGATTCGGTTGAAGCCCAAAGCCAAGTGAAATTCTTGGTACGACTCTGACCTAGCTACACTTAAACGTAAGTGTAAGGCAGCCGAGAAGAAATGGAGGGCTTCTTTCTCATCCTCTGACAAACTGGCCTGCCGCCTGCTCCAAAGGCAATACCTACTCTCTGTACACACCAAGAAGCGACTCCACATACAAGCCTGTGTCTCTGCGACATCTAACAAATCGGCTGAACTCTTCAAATCTGCAAGTAGCTTGCCAACCCTGCTGCAGTATCCACCCCTCCTCTCGCCTCTCAGGCTCTTTGCAATGCCCTTGCCTCACACTTTATCTCCAAAACCCAGGACAACTTGTCCACACTCTCCTCCTCTCCCTCTCCTTGCCCCTCTCCTTCTCTGCTTGCTGACCCACCTTCAGCTACCCCCCTCCCTCTTTCTCCTCCTTTCCTCTTTTCTCCCCTGATGAGTTCGCTAGACAAGCTATGAAAGCCTCATCAAAACAGGTGCACCCAACCCTGTTCCTCTAAAACCATTAAGGACCACATCGATACCCTCACTCCGGCCCTTGCCGATTTTTGCAACCTCTCTTTTGCCTCTGGATCTTTCCCCTCCCCTCTGAAGCACTCCCTTGTGCATCCTTTCCTCAAGAAACCCACAGCTGATCCTTCTTGTCCGGCTAACTATCGCCCAATTTCCATTACTCCCTTTTCGGGTAAGCGCCTGGAAAAGCTTGCCATCTCTCAGCTTAACCTTCATTCCGACTCTGTTGGCTCTCTCCATGACTACCAATCTGGCTTCAGAGCTGCCAGAAGCACAGAAACTGCTCTCCTGAACCACTGTGAAGACCTGCTCTCCAACCTTGACTCTAACATTCCCTCTGTCCTGATCCTACTTGATCTCTCATCTGCTTTCGACACGGTCAGCCATACCACCCTGCTCAATCATCTCTGTGACAACCTGGGTATCAACGATCATGCTCTGGCCTGGCTGACCTCTTTTCTCTCTGATTGACCGTCCCAGGTACAACTTGGGTCCTTCCTATCTTCTATCTCCCTCTCTACCTGTGGTCTAACCTTTCGCCCTGGCTTTTCAATCAATACCTGGCAACTCTTGCCTACTGCATTTCCATTTTCTGCTCAAATTTCCAGTGCTATGCTCATGACACCCAACTCATTTTCAGGCTTCCTTCAGCCACCTCCTCTCCTTCCCTCATCTCTGACTGTAATCGCTATTCAAAACTGGTGTGCCGTCTATGATTTTTGTTTAAATGCCAATAAGACTGAGAGCCTCCTCATTGGTACACCCTCTCCATCCTTTCCCCTCACTCTCTGGCTGGCCGCCCTTGGCCCTCCTCCTGCCCCTACCTGCGAAGCTAAGAACCTCTGTGTCATCTTTGACTCCACACACATCTCTGACATCTCAAAAAAGTCAAACTTCTTACTGCACCTTCTCAGACATACTCTTCCTTTCCTCTGCTTCCCTCAGACGCTCACTGTCTCCCAAGATCTGATTCTCTCTAGGTTGGACTACTGTAACAGCCTCTTTCTAAATCTACCTGCCTCCACTCCCCGCCCTTTACAACTAATCCAGAATAGGACCGCAAGACGTGTCCTTGGCCTCAAGCCCTGGGATCGTATCTCTCCAGCTCTGAAATCCCTCCATTGCCTCCAGTGGATGCAAGGATTACATTTTAAATCCTTTGCATTGTCCACAAGGCTTTCTGGGGCCTGGGTCCAAAATACCTTCAACTATCCCTAAGTAAATACCTCCCCTCTCAAGCCCTTCGCTCCTCTACCTCTAACTCCCTCAGGGTCAGTCGTTTTTCAAAGAAGCGAGCTGGGGGTAGATCTCTGTCTTCGGCTGGGGCCTCCCTTTGGAACTGCCTCCCTGCCACCTTGAAACTTGAGGCGAACCATCTACCGTTCCGGAAGCTCCTCAAGACCTTCCTCTTCGCTTCTGCCTTTGCCTCGCTTTTCCCCTGCTGATCTGCTTTCTGTCTTGGCACTGTGCACCTGGCCACCCTCTGTCCTTTGGGCCCAGGTACCTGCTCACCCTGCCACCCTCCTGCACTGCCTCCGGGCCACCCCTTGCACTGGGGCCTGTAGCTGTACACATACAGCCCCACCCACTCTTCTTCTGAACTTATCAGATACACCCTATCTTGTAAAAAGGAAAATATCAAGGCTGATTACCACAAAAGGAAATGCACCAAACACGGCTATAAAGATTTGAAGATCTTTATTCTACTGCGCAGTTGCAAAGAAACAAATTCAGATAGCTATCTGGCCCTCAAAACATCACAGTGAGTACCAGCCCCTCAGTGTGAGGAGTGAGAGGTACTGGACATCTGGACATTGGCTTATTTATACAATTTAGTAATAATGTCCAGCCCCTCTGCAGGTTAATAATCTGTGGTCTAGAGTTCGTGCTGAGTTCACTTATGGCTCATACTACAATATGCACACAGATTACATTTGGTTTACATTACAAACAAGTTACAATGGCAAAGTGTATTCCTGGATTAGCAGTAAGCCTTAGCACATATCCCTTCACAATGCAGTTCTGCCAGTGTCCACGCTCGACATTTACACAGTATTGTCTTCGATGTGTATTCGTGGATGAGGCTTGTTAGCGCAGACAATTCTAAGACCACAAGTCATGAATGGAACAAGGTCTCATTACCCAGTCTAAACATTCGGCCCGCGGACAGTCTAACCATTAACTAGGTACAAAGGTGGGGAAGGCTCAGTTTGCAAGTTGGAAACACAGTCCACCATTTTAGAACACAGAATTACAGATGAGCAGAAATCAAAATGGCGGATGATCCTAAAATGGCAGCGAAGTCAATCTAAAATCGAAACTTTCCAATGCGGTTTTCTTCGCAGAGCGACTGGGTTTAGGCCTATATATTAGAAAGGAGGCACAATATGATTTCCCGTTTAGCAAACCCTCCTTTTGGCCTAAGCCAAGCGCTAAACTACTTTTAGTCACTTTACGAGTAACTCCACGTCTCAATGTCCATACAGCCTGAATCACAATCATCAGAGATACCGATCGCCCTAAGGTCCAAAACAGAAATTTCTTTCAACACAAATTTGTTTGTCATTCTTTCCGGGGCGCGTACCTTTTGTCCTAATGTTCCCATCGTCTGTGCACAACATCCTCCTAACACCGAACATATGCCAGGAAGACATTGTATACAGCAACAGAAAAACAACAGAATACCCAGAATAATCAATAAGACCGAAAGCAGCTTCCATCCACAAGATCGTAAGAAGTCCCAGAACCAAGCGCTAAGATCCCAGTTTCCCTCGGGAACGTGCACTTCTGAACTAAGGACGTGCAGATTTTGTATAGCCTTAAAGATGGTTGGGGAAGAATCTCGCATGAAAACGCAACAAGCGGACCCCACTAATTTACATACTTCACCACGCTCAGCCAGGATTTATTTCTTTTTTCTTTTTTTATAAAACTTTATTTTTTGAGCTTTTCATACCATCGGTATACATTTGCGCAAACATGGTACACCCTCCGAACAACGAAAGGAGGGGAAAGAGAAGAGGAAGAAAGGAAAGAGAAGGAAAGGACAAGCAAAGGAATTACATAACATTACCCACTAACGAGTTCGTCCACAAAGTCACTCCCCCCCCCTCCCGTGTCCACAAAACAAATATCAATACATTCTTTGCTTAATACCGACTCGATTGGGGTCGGGAATCTACAGTTGCTCTTCAGTCTCAAAGCCCTATTTCAAGTTCAGGTGGTTTCGGAATCAGATGATACAGTACTATTTAGCAGATATGCGACATACGGCCCCCAGATGTCAGGGGGGCGAGCATGTAAAGGAAGGGTTCTTATAAATTCACTCTCTACATCCTGACAGTATGTTATGTCTTTCCTCCAGTCTTCGATTTTTAGTAGTGGGCCGCGGCTCCATGCCATGGCGATTCATCTTCGGGCCAGCACCAGAAGAAGGGCTGCTAGTTTACGGGACGCGGGTTGTAGGTGTCTAGTGAGGCCAAGAAGGGCCGCTAATGGCAGCGGGGTCACCTGTTCACCTATGATGTCAGCAATTATTTGTAAAACTGAAACCCAGAAGCGCCGAATTCCCGGACAGTCCCATGCTAGGTGAAAGAAATCTGCGTGTGGCGCCGCACATTGCCCGCATTGGGCCGATGCTTCTGGATGGTGCTGGTGCTTCTTAACCGGGGTGTAGTATGTTTGGTGTACAAAGTTGAAGTGTATTAGTTTATAGCGTGTATTTAATGTGACTTTTTGAGTTTGACGCAGGATATAAGACCAGTCTTCTGCGTTTATTGATTCCTGAATGGCAGATTCCCATTTTTGCTGTGTTTTAGGATTAGGTGACCCGGTTCCTGCCACAAGGGATTTGTAGAGCAGCGAGACCAGCCTCCCCTCCCCCTGCACCTGGATGGTGTTGTGTAACAGATCCCATGTAGGGGGTTGTTTAGAAAATGAGGGAAACAATTTGTGTAGGGTGTGGCGTAGTCTAAAGTAAAGGAAGGTGTCTAGGGAGGTGTTTCCGCCTCTGTCTTTGGCCATTTGTGGGGTGAGGAAGGTGCCCTCTGGGAAGAGGTCTCCGAAGGAGTGGATATTTACCTTATCGGCCCATATTAAGAAAACGTTTTCATTCGTGAGTGGGATGCTCGGGATGAATCTGAGTGGCAATAAAGGGGAATATCTTACGGTCACGCCGTATTTAACAGCCATCTTTTTCCAGATTACATATGTGGACAGGACCGTGTTTAGCTTGTTATGCGGGACTGGGATTTGACTTATAATAACGGCACTGAGCAAGTCCGGTGAGGCTAGGGCTCGTTCCACCTGCACATGTGGGCGAACGAAATGGGACATGTACCAGTAGCTCAGAAAATGAGCCTGGGCTGCCCACTAGTATTTTTCTATGTCTGGGAGCGCTAGACCACCTTTTGACGTTGGTAGAACTAGGGTGCTATACGCAACGCGTGCAGGTTTACCTGCCCATAGAAGTTCCAGAACTGCAGACTTGACTTTCAGGAGAAAGGGTTTGGGGAGTAGTAGCGGAATATTAGTGAACAAATACAGAAGTTTAGGGAGAATGACCATCTTCGTCAAGGAGGTTCTGCCCCACAGCGTTAGCAGAAGCGTCTTCCACCTATGTATTCGGTCTTGGATGGCGTTCAGCGCGGAAACATAGTTATCTTTATATATCTCGTGGTGATTGCATGACATATATATCCCCAAGTACCCTCGAGTTTTCCCATTTAAAACCATGATCGTCTACAAATTCAGCCGTGTTAGGGGTCAAGGGAAATACTACAGATTTGGAGTGGTTAATTTTAAGGCCCGACATTTGACCAAACCTTATCACTTCACACATTACAGGGTTGAGGTTCTCTTGGGGGTCGCCGACGAACAGTATAACATCGTCGGCGTAAAGGGAGACAGTCAGTTTGTGAGGACCTAGTTTAAGACCCCTATGTATTTGGAATTCCCGTAGAGTCGAAGCCAAGGGTTCCATGATGAGGGCAAAGATCAGGGCAGAAAGTGGGCATCCCTGCCTCGTTCCACGCTCTAATGCTATTCTCGAGGACCTAGTGTTACCCAGAGTGATATAAGACCAAGGGTCATTATAAAACAGAGGCACTAACTTAATGAAGAAGTTGCCAAAGCCCATTTGTGTAAGCGTTGCTAGCATGAAAGGCAATTCCACAGAGTCGAACCCTTTCTCAGCATCGAGAAGCACTGCTATTGCCTGCTGTGTCGGGTCCAGGGCCTCGATAACAACGAACAGCCGTCTTATGCCATAGGTAGTGCTGCGTCCCGAGATGAATCTGGCTTGATCTCCAATTACTAGAGCCGGCATAAGAGGGAGAAGCCGTGATGCAAGAATTTTTGCAAGGATTTTATTGTCCAGGTTGATCAGAGAAATCGGCCTGTATGATGCACATTCATCTGCGGGTTTGCCGGTTTTGTGCAGCACCATTATATTAGCTTCACGTAGCGTGGGGGGAAGGCTTCCTCGCTCAATAGATTCCTCATAGACACGGAGCAGGAGAGGCGCCAGGATAGTCGCGTGAACGTTATAGAACTCTCCAGTGAGCCCGTCTGGTCCCGGCACTTTGGAGCTCGGAAGGGATTTTATTGTGTCCAATATTTCTTCTTCAGTTATTGGTGCGTTCAGTGGTTCTCGCAGGACTGCCTCCACCCAGTACAACTCGGTGTCGTCGAGATACTCTTGTAGAGATTTTGAGTCTGAGTTACCCCTAGAACTGTACAGGTTCTGATAGAAGTCACAGAATGCATTGGCGATGTCCTCTTCTGAGTATACCAGCTGCCCATGTGCATATTTAATGCATTCCACACGGGTTGGGGTTTTGTCTATTGATAGAAGCCGGGCCAGCAGTGCGCCAGGCTTCTGTCCTTCTCCGTATTGTCGGATTTGATGGTTGCGGCTGAGGAATTTTAGTTCCCTTTCGGCTGTTTCCCTGTACTTCAGGAGTTCTTCTTTCAACTCTGGCTGGATTTGAGGGTTTAGTGCTGTGGAGGCTCTCAGCTCTAGTGCCTTTAGACGTTGTTCACTGTCAGAGAGCTCTCTATGGATTAGCTTTAATATTCCGTTTTCTTTGGCTAGGCATATGCCTCGAACGAAGCACATTAGTGCTTCCCATATGGTGCTGGTCGAATCGACAGAGCCTTGATTTATCTCTATGAAGGCTATTATTTCTTGACGTAGTTCAGCTGCGAAGACAGCATCCGAAAGTGAGCCCGGCTTGAATCTCCAGCTTAGTCCGGGAACTGTTGTGCCTGCTAGGGAGGCCTGAAGCATGACCATCGAGTGGTCGGAGAATGTGCATGGTAGGATTTGACTCATTCCCCATGAGAACGGACAGTGGGTGGATGCCATGATGTAATCGATCTGGTGTTGTGGACGGGCGAGTAAAATGTGAAGTCTCGCGCATCGCGGTTATGATGTCTCCATGTGTCCGATAGATCAAACGCTTGGCAAATCTCTCGAACTTCAGTGCTGGCTCTGGACAGGTTCCCGGTTGTGTTGTGGGATTTATCGAGTTTGGGGTCAATTGGCGTGTTGAGGTCAGCTCCCCATATAATGGTTGCTGTATTGATATTTCCAAGTCGGGACATCACCCAGTTGAAATTGTCGGGACCATCAGTGTTTGGAGCGTAGGAGTTTACAATGACCACTTCCCTCCCTGCGATTATCCCTCTCACCAGCAGGGCCCTTCCCTCAGAGTCTTTCTGCGAGTCAATTAGGCTAAAGTTCGTCTTTCTGTCAATCAAGATTGCAACCCCTCTGGCATAGGACGAGTACGATGAGAAATACCTATGGCACCCCCAGGATTTGGCCCACTGAAGTTCCGTCGCTGGCAGGAGATGGGTTTCCTGGAGTATGGCGATATTGATTTTGTGTCTGCGGAGATACTGGAAAATTCTCCTATTCTTCGCTGGTTGGTTACCGCCATGGATTTTCCAGGTGGCGATTTTAAATGTTGTCACTGTAATCCAGGGTGCCAGATAGGTTCTTACTCGACAGGATGTGAGGGCGAGACTGGTTTCTCGATCCATGTACGTGTCTGAAGGGCTTGGCTTCCGAGTGATCAGCGATGCGCGGAGTGACTGTTGTGGAATGAGAGTGGGGGGAATAAGGCGATCGTGTAGAACTCGGTTCCCTCCCTAATGTGGGCAACCCCCAACTGGCCCACGGTAAACCCCCCCCCTTAAAAACAAAACTGTAAACATTGCTGCGCTGGTGGTGCTAGTAGCCCGCCAAGAGGGACGGGGCGCCGGTAGCTACCCAGGAGCGGGCAGTTCCATGCTACTGATATAGATTGGGTCTGTGGTGGTTGTTTCATGAAGTTCGTGGTGCCACAATACCTTTGTTTAGCGTTTCCTACGGTGTAGTTTTATGGCGGGTCTTTCCTCATCTGGTCTCTTCGTTGTGGTTTACCACTGTTTGATGAAGCTTTGCATCCGACGCGATCTAGGTAGTCGCTGGTTTCTTCTGGCGTGTTAAAGAACTGGGTTCTGCCTTCATGTTAAATATGGAGCTTTGCTGGGAAGAGCATTGAGCATTGTATATGATTGTCTTGCAGTCTGCATTTTATGGCTGTGAACGATCTTCTTTGTGTCTGGACTGCCTGGGAGAAATCCGGGAAGAATTGAATCGTATCTCCTTCGAATTGAAGTTCTCCCTTTTCCCTGGCCATCCTTAGTATTGTGTCGCGGTCCTTGTAATTCAGGAGTTTTGCAATGATGGGCCGAGGGTTTGCTCCCGGAATTGGTCTTGTGTTGGGAATTCTATGTGCTCTTTCTATCATGAATAGTTTAGATAGGCTCTCCACTCCGAATAGTTCAGTGCAAATTTTCTCCACGTGCTCTTCCATTTTAGTCTTGAGTTGTTGTTCTCTAACCCCGACAATTCTAATATTGTTCCTGCGGGAACGTCCCTCCAAATCTTCGTTCTTTGCGCACACGATTTTCATTTGCGTTTCTAGCGAAGAAACTCTGGAGGTTAGGGATATAGCTCCGTCGTCCAGGTCTGACACTCGCTGCTCCACTGTGTCAAGTCTTTCTGCGTGCTTGTCTAATCGATGTTGGAGCTGGTCAACTTTTGCGGAGAGCGTATCTAGCTTGCTACCCAGACCTCCAATTCCCGCTTTCAGGTCCAGTAGGATTTCTCCGATATCGAAATCATGCATTTCTTCTTCCTCCTGGGGGGGCACTTGTGTAGGTGATTGTGGTCTACTGTTGGAGTTTGATGACTTAGAGGAGGAGCTGGTTTCAAAGTTCAATTTTCTTTGCGATTTGTCTGTCTTCCCCATTGTTTGTGCTGATCCAGTTGTTCTCCTCTCAGGCTTTGTACTGGGATTGGTTTGAGGTTGGTAACTGGGCGACTGAGCTTGTGCCTGAGGACTTGTTGCACTGTTATTGGTGGGGCGGGTAGCTCTATGGCAGGTGGACCCAGGAGAGTGCGGGACCCGGACGCCGAGCAGCGACTGATGCTGATGGTGTTGCCCACTCTGGGAGATCCAGGTTCCAAGACTCACCTTTGAATGGGGAGTTTGTGTCAGCTATGGTACGAGCTGTGTTGGGGATGAGCCAGGGGGTTGGGCCAATCTCTCTGGGCTTGGGCAGGATAGTCTAGGTCTGCATTTTAGAGCACCTCGAGGATGTGTTGCGAACTAGTCCAAGTTGTGTTCTTGGAGACTGTGCAGGTGAGCGCAGAGCCGCGACTTAGAGGTGCCTCCTGCTATGTGGGTTCTCTGCCAGGTGTGCCGGCTAGGAACGGTGTGGTACAGTCACTGCCTGCAATCACCTGTGTTGCCTTGGGGTGCTGCGATCTGGCTTTCCGTTGACTACACAGTTTTTATGTTGTGCAGCTACACCTCCTGAAGGTTGCAGGGTGGTCTGGCTGTGGTAGAGGTCTCTCCGGCACTGGGGGCAAGGTCGTGGGGGTGACGGGAGCTCTTGAGGCCAGCTGCTAACCACGTGTCACACGGGAGGACTGGGGCAGCACGGGTGCACGACCTGCGGGCGGGTATTTTGCAAAGCCGCGGGGGCGCTCCTACCTGTGTCTCCCCGGAGCCTGTCCGGGTGGTGCAGAGGCCCCCCTGCACCTAGCGCTGTTCCTCCGCAACTTCCAAGGCCCTTCTGGGCGACACCTCCACACGCACTGCGGTGCGTTCCAATGGCGCGGTTTTGCCGGCGGGATGCGCCCGGCGCCCGCTGGCTGTTCACTGGATGCCCCCCCCCCCCGACAGCAGGCCGGCAGTCCACCGGCTGGGGGGCGTTTACTCTGCGCCGGCTCTCTTAGCTCTCTGGGGCCCTTCTGGATGCCGATGCCACAAGCACAGCAGTGTGCCGTGGCGGCCTGGACCCGCCAGCAGCAAGCGTCAGTTGCCCTCCAGATGAATGGGCTGCAGCGTAGCGGGCCACTCGCCTCGCGGGGGTCCGCCACTCACCGGCTGGAAGATGCATTTTATGTTGGCTCCCCCCTGATTCCGGGTATCGCTGTATGACAGTGTACCGCGGTGGCCTGGATCTGCCGGCAGGATGCGACCGTAGCACTCTGGGTGATCCCTTCCCCCGGACGTCGGGTTGCTGCGTGGCGGGCCGTTCACGTCACAGTGATCTGTCGGATTACGGCTGGGGGCCCGGACCCCGCTCAGAGAAGGGGGGAGGGGCACTTCTCCCCTGAATATCTGGGCAATTTGGCAAGCCACGGCCAGGAGAAGGAATGCGTTTTGTACTGCTCTGCCTCGTGAGTTTGCTGGTGACACTGGATGGCGTTTCTAACACCACAGACGCTGCGATTCTTCAGGATTGGTGCATGAGCTACACGGAGCTCACTGGAAGGCCGCCATCTTGGACGGCTCTCTAGCGCCCTCTCGACGCTCAACCAGGATGACGTCTAATGCTATCCGGTTCTGTAGGGCCACTAACCTTATCGCTTTCTGTTCTAAAGTCATGTTATAGAGTATGTCAGTGGTCCAGTTGATGGTCTTCTCCAGTACTCTCGCTAGTCTTCTAATATCTTCAGAGTTCAATATTTGTCCCCAAAAGGGTACAAAAGATTTTGCTACGTCACCCAGAACTTGTGATGAAGAATCGCCATTCTCGTCCCGCCTTGGACGAGCTTTAGAAATTTCTATGCTGCTTGCTATGAATACCCAGGGTAACAGAATTCCTAAATAACAGGTTCCCTTCCAATCCCTAGGTAGCCATGGGAAAGCTTCATTACCGCAAACGAAGTAGACAGGTTCGCCTATGTACAAAGGTCTGTCCTCACTGGTCCAGTTCGCAACATTGGTGCAGCCCTTGAAATCGCTCATTGACTGAGTACCATTCCTCTGTATGCAGAAATAAACTGAATCGGGGCTGTGGTTAACAGTGTAGGAAGGTGGTGTGGCATCCCTATTGCCTATAGGAGCCATCTTAAAAGGCATCAAAGATTGAAAAGGACGAGACAGTCTATCAGAAGGCCTAATGGAAGCAACATTAAGCTTGCTCCTATTTACGAAAAGTGAGCATCCCAGGGGCGTTGGAACTCGTTTCTCAAAATCATTCAAATTTGTCCCATCAAAGTTCCCTGAGATGCTATTGTTCCATCGGCCAAAGAATAGTGTCCTTAAGGAAGCATAACATGCAGTAGTCGGAGGCAAAGGATGAATATACCAGCCCAACCCTTATCTCCATGTTGCGGTAAATGCAAGCAGACCCAACAATTAGATTTGTTCAAAATGGCATGTGTTGCATTCATAATGAGTAGTAAAGTATTATTGTGGTAACTCTGTCTGTGCTGAGAGTCTCTAGGAGATAGTGTGCAGATGCACGAAAGGTGTAGAAACAGTGGGTATTTTTTCAGTGGGCAAAAGAATTTCAAGCGGATGTCCTTCTTCTAAATACCAAAATCCTAAGGCAATTACTATTGTGAAGCCGGTTAACATAATCACAAGACAACAATACGTTTTAAGAGACCATGCATTTGATTGTCCATTGTTTTGATTGGTCACACAGTCACTTATTTGTTCCGTACGAGTGAGGGCGATTGCAGGCATTGTTTCTTCAAACGAAATACTCCAGAGTTTATTTGCTGGCGATCTCCTGATCGTGCATTTTCTTAGTCCTTCCCTATCCCTAGCCAACAGATTTCCTTGTGTGCAAAAGAACAACGCCAAAAGGCAAGCCCTATGATGATTTTTCCTTTGGCACAGCCGAACCGTGCAGTAAGTCTAGCTCCGTGGCCGCAGATCGTACCTTGTGACTCCTGGTACAGCGTGATCTACGAACAACGTGTCGTTGCTTCCTGATGGAAGTGGTGGATTTGCGACAGAACCTAACAATGGTGAAAAAGGATCTGTAGGAGAGTGCAGAGATGAAGCAGCTGTTTCCCCAGGCCCCACGGGCTCAGGGAGAGTCTCTGAAGCACTCTCGATGCTGCTCAATGCTGAGTGATCGTTGGGAGCAGAACAGGTAGGTTTTTCTGTATCTTCAGTATCGTGTGGCAAAGGGAAGGGAATTCTCTTGACATGCGACACGTGGATCCAGTGCTTTTCGTCCGGTCACTCGTACGGCTCTCTGTGGGGCCAGTAGGACCTGATGAGGGCCCCTCCAACGCGGTGCGAGACAGGATGCTTTTTTGAATGCTTTTACAAGCACCCAACTACCAGGTCGGATACTGTGACCTGGCCCCTCGTATTTGGCTGGGAGGGCTTCTCGCACCTGCTGATGAATCAAATACAGATTTTTAGTTAACTGGTCACAGTAATCAGAAAGAAGTTCATGTTCGGTGTCCCTCAGGGATTTTGGCTTGGGTAAATTCCAAATGTTAGCTGGCCTACCCATAACCACCTAAAAAGGGGAGAGCCCAGTCCTAGTCCCTGGGGTTGTTCTCATTGGTAATAACACGATCGGTAAGGCGTCCGCCCATTTTAGTTTGGTGCCGGCACACATCTTGGTGAGCTTGTTCTTTATGATTCCGTTGTGTCTTTCTACCAAACCAGATTTTTGAGCATGTCTAGCCGAATGGAACCGTTTATCGATCTGTAATCCCGCGCATATCTGCAGAATTACAGCATCGATGAAATGTGGACCATTGTCCGACCAGATGACCCTTGGCAAACCAAACCTAGGAAAATATTCCTTAAGCATGGTTTTCGCCGTTTGTCATTGCTGTAGCATCTTTAACAGGAAAGGCTTCAACCCATTTACTAAAGGCGCAAATAACAACCAATACATACTAGTTATTACTTTTTTTATTTAAATTTCTTTTATTGATTTTATACAAACAAAAAACAACGAAAACCAAACAAGCAGCATGATCATAATGGTTCATTTGCACATCAAGTGATCGTGGTCACTGCTCCCATTATCCCACCCTCCCCCCGTGAGCCTATTTGTCCATCTCTTACAGTGTTTGGCACATGCGGCTGAATTTCGTGTTCTCCGGAGTCATTTGGGTTTGATGTTACTTCAAACAATTCT
This sequence comes from Ambystoma mexicanum, assembly GCF_040938575.1. Taxonomy (NCBI): domain Eukaryota; kingdom Metazoa; phylum Chordata; class Amphibia; order Caudata; family Ambystomatidae; genus Ambystoma; species Ambystoma mexicanum. The sequence goes on along the minus strand of NC_090925.1, from coordinate 538,163,023 downwards.
GTTATTAGCGCCTTCCAGGCCAATAGGGTGCCCACCTCCTCCTCATCAGCCCGGCTGCTCGCCTCCTGCCATGCCACCGTTTCAGCCTCCGCCCATTTCTGTAGATCCTTCCACCATACATCCACCTTAGGTTTGTGGCATTTCTTCCACCCCATGGCGATCCTACGTTTCGCCAGCACATACGCCAGATTTCTTAGTTTCTCAATATGTTTGAGTTTCCGCGGCCTAGGGAACCCACCCAATAAGCAGGCCCAAGCCGTGTCTATAACCAGAGTAACCCCTTTATCAGCTAGTTTACGCGCCACATCACTCCAGTAGCATCTAATAATCGGGCACGACCAAAACATATGTGTCATGTCGGCGTTTTCTAGGTTACATTTAGGACACATTTGTATGCCAGCGTTTCGGAACTTAGATGTCCTCAAGGGGGTCATATATGCCCTATTCGTTACATACAGCTGAATTTGTTTTAATCTGGCATTTCTAGATACTTTTTTGTGGTAGCCCAGGGCACGCTCCCACATCCCGTCCTCCATCGGGGCCCCCACTTCCATCTCCCAGTCCAATCTCAGATGCGTCAAATCTTTCCCCACCTTAGCCATCACCATCTCGTACAGTCTCGAGATCTCATGACCTCCTTCAGACAGATCATACATTGTTTCTAAAACTGCATCTGGTTCTTCTATCAGAACTGTTTCTGGCCAGTTGCCCTTAATCATTCGCACCAATCTAATGTATGTGACGTATTGCCCCGTGTGTAGCCCCACCTCTTCATTGAGTTCTATAAACTCCTTAATGGATCCCTCCTGCCAGACATCGCCTAACGTTGCCAACCCCACCGATTCCCAGTAGTTCCTAACAATCACCCTTAGCTGATCATCCCCCCCTGTTAAAGCAACCAACGGTACCTGCGGGAGGCACGGGTATGGGACCTCCAATAGGCGACAACCCCTACGCCAAATTTTCCGCCCCAGCTTCAATATCGCAGGGCGCCCCCTCATGTCCGTTTCGGACAGCCAGATCATTTCTTTCAGATAAAACGGGGCACAGTCCTGCCCAAGTACCCTGTGCTCAGGGGTCACTTCATCGGAGAGCCACTTAGCCACATATTGCAATTGTCCTGCCAAATAATAAACCTCAAAATGGGGCAGTCTGATACCTCCTTTTTCGTAAAAGTTCTGAAGTTTCCAGAACGCCACCCTATTCCGGGTACCGTGCCACAAGAAGTCCCTACACATGCAGTTCAATTTACTAAAAAACTTCTTAGGTATTATGTGTGGGATATTGCTAAAGTAATGCAATAGCCTGGGCAGAACTACCATCTTGAGCATAGCCCCCCGCCCCATCATCGCTAAGGGCAGTCTTGCCCAGAACTGCATGCTGTTTCTGATTTTCTCCACGGCTACTTCCGTATTGTGCCTGTGTTCGTCCTGCGCCGTGTGATATATATCTATGCCCAAATAGCGAAAAGAGCGCGTTGCCCACGGTACCTGTAGCACCGGCAGTTCTCCTGCAGGGATCCCCTTATAGCTACGTAATGGGAACATGACAGACTTTTGGGGGTTTATCGAGATGCCCGACAACTCTGCATACCTTTCCATCACTTCGAGTATGTATAAGAGGTTTTCTTCTGGGTGTTGTAAATATAGCAACAGATCGTCCGCGTACAAGGATATCAAGTGTTGTTCCCCTCCCACCTCAATGCCAATCGTTTCGTATTGTGCCCTAAGGTATATTGCCAAAGGCTCCAGGGCTAAGATGTAAAGCATCGGGGACCAGGGGCACCCTTATCTGATGCCTCTGCCAAGTTGCCATCTTTCGGATATCACCGCTCCAGTTCGGACCCTGGCGAGCCGCTCACTATACAACATCTTGGCCCACCTGACATAGCACGGCCCCATTCCATACCCTTCCAAGGCAGCCAATAGCCATGACCACTTGACCGAGTCAAAAGCCTTGACCGCATCTAGAGACACTATTGCCATCTCACCTTCGTTTTTGACCCCCCACTCAACTACCCGATGAAGTCGCCTGTGATTGTGTGTAATGTTCCTGTTCGGGACGTAACCCGTCTGATCAGGATGTATGAGTCTACCAATCACTTTCCGCAATCGGTTCGCAAGAACAGCTGTGAGAATCTTGCTGTCTTGATTGAGCATCGACAGGGGCCTGTAGGAGCCAACTTTGTGCTCCGGTCTATTGGGCTTGGGCAGCGGTATTATAATCGCCTCTCTAAGTGACTCAGGCAATCGTCCTATCTCAAACGCTTCATTCAGCATATCCAGCATGGGGGGGGGGATTTCTTCCTTGTATACTTTATAAAATTCGCTGGGGAACCCATCTGCCCCTGGGGCCTTACAAGTGGGCAGCTGCTTTACTACCTCTTCTAATTCTTCCAACGTGATTGGCTCATCTAATTCCTCCCTCTCCTCGTCGCTTATCTTGGGCAGCCCTATGTCTTCTAACGTTTCGTTTATCATGCGCTGGTCACCTATCTCATCATCTCCATACAGCTCTTTGTAATATTCCACGAATTCTTTGTTAACACCCTCTTGCGTGGCCACCTCCTCTCCGTCTTCCCTAATAATGGTCCTAATCGGGGACTTAGGGGTCTCGCTTTTGTACAGCCAGGCCAAAAGGCGGCCCGTCTTGTCTCCCACTGCGTGCTGCCTCTCGACATATTTTTTATAATTAAGATTGCAGAGTCTTTCCCAGTGCCCTGCGCATTGTTGCTGTAGTTGAAGTACCTGCTCCGTGTCTACCTCTTCGCTCTTCAGCGTTGTTTCCAGCTCAGTTTCCGCCCTCTGTAGGTCAGCCAAAACCCCACCCTGTAACCCTCTTGACTTAGCAATGGCCGCCCCCCGCATCACCACCTTTAAAAGCTTCCCATAGTGTGCCCGCAGAGTCGATACTCCCAGTGTTTTCTACAAAAAAGTTGGCAATTTCCTCCCTTATATCTTCTCTAAAGATTGGATCTATGAGCGCTTCCGCCCGGAGGCGCCATGTAGGGATTTTCGCCCTCGGGGGGCAATATTGCCAACCGAGGGTCAGGGGCGAATGATCCGAGAGGACCCTGGCCTTGTATTCGGTTTGGGTAATCTCGGCCATCACATCTGCTGTAACAAAGACATAATCGAGTCTAGTGTACAGTTGGTGCGGGGACGAATAGTGTGAGTATTGCCTCTCAGTGGGGTGTTTCATCCTCCATGCATCTGTAAAACCAAAATCTGTTAGCAGCGTCCACAACGTTCTCGCCGCTGGGCTAGGCTTATGTACCCTGTCATCTGACCTGTCCACCGCCGGATCCAGCACACAATTGAAGTCCCCTCCCCAGATCACTGCGCTTCCCATACACACACTATGATTGGCACTCAGGGCTCTGAAATATGCTGCTGTGTTTTGGTTGGGGGCATACGTGTTTACTATGCATACCTCCCTGCCCTCTACCAGCCCTCGCAATATAGCCATCCTTCCATCCGTTTCTGCCACCTCCTGTGTTAGTTTGAACGGGACATGCGGTGCCACCCAGATTAGCACCCCCCGGGCATATGCAGAGTATGGCGAGCCCACTACGATCCCTTTCCACTTTCTCTTAACTAGGTCCAACTTCTCCCGCGTCAAATACGTTTCTTGTAGTAATGCAATGTCTATTTTCTGCCTTTTCAGATACAGGCCCCTAACGTTCCACGTTATTATCCTGAGGTCCCCCATAGGTCGTTAATAAGCACCCACCCAAATTCTCCATCGATTATGTCCCTTCGTTCACCGCATGTGCCGCAAGCTGGTTCTCCCAAACAGGCTCAACTCAAAACTTATGCTCCCCATAACCACACACACACTCAACTCCCCGTCCCCCAACTTTCTGCCCTCCCGCCCCTCCCCCAACAATAACCTCCCCAACAGTTGCCCAGCTCCATTCCTGGATCTCAGGCATCCCCACATCTAGCCCTGCTGAGCGCTAGCCTCTACTCAGGGCTCAGTAGGATATAGCCGCCCTAATGGCCGCTGGAACTAATAGTCTATTGCGGTAGGTCGTCCGCGTTCTGTCGCTCCTCCCAAAAAGAACATTACACAATCGATTGCCAAACCGTTACCAATTACAGTTACACTCACTATATTCCAGTCTGAATCGAGCACCAGGCTCGGAACGTGTATAAAGTACAGTTGGGCACAGCTTCTCCATACAATCGGGGTCTTTTTCCTTACTGGATTTTCATCCGGTGTGATCCTGCCGATCCCGATCTGCTTCTTGTTCCGGGCAGCCCTGCAGGTCCAACCATGTGACAGCCTCCTCGGGGGCATCGAAAAAGAGCGCTTTGTTCATATGTAGCACTTTCAACCGTGCCGGGTACAGAAGCATATATCTAATTCCTGCTGCCCTCAGCCTCCTTTTGACGGCTACATAGCTGTACCAGCATCGTGTAGTCCGGATACGCTGTGATGTTAGTGGATGCTCTCTTGATCGTGCCGCCCTTACGAAAGTATTCGAGGATCTTCTCCCTATCTCTGTAATTTAGGATCTTCGCGATGATCGGTCTTGGTGGGGCCCCCGGCCGGGGCTTTCTCATCAGGGAGCAGTGCGCCCTCTCCACCGTAAATCCCTGCGAGAGATTACCAGCTCCGATCTCTTGCAGGATCATGTTTTCAACATAGTTTGTGGGATCTTGGCCTTCTTCTCCCTCCGGAAGGCCAACCACGCAAATGTTGTTTCTCCTCGCTCTTCCTTCCGCCTCTTCCACCCGGTTTTCCAAGTTAGCGACCTGTTGTTTTAAGACATGGATCTCCTTCGCATTGCTCGTGCTAACATCTGTATTAATCTTCACCCCACTTTCCAAACCGCTGGTCCTTTCTGCAAGCGCCCTAACATCTTGGCGAAGCAGGGTGAGTTCTGTGCCTACGGCGTCGATCTTATGCTCCAGAGCTGTGCGTAGCTCTGCCATTGCCATGTCCCATTTGGCGCTTAGCCCCGTTATAGCTTCAAGGATTTGGTGCTTGTCTCCTTCAGGGGCATCCTCCGCAGGGGTCTCGATCGCACTCTGCACAGACGTTGAGGGAGTCCGTTGCGTTCTCGTGAAAGTCTCCATTGTGGGTTGCTTGGTCTTAGCTCTCAACCCTTTCGCCGACATGGTGCTTTCTCGCTGCTTCTGTGCACCTATGCTTTAGTGCTACTGTCGCACCGTCCTCGGTCCGGCAATGGTCAAGTTTTCAGGTCGCCAGATGCACATTCGAGATGGCGCATCAGATTGTCTTGTGGATGGGCTATGGCTTCGCACTCCCCATACAACTTCCACAGGCCTCGTCGCCCGAGCATCCAATGTCATCCCCTCTTACAGTCAGATCGCGAGGCTCCATTCGCGTATGTCAGGCCGGGCGCTTTCGTAGGTTCGATCACTCTGCCATATCAACCAATTGTGTTGCTTCTCCCGGCATTTACCGCAGCCGTGTCCCGCAGGTCCAGGGGATCAGTTTCGTTTCCCCTCGGAGGCCTTTCCTTTGTTAGCCGCCATCTTGGTGTCGCAGCAGCCCCACAATCGCACCGAGAAAACCATGTATATCTCACGATTCTCGGGGGCTATGAGCTTCTCCAGCGAGCGGCACGTCCTATTCCATGGCCAGTTAGCCACGCCCCTCCCCCCAATACATACTAGTTATTACAGCGCTCCTTTTCAATAAAATCAAAGTGGATGACTTCAAAGGGGATAGAAGGTGGTCCAAAACTACCCCTTGGAGTCGATGTGCCCTTTCCCATATTATGCTGTAGACAGATCATACAACTCTGGACAAAATGTTCAGCTGTTTTCGAGATTTTATCATTCACCCAGACATTTTGTAACATTTTGGAAACCTTCCTCGCACAGATGTGGTTGGGCCCATGAGCCATTGCAACCATCATTGCAATGTACGCATCTGGCAGTAACCATTTTCCTTCTAACTTGTCCACCCAACACCCATCATCATCCAATTTTGCCAAACCCTCAGCCCATTCTTTAATTTCCTCTGATGTGACATCGGCTTGGATATTCTTTACAGATTCAACACCCTCATCCATAGTACAACCATTTGTGGCTTCCCTTGAAGTATACATTTCTGACTAGAGATCAGTGGCAGTCTGTTTGGCTATCTGGTCAGCGAAAGCGTTCCCTTCACCTACGTCATCTATAATTTTCTGATGCGCTGCACATTTCATGATCGCTAACTGAGTGGGGAGTGCAAGCGCTGAAAGTAACCGTGTTATCAAGGAGCCATATTGGATCTTTGTTCCATGTGAGGTCAAGAAACCTTGTTCTGCCCAAAGTCTACCCAAGTTATGAACCACCCCAAAAGCATACTGGCTATCAGTATATATATTTACTCTAAGCCCTTCGGAAAGTTCACAAGCTCGAGTCAATGCTATAATCTCTGCGGACTGGGTGGAGTTATGCATGATTCTCTTGGTTTCCACAATCGTGCTCAATGTGGTGATTGCATAAGTAGCCGTGGATGTACCATCCGGAAGTTTGAAACAGGAGCCATCACAAAACGGCTCCCTTTGTGGGTTGTTCAAAGGAGTATCTTTCAGGTCGATCCTGCCTTTAGTCTCTTGTTCTGTGGTGTAAAGGCAGTCATGTGACACTTCGTCACTGCAAGCAGTATCTTGTGGGAAAGGTAAAAGTTCAGCCGGATTCAATACACAACACCTCTGAATTTTGATGTGCGGTGCGAACAAGATCAATTCATATCTCGTTATCTCGGAGGTGAGGTGTTGCGTTTGTGTTCTGTTTAATAGAACATCTACAGAGTGAGGTACCATCAGGGTTAAAGCATGGCCTAGGACCATACCCTTGCTCTGTTTTACAGATGCAGCAGCAGCAGCGACAGCTCTCAAACATCTTGGCAAAGCGCATGCAACAGGATCAAGGGCGGAAGAAAAGTAGACGCACGGCCTATTCTTCCCTCCGTGTTCCTGCGTTAATACAGCCAAAGCACATCCATCATGTTCATGCACATACAACACGAAGGCCTTTTCATAATTTGGTGTGCCCAAAACTGGTGCTGAACACAGTGCAGTCTTGAGCAGAACAAGAGCTTGCTGGTGTTCCAAGTTCCACGCCAATGGCAAAGAAGTCCCCTTCTTTGTCAAAGCCAACATTGGTTTAATCGTTAACGAGAAGTTCGGGATCCACTGCCTTCAGTAAGAAGCCATTCCTATCAAGGCTCTGACTTCCTTCTGTGTATTTGGGACACACATGCTAGAAATTATTTTAATCCGTTCAGGCGGCAACCTTCTTCCCTCCTTTGACAGGAGATAGCCTAAATAGGCGACCTCCTGTCGACAATATTGAAACTTTTTGAGTGAAGCTTTGTGTCCATGTTTTGCTAGGTGAATAAGCAACAACACGGTGCCCTCCTTACAGGCCCATTCTGAGTCAGCAGCTAAAAGAAGATCGTCTACGTACTGAAGCAGTGTACAAGTGGTAGGCAACTCGAGTGTATCAAGCTGCTCTTTCAAAGCCCTAATATAAATACTCAGACTTTCCGTGTAACCTTGCGGTGCACGTGTGAATGTAAAAGAGCGTCCCCCTAAGGTGAACGCGAACAGATATCTGCTAACCTTGTGTATAGGAATGCTAAAGAAAGCATTCTTAAGGTCTACAACACTAAAATGAGTAGCAGAAGCTGGTATCATGGTTAATATTGTTGTCACATCAGGCACAATAGGAAATTGTGGAGCAACAATCTTATTGATAGCGTGTAAATCAATGATAAAACGAAAAGGAATTACATTATCGCCTTTCTTATACACAGGCAAAATCGGATTATTGCACAAACTACCTGCAATTCCCTCAATTACCCCACGATGTACAAAATCGGAGACTATGCACTTCAAAGCTTGCTCACCATCAACCGAAATCTTATACTGAGGAATACGTGGCAACTTTACTCCTTGTTTCAAAATGATCTTAACAGGCTCAATTTGTAGAACACCGACATCATTGTCATCAATTGCCCATTAACACTCCGAACATCACTAAATTCCGGCGGAAAAAAAGGTCTAGTCAGGAACTGAGAGACAGAAAGTTGCTGTGGTGAAATCGTCAAACGCACTCCATCCGAAGAACAATGAATTACTGCATTTAATTCCTTCAACAGATTCAACCCAAACAAGTTCTCTCCACAGTTTGTAGTCAAAAGAAATGGACAGTGATCCATGAATGGACCCAATGTAATCGGTACCGGCGAAGAAACCGGACAAACTACTGGTGTACCAGAAAACCCTACAGAAACATTGGTTTGCCCTGACAGTGGAATGTTTGGAACCCATGAATGGTCAATGGAACACTTCTGTGCCCCTGTATCTATCAAGAATAGATGCTTCCTATTTCCCACTATCATTTCAACGTAGGGACCTTTCTGATTAACGGGAATAGGCGTCGGTTCCAAACCCTGCTTCGGGCAATCCTAGCGAAACAAAATGTCATCAAAAGGAAGGTCTTCAGAGAGATATGCAGCAGAAGGAAGATCAAAAATGTTTCTGTTATCCACACTCGGTGCCTGATTATCCTGTGAAAAAGGTTGCACATTTTGAGAAAACTGACTTCTACCTGGACCCCCTGCCCCAGGGCGGCCTCTGGATCATCTACCCATGTTACCAAATGTGTTTATTCAACCTCTGCTGGAGGATCGGGCATTGTGCTCACCAATGACCCTCTTGTCTGCGATAAGCACATTGGTTCACGTGTACAGGACCCAACGGCACGTTTCCCTGTGGAGCCTATTGTCCCCTAAATTGTGAAGTATCTCCTCTAGGGCCTCTAACAGTTTGTTGTAATAGAACTTTAGTTTTCAGGTCACCCTTTCTCTTTTCAATTCTCTCTTTCTCATTATTGACTTGGTTTTCATAGTACTGAGCCATATGCAATACTTCAGACTGAGACTTAGCCTGCCAAGCACTCTCCGAAGACATAATTTGCGACTGGATATCAGGCAACAATACACGCACAAATTTATCTACGAATAATATTTTTCCAAATCCGTGCTCAAATCTTGTCTACTGAAATCTGAAAACACTTGTTCAAACCGATTAAAGAATTTGGTAGCACCCTCAGACTTCCCTTGGACACAAGCAGTAAGTTTGTCCCAAATAATCCTTATTTCAGGAATTATGGCTTTTAGTTTCGTGAGTATTCTATCAGACAAAGTCTGTATTACCTGTGGTGGTCTCTGACCAGCTGGCCTTTCTCTATCTTGACTAACCATATTATCCCACAGGTCCCCTAACCCTGGTACATCGTCCACAGTCCTAATCTGTTTCCATAAATCAATAGGTAGGAGCACGGGAAATGACAAATCTATACCACTCAGAGTAAATACTGACGACTGCAAGACAGATTCAATCTCTTTATAGAACCTTGTCGGATTCTTCCTAATATCAGGAATGGATTGTTTAATGGTGTTCACTTCCTGTCTTGAGAACGGGACGTGAACAAACTGTGAGACATAATGAGCAGGAATGTCATAGGCAGCTGCACCTGTTCCGGCATCCGCAGGAACCTCGACTTTTGGGACAAATATCGGCAGAACCTCTCTCATAGGCAACTGAGAGATAGGAAACTCTGAACGCTTACTGAGCAACAGGGCTAAATCGAGCGCTAAAGTAGCTGAAGGAGTGTCAGACGAAAAAGCTCTCTTATAGATATTCAATAATTCTGCGGGACAACAAATCTTTCTCTTTATACATTCATCCTGCAGGTATTCTACCATGACCTGTATCACTTTCCTCTGCATTTCTGGCGTAAACGGACTATACGTGTCATATACTTCTACGGGAGATATCGACATGTCTGAAATCCATCTAATCGCATCTTTTGTACAAATTCGTGTTTCCTCATTTATCGACTTACAACAAGGAAGGAACCGTTTCTGTACAAAAATAGCATTCGAACTACCACCATCAATTTCTTCATTCTGTAACCTTTCCAACTCCCTTCTATACTCAAAAACCCTCTTGACGTGCTCATATACTTTCTCCGCAGTATCTCTTGAATATGCTAAAACATTCAGATGTCTCAACCCTTATGGGAGACCTATATCATCCAGTCTATTCCACATTCCACATAAATGAATTCCCAACCCTTCGATAAAAACATTTTTCTCAGGAAAACTTTCTAAATTGGAGAGTGTGGCAAAAACATCAGATTGTTCACCCTTCTCCATGCACTGTCTAGCCCATGCAGTCAAATCGCGCTTTCTCTCCTTAGACACAGTATTACGAGTTACAATCTTTGATTCCCCTCCCTTATCAACTACAACTGGGACAGAACCACTCGCAAGCGGAAGAGTAGACAAATCTTGTACATTCGCTAACAAAGGTGTTATCACTGGTGCAGAAGACACATCTACCAGACCCGTAACAGTAGGCAAAGGCAGAGGTGCAGGTGGAAGAGTAGCGATAGGAGGAGGAACAACAACCAGAGGAAGAGAAACAATAGGAGGAACGATAGGAGGAGCAGGGATTACTACGGGAGGGGGAATGACAGCAGGAAGAGGTAAAGCAGCAGGAATATGTACATACGGAGGTGGCGCAGTGGCACCAGGCCTTCGTTCCTTTAGAAGTTTGTCAATTAACTCATCAGACACATGAAAGTCTTTAGACGGATACATTTTCTGAATACCAAGTTGAAAAGCCCTATACATATTTCTAACTGACTCAGACTGTTTATTTTGATCATATAAGAATGTTTTTTCCGCGTTGGACATATGACGACGCACATGTTTTTCTCTACTTTTAAGTTGCTGCATAGCTTCTTTCTTTCAATTCTGTAATACATCAAATGCTGCAGGTCTAGCCCTTTTCTTTAATAATATAGACTCTAAATATTCTATATGAGGAATTTCAAAACTACTATTGGTTGGTCACTGAAGTTCGGAAGCATGTCTAGTTTGTCTGTGCCAAATATCATTAAACACTATACTACTAATGTCGTGTTTACAGTACATAGTACACACCGGAGACCCCTCTTGTGGCACCGGTCGGCTAAATTCCAAAGATTGTCTGTTGCTGCGGAATAACGCCCTGAATCAGGCAGACAATTTCTCAGGCATATCAGATTCCTGGTGTTACCTGGTCAATAATTGTACTTGCAAGAACAATGCGCCAAAACAAATTATCAGGATACTTAAGAATCAGGTCACGACTCACCTGATCAAAGGACAAAGGAGGTCCGATCGGATTACAAAGGAGAACAAATGACCCACGTGGTTGGTGATTTCGGCAAAACTGCCCGCCTCGATATATGGACCCTCGTCAAGATGCCATCTCGGACCGCAGGCTCACCGTCCAGGGATCGGGTCGTGCAGTACTGTTGAGGCATTGCTTCTCATCCAAGAAAGGGGGCCCCCCTTTTCATCGCCCGATCCCGGTCCGATAGCCGCATCAACCTTCAACGAGGTGGCATCAATCTTGAGGGTCCCTTTTCGGGCGCCATCTGTAAAAAGCAAAAGATCGAGGCTGAGTAACACAAAAGGAAATACACCAAACACAGGCTATAAAGATTTGCAGATCTTTATTCTACTGCGCAGTTACAAAGAAACAAATTCAGATAGCTATCTGGCCCTCAATACATCACAGTTAGTACCAGCCCTTCAGTGTGAGGAGAGAGAGGTACTGGACATCTGGACATTCGCTTATTTATACAATTTAGTAATAATGTCCAGCCCCTCTGCAGGTTAATAATCTGTGGTCTAGAGTTTGTGCCGAGTTCACTTATGGCTCATAATACAATATGCACATGGATTACATTTGGTTTACATTACAAACAAGTTACAATGGCAAAGTGTATTCCTGTATTAGCAGTAAGCCTTAGCACATATCCCTTCACAATGCAGTTCTGCCAGTGTCCACGCTCGACATTTACACAGTATTGTCTTCGATGTGTATTCGTGGATGAGGCTTGTTAGCGCAGACAATCCTAAGACCACAAGTCATGTATGGGACAAGGTCTCATTACCCAGTCTAAACATTCGGCCTGCGGACAGTCTAACCGTTAACTAGGTACAAAGGTCGGGAAGGCTCGGTTTGCAAGTTGGAAACACAGTCCACCATTTTAGAACACAGAATTACAGATGAGCAGAAATCAAAATGGCGGATGATCCTAAAATGGCGGCGAAGTCGATCTAAAAATCGAAACTTTGCAATGCGGTTTTCTTCGCAGAGCGACTGGGCTTAGGCCACTATATATATATTAGAAAGGAGGCACAATATGATTTCCTGTTTAACAATCTGACTAACCTAGTATTTTACCACTTACAGGCTGCACTACTACTGTTTTTCTTGTTACCTTATTTATTTACTTATTATTTATTTTGTTCTCTCCTATGCTCTGCACTTTCCAATGTCTCCCCTCGTCCATGCACTTTCCTCCTTTCTCCCTCCCCCATGCACTTCTCAATGTCACTGGGCCTAGTAAGATCGTTGTTTTTGGTTCTCCCCAGTTCCCTTCCCCTCGCCTGGTTGCGCTCTGAAAAACCTGTGTACGAGCGCAATATAAATAAATATCATATCATGCCGATTGGCCAGTCAAATTGTGGGTTCCCTCGGTCGAACCCTGCAGGTGAGAGCATTATTTCAGTTTTTGATGGGTTCTGTTTGAGGTTGTTCATTGTCATCCAGTTGTACATGTCTGTGAGGCAGTTGTTGAGGTTGTTATTTTGTTCCTGTGTTCTGTTTCTTTTCACAATCAGTTGTGTCCTCTGCATAGTTGTAGGCGGTAGGTCCGTGGGATCGAATGATTTTCATCATTGGGCATATGTAGATTTTGAAAAGTAGAGGGGAGAGGATGGAACCCTGTGGGACTGCGCAGAATATATTTTTGGTGTTTGAGGTGAACGGTTGTACGTAGGTTCTTTCGGTTTGGTTTGTTAGGAATAAGGTAAGCCACTTTAGTGCGGATTCCTGTATGCCACATTTCATCAATCTTTTTAGTGTTGCGTGGCTGATTGTGTCAAAAGTCGCTGAAATGTCCAATAGAAGGAGGGCCGATTGGGTGTTGTCTGCCTTTTATTTTCAGGTCGTCCCATATAGAAGTGCTGATTCTGTTCCTCTCATCGTTCTGAAGCCAACTTGTGATTTGTCGAGTATTCTGTTTGTTTCAACGTGTTTAACTTCAATTTTGTAGATGTGATTCTCCAGGATGTTCGCTGGGTAGGGCATGTTGGATATCTTTATGTAGTTGCTTGGGTCTTCTGCACTTTCTGACATTTTTTTCAATCAGTGGTTTGATGTATGCTGATTTGATGCAGGACGGTACTATTGCTCTTCTGAGTGATAGATTCATTAGGTTCAGGAAGCGTGTCGCTGGGGTTCTGTGGTTGAGGATTCCTTTGAAGACGTCCTGGGGGCATGGGTCCCTTGGAGATCCTTCAAGGTTGGTGTCCTTGATCAGTGTGGCGAAAGTTCCCTCTGATTGGTTCTAGGCAAATGAGTTTTGCTGTAATCTGTGTTTCGTCTGGTGTGGTCCAGTGGTTGTATTTGCCCCGGCTAGGTTGATTGTCTCCTGTATTGTCTATTTTTGCTCTCAGATGGTTGGTGATTTTGTCGCAAAGTGTTTGTGTAGGGGTGATGGAATTTTTGCAGGAAGAGGGTTTTTTAAAATCTCTGATTTTGAAGAGTTCTTTCTGTGGATTGTTTGCAGATTCTATTCTTGTGGCCTAGTAGAGTTTTTTTTTTGTTTTTTGTTGCTTTGACGACTGTTGCTTTGTACAGTTTGAGTTGTCTTTGGTATTTTATTTTGTCTTGTCTGGTGTATTGTTCTCTTCATTTTATATCCATTTTGCGGTTGTTTTTTAAAAGTGTTTTCAGTTCTTCTGTGAACCATTTTGCTACCAGTTATTTTGGTGTTGCTTTAAATGTTTTAGCTGGTGCTAATTGGTCAAGGGCCTTGGTGATCCAATTGTTGAGTGTATCTTCTGTTGTATCTGTTTATTGGTGGGATCTCTTTTGCTTGAGACGGTTACGTCTAGAAGGTTTGTTAAGGCATCCAGGTCCAAGTTCTTACGGTTTCTTTTCTTGCTGGTCTGGAGTATTTTCTTCCCGGCCAGTAGGTGAGTTTGGGGTGTGATGTAGAATGGTATCAAGTAGTGGTCACTCCATGCCATTGGTGTAGGTGGCGCAGATGTGCATAGTACTTCCATGCAGAAAATTGTATCTAGGGTGTGTCCAGAGTCGTGGGTGGATCTATTTACTATTACTGCAAGGTTTCCAAGAGTGCGCAGAGAGAGTTTGCTGTGTAAACATTTTCTTTTTCGAACCTTATGTTGAAATCTCCCCGTATGACTACGTTGTCATGGTGGGTTGACAGCATGGGGGCCTCGTCTGCTAGTTATGTTGCAAAGTTGGGGTTGTAAGAAGGTGGTCTGTAGACCAGGAGGAATACTATGTTGTATTGGTCATTGAGTTCTGTCTTGTTTAGGAGGGATTCATAGACTTCTGCATTGGTTGTGATGATTCGAGATGCTTGTGCCTGTTTTTTGTATATAATTCCGATTCCACCTCCTCTTCGGTATTCTCTGTTGGCGTGTATTAATTTATAATTGTTGGGTATTGCGTTGTTTGCGATGGCTTTATAGTTGTCTGATAGCTAGGTTTCTGTAAAGAAGAGCACGTCTGTGCCTCCTTCGCTTAGGAGGTCATTGATTTCTGTTGAGTGTTTTGCCATTGATCTAACGTTGAGGAGGCTGCAGTGTAGTTTGCTTGATTTCCCTTTTGGGTTGTTGTTAGTATTTTTTGTTCTGACCGGTGTGTTGTTGGTTGGGTTTCTGTTCCAGGTGGGTTTTCCCCCGGTTGAGTCTTTTGGGTGTGGTGGTTCTTTGTTGGTCAGTCTCTTTGAGTAGACCGATAAGGTTTATGGTGGGGTTGGTTTGTTCCGCTTTGTGTAGTAAATAGGGTAGCTACCCCTCTGTTGTTCCAGTCTTGGTGATATAGGGGGTGTAGAGTGAGATGGATTCCAATGTGTCCCTTGTTCTTGTTGGGGTATTGTCCATGGTGGAGACCAGGTTGGGATGGTTTATTAGTTGTCGTGTTCCGTTTGGTGTCCTGGTTGGTCTGTATTCGTGACGCTTGTTGGCTGTCGGTTCGTTGTTACTGTGCCGTTTGTGTTTACCACGTTGTCGTATGTGGACAGGTAGCGAGCAATGTAGTCTCTTTGCTTTGTTATTTGTATGTCTCCTTGGGCCATCTCGGATGTTTGTCAAGTTTTTTGGGGTTGTGGGATCATACTGGTCGGTGCCTTCCTGATTGGTTTGGGTTTTCTTATTATTTCTGTTGTCTGTTCTGGCTTCTTTGTCTTTCTTGTGGCGAGGCATGATGTGTGGGTTGTGTTCCTTTGAGTGGGCATCCTCTTTCGATTGGTGTTTTTCCTGGTCTTTTGGGTTTAGTCTTTGTGGTTTGTTGTTGCTTGTATTTGGTAGGTTGTGGGTAGTTGAGACCTCGGTTGATGGGATTTTGTGGTTTTGTTTGTTTATTGCTTCTTTCTTTTTGGGAATTTTTTTCTTTTCTTTTTTTTTAAATTAAATTGAATCAGCTGAATTTAATCATTTTTTCAAATAACTTTTTTAAAATAACATAGTAATGTCATAGACCAAATTAACATGCAAAGTAAACAAAACGCAAATATAATAACAATATGAATCACTTAAAAACTAAATGATTAACAAATTGACAAAATCACGCACTGCATGACCGATTGTGCACAGAATCTATGACTCCAATTCCAACGCATTTAGGAAATTCACAGTTGCAATTTGTATGGGTACATTACATGTCTGTATCAAAAGTGGCCAGCACTGCTGTTCATTCAAAGTTCCCAAATATTTAAAATGTTTTGCAAAATATATGTTTCGCAATCCAATGAGGCGAGGGAAATGTGCAATTAAGTGCTCAAGGGGTTCCTTGCATCCGCAATCCTCACAGAAGCGACAGATGTTCTGTTCCGCCAACATGGACTTTCTGGACGCCTGCAAATCTCTTGTAGACCAACGATTAAAGTGAAAATGAAGTCTGGATGAACGATAACGTAGAGAAGGAGACTTGCATAAATATTGTCCAGTGTACGCAAGGATTTGTCTCGAAAACTGAAACTGGAAGAGGTGTTATATTGCAGACATGAATTCCTATTGTCAATACAATCAATTTGATAAATGCTTTGCTTTATCTGGATTTAAGAGTAACATGTCAATTGTGACATCTGCATGCACTAAAATTCGATAAATACCAGTCAACCATAATCTCACAAACTCATGTTGAGATAAGAATAAATATGCAGATAGTACTTTTAACACAACATCTAACTTCGTAGATATTAGACACTTCTGATTCAAAGCACGAAGTCGCCATTGATAGAGCGCATTGAGTGAAACCAGGCCCAGTTCATATCTTAACCAAGGCCCAGGGGTACACTGTGGAAGTTGCCAAATTTGCCTCCAGTATTTTGCTTCTAATTTATCCCATACTTGGGGCAGCAGATGTGCCAGTGTTTCTAAGCCATACAACAAGCATGGGATGACTTTCGTGTTCCAATAAATTAAAGCTGGGGTAATTGAACATTTGCCATATCGATGGAGTATGATCTTGGCTTGCGATATGGCTGTTTCCAATTTACACTCGACACTTTCCATCTGACCTTTTGCTGAAATTGACCCTTCAAATACCATGCCCAAATACGTGTAACTGGGAACAATCGCTAATTTGATTTTGTTAATCGACCATGACACCTGGGTTCCATTCAGCTTGTTCACTGTATAGACTACAATCTGTGTTTTGCTCATATTCATTTTGATCTAAATAAGAGTTAAAGGTCGATATTATTTTTTGTAGACCACTTGGTGTTTTCGACATGAGTACCAGGTCATCTGCGTACATTAGCGCCTTTATTGCCACACCATTAAGTTTTGGAGAATCGGAGTCCATTTCTTTGAACACTGATTTTTCATCATGTATAAAATAATTAAATATAGCCGAGGCAAGCAAACCCCCTTGTTTCAGGCTGCGAGGAGGGGATTGATGCAGATAGCAATCTATCTAATGTGAGGTGAACACGAATGGAGGTATTGGAATGGAAGCCATAAATAATATCGCTTAGTGTAGCTGGTCAATCATCTCTTGCTAGTTTTGACATCAATAGCACTCGAGAGATAGAGTCAAAAGCAGAGTGTAACTCCACGAACGCAAAGTAAACTGCTTGCTTTACGGCTTGGCATTGATGTTTTAATGCATTTAAACACATTAGACTGATAGTTGTGCCCATCCCTGCTACAGAACCAGACTGCTGTGGATCGCGCAGTTGATGTGAAAGTGTCCAGGCATTAAAGTCTCGCAAAATTTACTTCCTGAATATCTTGCCGGGTATATCCAACAAAGCTATTGGTCGACATACGATCACCTTTCTTGAAGATTGGGACTATTATAGATGTCCTCCAAGAGAGTGGAATGTTACGAGTTGTCAATATATGTTGAAATAATGTATCCAGAGTCATTGCCCACATATGGGAGTTGGTCTTCAACATTAAATTGTTTAATCCATCAGGGCTTGCTGCTCTGGATGAACTGGCTCTTTTAATGCAGTCTTCAATAATCAAAACGGAGCATTCCACTGACCACTTTGAGTTAGATTTCAGCCTATAAATTAGTTTGTCAAACTGCTCATCTGCATAGACATTTTTGAAATAGGTGGCCATTGTTGTTCTTGTACCCCATTAACTTGGACTCCAGCTTGTTGATAACAACTGCAATTGTTAAGTAGCGCACAAACTTCATGTAAGTTTTTTAAAGCCATAGCTTTCATCATTTCTTCACTGTCATGTTGAAACAAGAGAGTTTTACGCGCTCGTATCCACTTCTTATATTTGCATTTCACTGTTTTTAATGTTGCATGCTGATTCAATTTAGGCAAATTCAAAGCTTCTTTCCTCTCTTTACAATATTGAGCTCTTCTAGCCTGAACCGCAGGATCTAAAGCATGAGTGTGTTTAATGGATTTCAAACCCGTCACTACAATTGTATTTTTAAATTGGGACAGAACGGTGGTATATTGTTCTGGTGATTGATTGTTCATTACTAGCCATTGCATCATTAAGAGCTACCAATTTGGGGAAAGGCCTACGAAATTGAGTTTTTGCATTATTAACCAGCAGTTGTTGTTTATTCCATTGTGATATGTATTGGTCCTTGCTACCCTTGCCACCAACTTCTAATGCTAATAAGTTGTGATCGCTATGTTGTTGTTGCACTATTTTAAAAGAACTCAACTGCATGAAAAGACCCATATCCATATATATATATATATAGTCAATAATGCTGGTCGATGTTTGCCTATACCGCGTATTTTGTGCCGGGATGTCACCAAAGACCATTTGAAAGTGTCTCTCAGCCATAAATGCAGACCATCTCTTCACATCTTCAGTTCTTCATCCTGGCTTACTATGCAGGCAATCCATATTAAGATCACCAGCCAGTATGGTGGCAGATATTCCCGGCATCATGATTATCAAGTCCATCAGTGTGGCTAAACCTTGATAAAACACTTCATCTATTAAATCTGCTGGATTGCGGTAGACATTCAGTAGAGCCATATTACAGTGGGGTCCCACTATTTTAACTAATTGCAAAAAAGCACTAAAGGAAGCCCATGATTCAAATGAAAAGCCTGTACTCATTTTAACGGCCACTAATAGGCCAGATACGGTCTTCCCTTTTCTGCCCCAATCGCAGGTGTAATGGCCACGTCATAATTATCCCACACTGGAGTAGTAAGAAGCCAGGTTTCCTGGAACACTAGGATATCAAAATCATTGGTGAAATTATTTATTGGTGTTTGCAAATGTGAATGTCCTCTAGTGTTCAGGCTCGCTAACTTCAAGTGAGGTAGTGTTTTTGGTTCTAATTGTTATCCAGTCAGGGACAAAGACAGGGTAGAATGACGTGTCAATCCCTTATCATTAAAAGACCCAGGATAAATCCTTGATTTAATACTTTGCTCCAATTCGTTTCCATTCATGCGTTCAGGATACTGTGCTATTAGAAAGCCCATGTCAAACAGCACCATTTTAGCCTTCCAAATCGTGTTCAGCACTACCCCTGAGGGAATCCTCAACGTCACTATCGAATAATCATGATCTGATAGAAATTCTATCTGGTCCATGTCCTCAGTTGTAATGTCTTCTAACTCTACAATTTCATTAAATATATTAAGAACACTTTTTCTATTGAGGTCGTAGGTTTTAAAGGAATCCTCCTGACACTTCATAATTAAAGAGTGGTGTGTAGTAGAATGTCTCTGTGAAAGACACAAGTCTTTCTGTGGAATACGACCTTGTTTAGAAAAACTGCTTTGGTGCTTAGATGGCCTCTTATCCTGCACTGCTTCCAGGTGGACACCTGGGACCACCTGACTGGAGCTGCAGTATTCGAACTTTCATTTTTCCCCACCACAGATTTACCAGTCATACTAGGCACCTGTGCTTGCACCCCCATGAACAATTGTGTCCTTTGCGTCATGGTCTGCTGCATTGTTTCTGGTGAAAATGCTGCCAGACGCTGTTCCAAATATACATCTACTGCTTTTTTAATATTATCCATTGACAAAGCCACCTCCGTGGCCCTCAGAGTCACCGTATTTCAATTGGAAACCTTCACCTGTGTACCTATTCCCACCTCTTTCCGAGGGGGCTTCACAGATGTTCTTTGGTCCATTTGCTCACTCACCTGTACCAGTTTATTCAAAGGTGAATAAGCAAGCAGAGGTTTGTGTGCAGAGATAATGGAGGTGGTACCCACGTGCTATCTAAGGCAGTGGTGTTTGTTGCAGCACTACTTGTGTTTATTGGATTAGTTTTGGCTGTGTCCTCTCTAGGAGTAGTCCCAATATCAGCTGCCTGTACAGGTGCACCATTGTGCTTCTGCGCTGCTGTAATTGTTTGGAAAAAGGTGCTCAATTTATTTTTAGTGCCTCCGGGAGCTGTCGTATGTATGGATTTTTTTCCCAGAGGTGTTGTTTTGTTTTTTAAATTGGACTCACGCCTTATGGGTATATTAATGCCACAATTTATTTTGGGTGATGGACACTTCGGGGGAATCCTCCCTTAGATCGACTACTGGCCGAATAATCTGTGGAAATGTAGGCAAGGAGGCAGACCCACCCGCCCTTCCCATCATCAAACTCTTGTCCCACCATAGACTTGACGGTTTGGTCGGCAGGATAGCTATGCTAGTTGGCGCTCTAACTGTATCTTTGAGATGCAAGGCCATCCATTCCAATAACTGGTCTATTTGTGCCGACTGTTTCGCCACTTTGGCATCCAATGATTCAAATAATTTAAATAGGCTCAGTATTGTGGTGTTAATGGCAGAGAGCGTCATTTCTATCATTGTCACATTTTGAATATCCCTTTCTTGTCTTACCGACTTATTAATCTGTCACGGTCGGGTGCGCATATAAAGAGGACACTGCCTGAATAGCTGAATTCATCGATTCTCTTTCTCGCCGTATTGTATGTTCACTGCGAATCGAAATCGGTGATTTGCACTGACTTGCATAAATAGAGATATCAATCTCCTCTCTACTCATGAAAGATTGATTTACTCTAATAGGTGATAGTGTGACTGGGGGAGCGGTTGAGGCCCTGCTCTCAGCTGAATGCAAAATTGTTTGATCAGACAGAGACTGAGGCATGGGCAAAATGGCCACTGAGCCAACTCTCTGCTTTGTCAGTGTTTTGTAATGCGCTTCCCCTCCTAATGGTAAAGCGCTTTCGCTATTTTGTCGCTCTCTTGCATGTTATTAGCAATGTGTACCATCTTGGGCAACGGTGTATTATAAAGCACCATGTTACCGGTGGTCTGTAATGATTTCTGCGGGACAGTTGGAGTTGGAGTAAGTGTAATAGATTTATAGGAGGAGCACTTCATGTTTGTTCCATTGCTCCACGTCGTCATAGGCAAATTCTGCAGATATACGGGCATACACGATTTTAAAGAATATGCGTTAAACAACATGCACTCAATAACAATAACACTTGACTGATACCATGAAATTGAATGATTAAAATTACTTGCTGCTCCGCGGCTAAGCAGACAAGCGGTACTTCTCAAGGTACTTGCTCACGAGGGCATGCGCGCAGGTGCGCATGAGTACTCATGATATAGGCAGACCAGTAGGCGGCACCAACAGTGGGCGTGCCAATGAGTGCAAGTTACCTACAATGAAACACAAACAAAAAGTTGCTGGCATGCGTAGACGTTATACACGTGTGGTTCCTTAATCCACAGTCACCTTAGTTAAAGATGCAGTTCACAAGAAAATCCAAAGGCTGCAAAATTCCAGCGAATTCAAGCGGCCAAGCGGTACTTCTCAAGGTACTTGCTCACAAGTGCGTTTTTACATTTTTTTCTTTTTGTCCTTTTTGGAGGTCCTTTTGGTTATGGTTGTTGATTGTTGGATTATGTGCAAAGCAAACATGAATACTGTGTGACGGAAAACATGTGAATACTGGCATATAATTGTGCAGTCAGCATGGACATGTATTGACTGTGAGGGTGCTGAGTTCCTGCTTTTGACTGGGATGTGTGAGAAACCTGAAGATGTCTCACCCGCTAGTCCCCAGAGATCTGTCATATATGTGGCCAGGACACAGCCATCACTATTGGATCCAGTTCCTGGGGGTGGACCAGTGGGGGAGGATCACCTGGATGGGGTGTCTTCGGGCAGTGAAGGTGGGTCATCAAAGGGTGAGATGCGGTACCCCCTTCCTTGTAACCCCTTTTCCCCATCCTACCCCGTAGGATATTCAAAAGCTCTACCCACCCCTTTCTGACACAAACACTTTTTTACATCGTGAAAGACAACAGACTAACACCAGAGCCGTTTACCTGACATGTCCCAGTACTGGGGTCAGGCAGAGTCAGGCAATTGACAATAATTACACACACCTGACTACCCTTTCCCTTCCCCATAGGGATAAAAGGCGGAGCACAAGAGCACACTATGAGCAAGGCCAACCGCACAAGGAAGCGGCTGTTCCAGACCGGCAGTTGAAACGGAGAAGAAAGGCAACGAGACGTGAAAGGACGACAAGGAGGGAAGTGCCCTTGCCCCTTTCAACCCAGACCCACGTAGCCTCAGTGAAAAGCATCATAAGACAGGGATTTACAGCTGTCGTGTGGTGTAACAGATGTCAACGGTGCACAGGGGCCTCATGCACTGATAACCCAATCGGGGAGGCACGCTTTCTGCCGTGGTACCGGCCTTGACTCCGGAAACAAGACAAGCCAACGGGTTCAGTCGGCGAGTCGGAGAGAGCTGATATAGTAAACCGTACTGTGTTGAGCCCAAGGTTGCGAACGGCAACATTGTGTGAACTTGTGAACAAAGAACTTGTATGTGTTTAAGTTTGAAGGAAAGTCAGTGAAGGACCAGCTGCAGAGTGCTCAAGCGCCACGTGGGTGCTCATTCGAAGTACTCTGGCTGGTCCCCTTTGTTGAAACTGCAAGTACCAGGATGCCCTAGGAGAGGCCGGTGTGAGGAGTCGCAGGGGCCATACAGGGGGCGGGCCAAACCCCTTGTACAATCGAAACTCTGACATGTTGACAAGAAGGAAGGTAAAGGGTAGTGAATCCTGCATTGTGATGAAGCAAAGTGAACTGTGTATTTGGCAAACGTGAACCCGGCTGATGGATGCCTGCAAATTGGGAAGAAGCATGATGCAGCCGTGAACATTGTGTCGACAAGAGTGAACCCGATCAAGGGATGTCCACACTGAATGATTGTTTAAAAAGACATTAACACTCTCGAATCTTGCAGATGGTGATATTGGGAAAAGGCCGCAGTGAACCCGACTGAGGGAGGCGCACATTGCAAGAAGGATCGGAGCTTGGCAGAGGGGGATCCTAAGGCGAAGAGAAATTGCCCTGTGAAGATTTATTGAAGGAACATTTTGTTGTTTATGGCATATCAGGTCCTCTCAAGCAAGAGACTTTGTGTGAAAGAGACCTAGCCACGGAAGGCCCTGATAATTTGGAAACTAACTGTGAGCTTGTGCTGGAGAAACCCAGGAGTGTGCTGTGCTCAAGAGTCCCGCCTTGTCCTGTGCTAGAAACGTGGGGAAGGGAGACCCCAGCTATACCATCTTGACTTATCATTTTGAGAACACTTCTTTCTTTTGTTGTTAACGCTATCCCACACTATTTTGTAGCATAACGGTAAGGACTGGCAATAGGTATTTTTAGTATATGCCCTTAGTATTTGACTAGACTCCACCTGGACTGCATTATTATTATTTGATGGTTGTAGCTTGCTCCCATCTTAGATTTAGGTTTAGATTAGGTGTTAAATCTCCCCCATTATACAGTTTGATCACTTGTGTCTGTCTTTACTGTTGCCACCATGGGTTCCTTACAGATGGCAAAGGATGCTTACAGAGGGGGTGCATGATATGTGTAGGCCCCTTGCTTCCATTTTGGCCCAACATAGTCTCAAGCTTTACCCATGCCACATGGGGATTGTGAAGGTGCTGGGTGTGTGTTTTTGACTGGGATGACAAGGGATTCTCACTTAAGGGGGGTACATGCTATGTTTAGGCCTGTGCCTTCCACCTTGGCCCAACTTAGTCTCAAGCTTTACCCTTGCCACAGTGGGGGGTCATTTAGCATAAGTGTAACTAAGCAAAAATGGAATGACAATCTGTATTGGCCCACATATCATCCTACAAACTCTGTTGTTCTGAAGTAATCAGTAAATCATCCCCAAATCACTAAGAACAAACGTGTTTCATGGCAATGCTCTTGAAGTAATCAGCAGGTCGTCCCAGAATCATCCCCAAATCATCAGGGACAAAGGTGCAATCTGTTGAAGTGATCAGCAAGTCATCTTAAAAGCATCCGGAACAAAGAGTTTTCTAAAACAGGGATGATGTTGGCATATTCAGTAAGTCATCCTAAGCTCATCCCCAAATCACCCACCATTCGGAGACATTTGCTGATGACTTTAACAGCATGATGGCGAGACCTGTAACAACAATCGGAGCAAAAGTTATTTTATTTTAAACATGCTCAGTTGCTGCCAAATCTGCACAGTTCATATCCAGGGAAATAAATATCACTCTCGCACAGCCCCTAACCTTCCCCACTACTGAAGTGTAGTCATGCTAACAAATGGTAGTCATCAGGGCCGGTCTTTGCATCAGGCAGCCCAGGCGGCTGCCTGACGTCAGTCAGCCTCTAGGGGGCGCTGCACCAGCAGTCCACAGTGCCAGTGCTAGACTAGACGTGTAACACGTTCGTTTCCTAACATTATAAAAACGAATGTGCCTGTTTGTTTTTATAATGTTAGGAAACTAATGTGTTACGTGTATTCTACCACTGGCACTGCTGCAGGCTGTGGCCTCGGCCAGGGCAGTTTCTAGTCCATTTGGTGCCCAGGGCAAAACACTAGGAATGTGCCTCCCCGCACCCCATCCCATGCGGCACTCCCAATGCGCTCCACTCCCGCTGCACCCCGTGCACCACTCCCACTGCACCCTGCGCGCCATTCCCAAACTACACCGTTAAGGAACTCCTACCCAAAGTCAAACAGTCCGTCACACAAGGAATGAATTTCCATTTGCAACGGTGGGCCACTTTTTCACTGGTGCCCAAGACAATTTTATGCCCCAGTCCCACTTAGGCTGCAGATAATGAGGACTGGGCACACCAAGAGACCATGAATATGGCAGAGTATGCAGTATATACAACCAACAAAGAACACAAGATGCTGAAGAGGGTTTGGAGGCAACCTAAACCAAAAGGGCAATGTCAAGGAGACACCTGAACCCAATAAACAATCACTTTAACATTCTTTGAATGGGAATCAAGTGTATGCTTTGATACAGTAAAGTCTTGACTGTTATAATGATACATGGACCAGGATTATTTATTTATTCATGCAATGTTTGTCGGGT
Source organism: Ambystoma mexicanum (assembly GCF_040938575.1). Classification (NCBI taxonomy): domain Eukaryota; kingdom Metazoa; phylum Chordata; class Amphibia; order Caudata; family Ambystomatidae; genus Ambystoma; species Ambystoma mexicanum. The sequence goes on along the minus strand of NC_090925.1, from coordinate 538,138,060 downwards.
ACCTGCATATTTATTTATTTATGCAATGTGTGTCGGATACAGGTATCGACAAACATTGCATAAAAAATAAATTATCTGTCTCCATGTACCCAACAAACATTGCATAAATAAATAAACCGGTTCATGGCTTAAAGAATATTTACTCAGCACCACTGGTCAAAACTATTATCCGCATAGTGAAGTAACTCATCACCATTCCCATGGAAGTGGTTTAAAGTGTAATTGATATATATTTTGGAAAAGAAGTGGCATGAAAGAAATAGTGCTGCTTTGAACTATTATTTTGGCCATTTTCTGAGCTTGCAGGGATGCACCATGGGCCCAAACGGGTCTCCGTTTGTACCGTGTCGGGGCCCACGGTGCGTCCCTGCAAGGCACGCCCACTCCCCACGGCCAACTGCACCTCCCCTCACATCTCAATTCCAGCAAGAAACCATTTAGTGACTAATGGGCCACCATTAGCAGTTTCCTGTCGGCATTGTGATGGAAGGGGCTGGTTTTAGCTGCAGGGGGACCTAAAGTGTTTTTATTGGTGTGCTAATGCCCCCCACCCCAAGTGGCGCGAAAAGTGGTCAAAGGGAGCCTCTGACTTCTGTAATGTCACATAGTACTTTTGTACTACGTGACATTACAGTCGTAAGAGGCAGCGCCAGCACCTGACCTGCGGTACTTTCTCCACGTCAATGCGCCACCCCACAAACTGGGGAATCCCATCCCCTCCAGAGGCTCCAGGGACTGTGGCAATTGCACCCCCCTGAGCTATTGCGCCCCGGGCAGTTGCCCGCCTCGCCCGTGCCAAGAAACGGGCCAAGCCTCGGCCCTCAGGCAGGGCAGGGCAATTGGCAAATAAATTAGCAACATTTTTTGCTTTATTACCTTCCCCTGGCCCCGGGTGGTGCCGGCGCGGCTGGCGCCAGCCATGCCCATGGGCGCACATGCAGTGTGCCCTCCTCCAGGCTATGGGCGCGCACTGACACTGAAGTGTGGATCGATTGGGGCTGGCTGGTGTTGTCGGCCCCGGCCATTACAGAAAAGAGGAGCGATTGGGTCACTAAATCCTGAAGTTGTTCCCATCACAAGCACACACTGCCAAGCAGCAGAATCAGCAAATACAAACAGTTGCCGCATCCTGCCCTCGCTGATTGGACCTTGTTTCAGTAAATCCGGCAGTAACTACAGCCTGCCGAGGCAAGCACACTTCTTTCCTCCTGCTCCCGTCCTCGCAGGTGAGGCCTATTGCTGCATAGGTGTTTTATTTATTTTAAAATGGTATTGCAGAGATGACTGGGCCAACCAAGAACGGCCTCTGGAGGCCACAAAGCTAGACACTTTTGTCAAGGCTCAAGTAGTCATGAAAAAGGAAGCGAGGACTGGTGGTGGACTCTCCTCAGGAGATCAAAAGGCTAGTTCTCGGAAGAGCTGGGCAGAGTGTCACCGTCAGCAGATCTTAGACAGTTGCAAGTTCCAGTGAGGTTGGATTGGTCCGTCCATTCGGCCCGTGGCCAGGCCAAAATCACTTTGAGGGTGAGGCCCTGGGGGCCAGTACCACGCGTGACCCGGTTTGGAGATTACTACGCCCCCCTAGTTCCCGCTCCCGAGCATATTGTTCGTCGTTCCCGCTTTCCTGGGCATGCACTGCTGACTTTATTTTAGTGCAAGAGTTTCATACATTTCACTGTTCGCTCAGACTTGTCTTATACTCTTTGTCGTTGTGCTTCTTTTGTTTGGAATAGTAATCACGCTAGTCTAACGAGATAAACAAACACCTACACGAACACGCCTTGTGAAAGATGGTGTGAAGGATGGATGCAGGCGCTGGAGCAAAAGCTGAGCGAAGTCTGCACAGCAGCTGGCTTGGGAAAGCGACTCAGCAACTATAGTAGAAACCGTCTCTGTGGACGGTTGGCCCGTCTTCCGTATAATGCAAATACCCAGACTTGCAGGATGCATGCTTCACTTTCTTTGTTCCATTGGGGGCGACATGCTGTAGCATCAATTCATGGCCTTTAAAAATCTCCGTACGGTGCAGCTTCCGATCTCCTTTAACGCAAATGCTGGGAAATGGCCATGACTAGCTAACGCCACATTAATCAAAGCCAGGTCTCTAAATAATGGTTCAAGTGTTGGTGAATCACCTGCTCACACTTTCTGTCGTGTGACCAACCAGTGCACAAAAGGTGTTGCAGAGCGTGGGGCTCTTGATGCCACCCATTTCTGAATTTGATACACCAGCAGCTAAACACACCTTGGGGAGGCAGCTCCTTCTGCATAGTCCATTTCTCTCCCAAGCTCGGGACAATGTTCTTTACCATAATGGAGAATGTGAAAAAGCGCAAGGCTGCAAGGCTCAGGGGTGAGGGTGGAGGGCAAAGCGCACTACGCTTGGGGTACACTGGAGATGCTTCCCCAGATACCCGCATTACTCCAAGTACCTTGAAATGAAATTCGTCTATACACTGCACAATGTGCAAGGGCCGCTGTTATTCAAGCAGCACGCGACTAGTAATTTGCAAAAAGTAAACTTAATGAGTCCCAAGAAAAGGTTGCCTTCCACCCTTTAAGAATTTGATTGTTTTTGTTTTTATGTTGGGATGGTAGATATCGTTTTTCTTTGCGATCTTACAGTTTCATGGTGCTGTTGGGAGCTAAAATGAGTGATCAGGAAGGAAACATTTAAGAATGTTGAGAGTTCACGAGCATGAGCGAAACAAACCCCAAAACTCGAACTGCCATTTCGCTGCCACGGTAATGCACTGCAGTGTGTTTCAATGTAAAGTCCACATTGTAATGTCATAATTTTAGAACGCCACCTCTCCAACATTAACATTGGGAGCTATGTTGAATTGTACATGCATGTCAACTCTCTGCATATGTTTAAAGTAGACTTTACCACTCACATGGAGTAGTGATATTGTTTACGTGTGTCCCTCCTAAATATATTTAACCTCCCGGGAAATATTTGATGCAATACATATTGCATAAATGCATGTATTTTAATGCTGAGATAGACGGGCGTGTACAGCTATCGGTGGGTATGTTGCTGGTGCTTGTTCTTGGAGGTTCAAGTAACACTGTTCAAGACCAGTTAATCACCTTTTCAGAGTGGCTAAATGTTTGAGGCCATACGAATGACATTAGTGTAGATACGACAACTGACATTGTCGATTCTCTGACCTGAGTCACAGCAGCAAACTGGTCATTGTTACTAAAAATGAAGAGCAAAAGCAGACTAACATAACCAGGCCTGTTCGGGTTTGACCCTTTTATTGCTGTTTTCTGAGATTCATGAAATTCAGCAGATGCCAGCATTGACAATTTTGTTAACTCATAGTCCCCACTCCCACTGCTCAGCCCATGACACATGCATGAGATCACAGGTCGGGTGAGGGAGGGGCGCCAACGATGCTTCCCGCCTGGGGTGCAATCTGTTGTAAGACCGGCCCTGGTAGTCCTACCTTTGTTGATGGGCATCCCGGTCTTTTTAGTTTTAAAATCTGGTCACCTTAAACGTGCACATTGCCTTTCTATTTACGTAATGTGGTAGCCATCTTAGAATATCCATGAGTATGGTGTACCTCATCAAAGTAATTACACTCTTAAAATCAAACTTCAAAGATGGGTTCGATGTAATATTTGAAATCCTTACCTTTTTGCTTCCATACAATAAATAAGAAAACTAGAAGTTATATATTTCATACCTTTTCAGCCGCTATTTTACAAAGTAGTTTCACTTTAGTACACCACTGGTCTTACCTTGTTTGGACATAATAACAGTTTCTTGTCCCTTTTCTCTGTTTATTGACAGGCCAAAGCCGTGGGAATTGACGTGCAGCCGTGGTTGTCAGTGGTAGACGCTCTAGCAGCTTTCCCTTTCCGAACTCGCTGGTAAACACCTGTGTTGTGACGGCAGCATCCGGGAACGAAAGAAGATAAAATGGCGGAAGCAGAGTGAGTGTACCTTGTTGGGCAATTGTCAAGCTGTTGGGATAGAGGTGGGACCAACGTAATAAGACATTTAGCTTGGGAGAAAGTATGGTTGTGGAATACTTCTACACAGTTATAGTCTTCAGCCAGTGATGGCATATTCGTTGTTCTTAATATAAACATCAGAACCACCTTTACGATGACGTTCTCCATTTACCACCTTTAACACAAAAGGAACTTTGACTTCTCATTATCTGCCTCTGTACCCTAGACACTTCATCTCGCTGATAACATTTTTTCATTTTTTCATTACCTCCACGTTCTCTTCCTCGTGTCAGTATTTACTTGTGCGTTACCAACCTCCATCTCAGGAATCCATTAAATTTTTTAACTAACACCCATACCTGCCCCACCCCACCAGAGAGCACAATACTCCCCCACAACTTGTTAGTTTTCATTTTCCTGCCTACCTGTCACATACATGACAACCCTCCAGATTTTTCTATTAAAATAGTATTCTTTTTTACTGTCTCCTGCTTAAAATAATTATTACCCAATGCAATCCTATGGAAAAATTACATTTCTCACGATTTCACTCGTGAAATCTCCCACTCGGGCTCCCCAATGTTGGCATGTTTGCTGTCAGGATCCTTGGTGGGTGGTTGGGCCACCTGTTTCTCCGTTCTTTCCTCTTCCTGTAGGTGGTGGAGAGGGGCAACTGGATGTTCCCCTGCACTCCCTGCTGGGCTTGGGGGTGCTGGGTGGGTGGGGGGGGTTGGAATGTTGGTCTCCTGAGCCCCGTTGCTGAGCAAAAGGCCTGGTTGAGCTGGCTCTGTCCTGCAAGCTCTGCTGGGCGGTACTGCGTGGATGGCCTAATTTTTTTAATCTGCCTGGGCATCGGTGACCGGGGACTGGAGGCGGGGCCTTTGGTCCTCGGACGAGATGTAGAATGGAAGGGCTTTGCGCCCGCTTCCGACTGCTGGGCCGCTCCGGTCCTTGTCTCCAACTCTGCTTTCAGTTGCGCTGAGACTGATGCCTGGCCACCTCTGCAGTCTTTTCCATGGTTTCTGTACCTAGCAGAGCCCTTGTGTCTCAGCAAGATCACTCTTGCGGTGTGCATTCATAATGTCGAATTCAATATAGTCGAAAACAAAAATGTCGAAAATATTTAGTTGAAAAAAATAAATGTCAAATAAAAATGTCGAATTTTTCTATATTTTATAAGCAATTAATTATATATGGTAAGTAATACAAACATATAAATAATGCACTAATACAATTGTTATATTTGAAATATGCTTTTTTATTTTAGAAATATTACATTTTATTTAATAATACAATTTCTAATATAATATTTTTTATTTAATATATATATGAAGTAATAGTTTATTTCAATTGTAAACTAAATATATTAATAAATATATATAACATGCATGCTTTTAACTTCAATGTGCATTATACTTTTTGGCCTGTAGATGGTGCTAGAGGATGAGAAACATTCATAGAACTATATATATAATGTTTGTTTTTGTTTTCCTACGCACGTTACGTCCCCTTACGTTAACGTGAGCGCCATTTTTAAAGCCCATTTGTAAACCGTTTTCCTAGCGTTCGCGTCTCCGTTACTTCGTGCTCGTGATTTTATGGATTTTTTTTTTCATGGATTTTTTTTAACCAAGCAGGTTTTTTTCCATTGGATTAAGTGCTTTTTTCATATTTTTTCTTCCTGAACATTGTGGATTTTTTTACTTATGGGTTCGTTTTGCAGTTCCGTATATTTTTCCTTCCTGGATTGTTTTTACTTGGTCTTTTTGCGGATATTTACATGGATCGTTGTTGCAGACTCGGATTTATTGAGCTTCAGGTTGGTGTTTTTGGATGTACTTCTCCCGTGCCACACTGGATCGCAGATTTCCACGAAAAGTAAGTTTTATTTTTTAATTAAGTTAAATTCCACTGTACTTTTATTTAACATTTCAAGTTAAATACAACCGAATTCAAGAATGTGTCTTTATTGTGTTCGTTAAAATCTCGTATTAGTTGTTCCAGTTTATTTTCGTAATCCCTGTATTTTTTACGTTTTGGTTCTTGGTTTGCTAATGAAATTGTTTGGGATATTCTAAATTCCTGGTGATGTTCTTCCATTTGCAAGTCCTTCAGAAAATGACATAAATTAGGATTCTTTGTATTGAAATTTTTGTTTAGTCTACTATGCCATCCCTCTAATCTATTATTGGTGCGTGGTTTACTTTCTAATGTAGCCTGGTAGTAGTTTCACAAGTGTACAGGGTATTTTGGCCTGCGCCGCGTTCCACTTCGAGTTAATTGTCCGATCCAAATGGTTTTAACATAGTCTATTAAATCTGTATTTTCTGCTTCAGGATCTTTGTAGTATTCACTCTCAATTAAATGTTTGTAAAATTCAACATGATTCTCCTGTACAAAAGCTAATGCAGACAGTTTTTTAATGTTGAATTGGTAACAACTGTCCTCTGTATATTTACTGCTTAATTCTAATTTCTGTCATTTTCGCCATATACTTTGCATTAAATGAAAAAAACACCCCTGAACCCTTGTTTCTTTGTACACTGATTGAAAACCCTTAATTTGCGCCATTTCGTAGTCCATGATTATTGTAGTCAGTTTAGAATCAGGTATAGTCTCTTTGATTTTGTCGAACACGATTTTATGTTTCCTCACTTTTTCTTGGCATTAAAATATATACAAGTGGAATGATTTTGTCATTTATTGTCCCATGTACGGTAAAAAACTGGTGAAAAGGTTGCGGACACACTTTAAACATTGCGTCACTTTGCCAATGTTGACTCCTATTTAGATGTTGAAAATTAGCAGCAGTAGAAAATATCAATATTTTTTCGTTGTTTACCTCCAGTGTGGCATGGTGGAAATTATCTCCTTTGGCGGTTATTTTAAAAAACTCCGGGATTGTTATATCATTAAATAGCATTGGCGCCGGTGGTAGATTTTCCTTCTGCTATTTTGTACGGTTTATTGTTCTTTGCATTAATTTCTCTGCTGGTAACTGAGCTGATATATGAGAGGGCAATTTATCACACACACCGGAAAGTACTGATCCACTAGCTTCACCCTGACTGTCCAAGGCTTTTCGTTTTAGTATAGTATAATAATATTGGTCTGATCAGGTTTTTTTGTGTTCATTTTTGCTCTTTACATCCGAAGCCTCAGTAATAACTTGTGCGCTGCATTTACTTTTGGCGTACTCTACGCACCTCCAGTAAGTGCGATCTTTTTTTTCAGACTCTTTATAGAACACGTATCCATTTAAAACTGTTTTCTGCCTTTTTGTGTGGTGATGTATTCCACTTTCTTCTCCATTGTTTATTCTAAAATAAACGAGAAAATAAACTGTTTTACCTTTTCTGTTAGATATAAACGCCTGGTGGTGGTGTAGGGTGAGAGGGGGGGTTGGGGAGGGGAACCCCCCCCCCTATTAAATGGTACTATTGTTGACATTTTACATTCGGTTATAGATATTGTTTTCGATTTATTTTTTTTCAACATTAATTTTTAGAAAAATTGACTTCAGTTATATGTATATATTTTCGACATTTTTGTTTTTCGACATTTATTTTTCGACATTTTTGTTGTTCGACGTTATTTTTTCGACATTATCACTATAAACCCACTCTTGCATCTAAAAAGAAAAAATGAAACGTAAATCTCCTTTTTGTACGATGCGCTAACTCGCGTTTGGATGCTGGAGAGGCTTTCGGTACGTCGTGGGCAGGCCCAGCGCCAGTATGTCTTGCCATGCTTCTTGCTGGAGTGCGTGTGCATGCCTCTGGGCTGCCTGCTTGAGTCTGCTGGTCACATGTTGGCCCAGGTACATGGAGGAGGCAGCCATGCATGAGATGGCCTGATTGAAATTGGCTGCACCTAGTTGTCCTTGCCTCCTTAGTTTATAGGGCTCTGCTTCAGTTCATTTGGCTTCTGGTCCTTTGCTGTGCTGATGCCTGGCGCCCTGCTCTTGGGCCCTGCTGCTTCTGCCTTGCAAGTTCTTGCTGGTGGTTACCTGAAGTATTTTCCACCTGTTGTACCTGGCTGTCATGGCTCCTGGAAAAAGGTGGTGTAAGCTGAAGCATGCAGAGGTAGAGGGCGACCTTTCCCCTGTCTTCCTCTCCAGACAATGACGAGCATTCCTCCTACAAGTGTAAGACGGCGCCTACGCTTTTGGGTAGATTGTTTGTCCACATTTGCTGGAAGCCCCTTTAGGAGGTAGGCTGGTGTGTGGAAGAAGTCCAGCCGCTCCAAGACTGATCTTTTGACGGGGAGTCCTCATCATTGTCCTCTGTGGTCCAGGCTGTTGATGAAGAACCTAAAGTATCTGCTGAATTCTGGCAAACCCTTTGTTCTGGTACCATTGCAAGTCCTGACACCAAATGTTTTGGGGCCACGCTCCACTGGTTCTGCCCAATTTGGAGGGACTTATTTGCCGACCAGTGGGTGGATAGGATTGTTCGATGCGGATACCAGATAGTTTGTTTCACCTCCTCCGTGTTGGGAGCATTGGTGACTCTGCTTTCCAGGAGGGTGGAGTACTCTCTGGCCGTGACCCAGACTGTCCTGGAACTGTTGGAGAAGGGGGCCATCCTGGTGATTCCCAGGAAGGAGATGGCTGTGGGGTTCTACACTGTTATATTTGTGGTGCCCAAACCCATTGGCAAGTTCCGTCTGATCATGGACCTCAAGAGGCTAAACAATTACGTTCAGACTCTACATTTCAAGATGGAGAGTCTGCGGAGGATCATCCCATTAATTGAGAATTTGGACTTCTTGGCTTCCTTGGATCTCCGGGATCTCTACTTTCACGTGCCCATTCGGAGGTTGCATCGGAAGTATCTGCAATTTCTCTTCCTGAGCAGGCTTTCCATTTACAGGCCGGTCTCTTTGGCCTGAAGATGGCTCCCTGGGTCTTCTCGAAGGTGTTGGGTCCAGTGGTGGCACTTCTTCATGTGAGGGGGATACAGGTGTTTCCATACCTGGACAACTGGTTGATCAGGTCTTCCTCCAGGGTTGCGGGAGCAAGTGACCATCATCTGTAGTGTGCTGAAATCTCTGGGGTTCCTGATCAATTGGGACCATATTGTTTGGAAACTTCTCCAGATCTGCAGTATATTTGGGCCAGTTTCTGGTCTACACAGGGGCAGGTTCTGCTGCTGATGCACCAGGCAGTCCGCCTGCAGTTTTTGGGGCTTCTGCTGAGCCAGGACTGAGTTACGGCCATGGAAGATCTGCGAGTACAGGGTCACATGGCAGCGTTCGTCTTTGTGGTCCCGTGATTATGTCTCGACATGCGACTGCTGGTGTCTCACCTAAATCGCTCTTGGAGGACGGATTACCAGATGTACGAGTCGCAGATTGCCATTCTCCCGGTTCTAAAGTTTGAGCTACGGTGGTGGATGGATTTGGACAACCTGTTACAGGGTTTTCCATTGGTTCACCCCTTACTGACCATTGTTACTACAGACGACAGTTGCCTCAGGTGGGCGGCAGTGTTTGGGGCCGAGGATGCTCAGTGGGTTGGACGCTGATGCAGGCATCACAATCATCCAAATCGAGGGAGCTGGGGGCGATCTTCCTGACTCTTAATATCTTAAGACGTTTGACTGTGCCATCCAGGGGGTCGACTGTTTCGGTCCAGACGGACAATGCGTCAGCTTTGGTGTATGTCAAACGACAGGGTAGTACGATGTCTCTTCGCCTGGGGTTTCTAGTGTTCCATTTCGGATGTTGAGCGGAGAGCAACCTGCTGTCTTTGAGGGCAGTTTATGTCAGGGGGTGTGGACAACGTCCAGGCTGATGGCCTGAGCAGGATTTTCCTGTCATCTTATTGGATCTTGCACAGTTCAGTGTTTTGTATGATCTTTCGGAAGTCCTGGTCACAAGTGCTGTACCTGTTTGTATCATTCATGGATGCTCAACTACCCCCGTTTTTGCTCCACGTTCATTCTCCATGGGCTTGGGATGTGGATGCCTTGGCACTGGAATGGCTGCATTTCCTCCAATCCGCTGCTTCCCAAAGTGCTGCTGAAGATTCGGGATTCGGGGACAGAGGTGATTCTGGAGGCTCAAGTGTGACTGAGGCGCTCTTGCTACCCTCTTCTTCTCAATCTGGCTGGCTCTGGTAGGGTTCCTGTACTCATGCCTGTTCCCACTCTTGATGGGGCAGGGCACTCCTGCCTCTCAGATTGGGGGTGGGGGGGTTTGAAGTTGAGAGGCAGGGATTTTGCAGATATAGCTTAACTCCACAATTGGCGTTAGCGATTCAGAAGTCCAGGCTTCCTCGATTTTGAAGGTGTAAAAGGCGCATCACAAGGTGGTGCCCTAGAAAGTCGGTGCAACCCCTGGATTGTTCCGTACCTTTGATTTTGCTATTTTTGTAGGATGGATGGGACCTGGGTCTTGCTTTGTCCTCTCTTAGGGCCCATCAAGGCTTGCAGGGAGCCCTGGGTTCTCATTTCTGAGTGTGAGCCATTGGTCTCCTGACTGTTAAAAAGTTTTATCTTCTCTAAACCCATGGGACTTTCCCCTTGTTTTTGCGTGCTTTGCAGGCTCTCCCTTTTGAACCAGTGGAGTCCATTGATATCAAGTTTCTCACATGGAAAATAGTGGCCATAATGAGGCATTGGAGCATTGTCGTGCACAGCTCCGTTCCTGCGAGTTTGCCTAGATTCTCTGTTTCCTAGGTGTGATCTGAGTTTCCTTCCTACAGCCTTTTCGAAGTTCTATCAGGCACAGAATATTGTGCTGCTGACTTTTTTCCCAGTCCTACTTTGCCTGAATAGGAGCTTTGATATATATTGGGCCTGAAAAGGTCTGTCTTGGCCTACCTAGATAGAAAGCATCTTTTCAACGGTCTAATTGTTTTATTTTATTTATAAAGCACTAAAGCCCATGGGCATCAGAGCACTGTAACATGGAATGACAAAGACAAACGGTGACAAAAGTCAGTCCAACAATGCCAGCATATCAAGGAATGGAATCACAGAGTTTAGTTTAAGTAGGTAAAAGATTGCTGTTACTGCAACTCGGGGAATTTGTTGTGGTGTTTTGAAATGAAGTTGGTGGGGTATTGCAACTGCACACTATTTGATCTATGTTTTTGTGTTCCTGAAATCATTTTTTACTGCTGTCTTTGGTATGCCTCGCAGGTAAGTACTGGGACATGGAAGAGGGATGTGGAGCTAATGAACCAGTTACTAATGACCCGGTTACTTACTGGTAATCTTCATGATGTGTTAGGAGGTATTAAAACCAACATGTTGTAGGGGTGGGGGAGTATTGTACTCTCTGAATGGGTCGGGCAGGTATAGGTGTTGGTTAAAAGATGGAATGGATTCCTGAGATAGAGGTTGGGAACCTCACAAGTGAGTACTGTGATGAGGAAGAATAGGAATAGGAGGCGTGAAGATTACTGGTAAGTAACCAGGTCATTATTTTCACAGACCCTCAGTGTTGCAAGTGACCCAATGATGACCTGTCTTCCCCTGTTGTGCATGCATTCAAGGTCTCTGCTCCAACCATATACTCCATGATTAAATACATCCTCCCCAGTGATAACGGGACACTTATTGGTCGCACCTGCTGAGTGACATAAAGTTTCTTTTCTGTAACACCTGTATCTCCCTGCTAATAAGGAACAGTCTTGGCCATCCATACAGTACATACAGTAATGACTGGATTACTTACCAGCAGTCTTCAATACTCCTGGCCTGACTGATTCTCGTCCCAGTACTTACATTTGAGCGGCTCTGCCCTACCCATGACACTTCAGTAAAATCCAAAAGCAAAGGCATGGGCACCTTCTCCCACAGGGCGTGAGAGGAGGGACGTCTGTACTTGGACGAGGAATAGTAGCACTGGGAGTGATGAAGATTACTATAAGTAATCTGGGCATTTCCTCCATGTCCCTCTTCCTCGTCCCAGTACCTATCTTTGAGCTATAACAAAGCGAAAACATGGTAAAGGAGCCCATGTCAAATAATCACACCCGCACCAAGATCAATGCTCCACAGCCCAATCACCCATTGTATTGGGTACAACAAGGAAGAAAGGGGAGACCAATGACACACAAAAAAAATTCAAACAGAACTCTATGAGAAATGGAACAAAGCACTCCCACACTGAACGCCGTAGATCTGGTTCCATCAACGTTCATTTGATAGTGCCTAATAAAAGTGTTGGGGGTGGCCCAGGTCACAGCTCTGCAGATGTCCAACAGAGATACCACTCATATATTAGCCCAGGAGGCGGCCACCCCTCTCCTGGACCAACCTGATATCCGGCCACTAGGACTTTTTTCTGAGTCTTCATATGCCATAAGAATCAGAGATTGTATCCACCTTCTGATGGTGGCTGTGGAGACTTTATTGCCACCTACCCTCAGCCCCCCCATCTCTCGGTACAAACGGTTCCAGGCAGATTATCAGTCTTTCTAATGGACTTTGATGGTCAAGATATTTTAACACTGTATGTCTGACATCATGGAAATGGCAGGCTATTTCTTCTGGTGTGCAAGAGTGTTGAAAGATGGCTGGGGCTACAATATCCTGGGAATAGTGGAATCAGGAGGGGACCCTCGGAACAAATTAGAACTTCTTTCCAGACTATTAGAAAGGGATGCCTACACAGGAGGTCTCCGATTTCACCCAACAGCCTGGCTGAACTGATGGCCACTAAAAAGGTTGTTTTTAGGGTGTGCCTATACAAGTCAGTACTTTCCTTAAACTCAAGGGGGGGTGGGGTTGTAACATGGTCGGGACCAGAGGCAGAACCCAGGAAAGGTCACCTTCCGGTTCCACTGGTGTAGACAATAATATACTCTTCAGAAGCTTGTTGCCCAAAACCTCTCCCCCTGAAAGACTTTGGCCAGTCCATGGTCAGGGCATCCATCCCCCAAGCTCCCATCTTTGGGAACCTGGACCAGAATCTGGAGAGTTTGGCATTCCAAGGAGGTCAATCCAGGACACCTCGAACGTCCTGCAAATTTACTGTACACTGACACAAAGAGGGTTATTTCCCCTGAAACAGTGAACACACTGCTGAGCCTGTCTGCGGTCACATTGTCTAGTTCCCTGATATCGATGGCCTGGAGGTAAAGACGCATGGGATTCTGCCCAGCTGCTTATGGACAAAGCCAGGTCCTCTACATCCCGACACCCCATTCCCTCTTGATGATTTACATAGGATAGGGAAGAGCAACTGTTGGTCCTCACAAAAACCTCCTTCCCTTGAATTGTCCTCCTAAAGAACAGGAATGGTCTCTTGTTGGCGACCAGTTTCTTAAAATTCGAGGAGCGACTGCGCTCCTCCCTAGTCCACATTCTCTGATGTCATAGATCCAGCAGAGCGGCCCCTAGCATCTTTAGTAAGTATGAACGCAGTCACCAGGGACATATCCACTCCCCTCCAGAGGTCAGAACATGAAGTCCACTACTGAAGAGACTTTCCCAGGGAATCCATGATGGGGATCATGGTGTCATTGCTCTGGGATCCCGTGTTGCAGTGCGACAGGACGTGTTGTATTAATGGCCTCAAATGTAGTCTTGCACAAGGTACCACAAACGCACACAAGCCCATGTGGCCCTGAAGAGTCAACAGGTTCCTGGCAGTTGCCCAATTCCTCCACAAGATGCTATACAAGATGCTATACAACAGGTTCTGGGGCCTTTAGGTGCTGTCCTTCGGTAGCCATACCTTCCCTTCCCTTCTGGAAAATTGAGCCCCCGATGAACTGCAATGTCTGGGATGGTGTCAACTAGGACATTGGTAGGTTTATCAGACAACCTCATCTGGTCAGAGCCTAACAAACCGTCAGAAGGTGGATCAGCACCATGCACCTGGCACTGGCTCTGACCAACCAATTGTCTAGGTAAAGGCAAACTTGTATGCTTTCCTGATTTAGGGAGGCCACTAGGGGGGCTAACAATTTCATAAATACCCTCAGAGCTGACTTAAGGCCAAAGGGGAGTATTCAGAACTATTAATGGTCATTGCCCACCAAGCCACTGCTACCGCGCCAAGATACCTCAGCGTGATTGTCACGCTATAATCAAGATCCTGTAACATAACATAACCCCCCCACAAACCTCAGGAACCATTGATGGTGTTTGAAGATGGGGACATGGCAGCATGTGTCCTGTAAGTGTATTGAGACCAGCCAATCTCACCACAGGTTCCCGGTATGATCTACAATGTTTCCATCTTGAACCTTCTTGTCGGTATGAAGATGTTCAGCCTTTTAAAATCTATAATGAGTCTGAAACACCCCTTCCCCCACCCCGACTGGCTTGGAGACCAGAAAGATTCTGGAGTGGAATCCTTCTCCTTTTGACGAGTCCCCTCTTCATTTGTAGTTCCCGGATGGCCATGAACATTGCCTTTCATTTGAGGAGTCCCCTTGGTAATTCTGTCCTTTTGATACCAGTCTCCGGAGGGGGGGACACGTTCCAGTCTTTACCCCAGACGAATAGTGTTCCGTGCCAAAGCGTTTGAGGCCGATCCGTCCCATATCTCCAAAAAGCTCAAAAGGTTTCCTCCCGCCGGTATGGAGTAATTGTCACGGTTTCACCATTTTAGGAGGAGACCTGGGATTTCTGAATGGTCCATTGAATCCTGTTTTCTTTTTATTACTCCTACACCTGGAGATGCAGGGTTTTTTGTGAGGTTTGGTACCTCCAGAAGTGCTAGTAGGAGCAGTCTTATTTGTGCGTTTGTTGGCCTTGAACACTTTTGTGCACCGTTGCTTCTAAAGCATCTCTAAACAGTTTCTGTCCTTCAAATGGAAGTTTGAACACTGCCGGTTTCTAAGAGCCTTCTGCCTTTCAGTCCCTGAGGCACACGTCTCCTCTCCCTGCAATAATGGCATCCATGGCCATAGCTGTTCCCTTCACTTCATCGTAGAACAGATCTGACATAGACTCTGTTTGTATATGTATGTCACTTAAAATTGGTGAGCAGTCAGAACCGTCATCCAGGGATTGTTTAAGCTTCTTAAACCCTGCCAGAACCATGTATGCAGTGTATGATCCATGTGTGTTGGACCTCAGGGCCAAATGAGAACTGGCTTACAATCTCTTGAGGGCAGAGTCCACTTGATCTTTTACTGCTGCTTTTTCAGTGGACAAAGATGAACGTCCCACCAGAATCGCAAGGATAACATCAACCTCGACCCTAGTGCGTAGGCTGGATTCTTCCCCCTTGAGAGGGTATAATTTGGACAGAAATCTGGGTATATATAAATGTTACAGGTTTGACCATATCCTCAAGATCTTACTGCTGATGCCTGTGATCATGGGAAGCCCCAATTTGGGGATATATTTGTACTGGCGAATTGTAGGATCCAAGGATATGTGTTACGCTCACCTGGTATCCACGGGGGTGCCACACGATACTGGATGGAGGTCTAAGCGCTATCCTGGACCCCTCTCTGCTTGGTTATGTGCCAGACGTTGGGTAGCGCGTATAACAGGAGAATGGAGGGTTAAGATACTGGTTCTGTGATGGGTGGACTCCCACCTCCCCCTGGTCCAAATCCCCTCCCTTGGGGTTATTGCTCACCTTAGGTTTTTGTGCGTTGCACTCTTTATCCTGCGTCTCTCTGCAGGGGTGCGTGGTTGGTGCCGGTTTTCCGTGGACCTAGTTGCTTCACTGCCCTTATGTCGTGTCCAGACCGGCTGTGACTCCAACTCTGCTTGCTGTCTTGCAGATGAGTTATAATGTCTTTTCTGTCTTTATTCTGTCTCTTTCTTTCCCTCCATTTTCTCTGTCTTCTCAGCGTCTTGCTCCACTATGCTGTTCCCTAACAATGTCTATTTTTGTTTTCACAGGGATGGTTGCGATCTCGGAGTTGCTGCGCCGATGGCGAAGACCACAGTGAGTTATTAATGCGCGGAGCGCTGCGCTGTTTATTGGTGTTAATTGCTAACCTGTTTTCTCTTCTCTTTGTACAGGTTGCGGTGATCTTCCGGAGTGATGAGCGATCGAAGCGCTGCTTCCCCAGGTAAGTGCTTTGTTAATGCTGACCTTGTTCCTTCTCCCTTGCAGGTTGCAGTGAAACCTAGAGATGGGCGAGGTAAGAGAAGCGCAGGGTGCTGCCAGGACTCGCTGCTTGCCCAGGTAAGAATTGTTATTAATGCTGTCCTTGTTTCTTTACCTTTTGTAGGTTGTGGCGAACTCCGGAGATGGGCCAGGTAAGCGAAACGCAGGATGGATTCAAGACCGGTTACTTCACAGGTAAGTGTTCTTACTCGCTAATGCTGTTCTTGTTCTTCCAGGTTATTAATGGAATATGGACGTAGGGGTTCAGGATCGGGCTGCCGGAGAAGCAGATGAGCAGGAGCTGGACAGGGTGAGCGTTACGCTGCAGGAGTGCAGAATAACGCAAAGCGTGTTCTAATGTTTGGGTGTGGTTTAAATAGCCCAAGTAAAGTAGTTCCAGGCCAAGTAGTTCCAGGCCCAGTCACACCCAAAACACTAGACCGCATGGCTTGGTTCTAAAGAACTGAGCTGTGTAATAGGCCTCCATGCTGGATTAAGGTCCAAAACTGGTATTGCTTTATTCCTGATAATGAGCCTGGCGCCAGAGGCGCCAGGAATGACTCCATGTATGTTTCTGATCGAGCTTTAAGGCCCTTGGGGCCAGTGTGAAGGGCTTTAGCCAGGGGGCTGTTATACCTGAGGGAGTTAGGGGCATGGATCTTAACATATGTCCACCGATGCTTTCTCCTTGAATCCTATAGAGTGGAACATTTGTTACAGGACCATCTGTACCTCTTCCATGTCCAGGTATTTACTAGTGACCTCATCATCCTCCTCTGGTGAGAGGGAGGAGGTGTCCGTTATCAAGGAGCTTGATGTTGAGGAAGAGTTGGTAGAGAAAGGAGGAGAAGTAGTTTTCATCTTTCCCACTTATTGTTTTAGACCAGGGGAGTGGACTTTCTACCACGCTACGCAGTACTACTAAGGAGTGGGAACTGTGAAGAACATGATCCTCCTCTCAGGTGGCCAGGGAAAGGCCATTGCTCTTGTATCCTGACACTGGAGGGGGATTTGCGAGGGAGTATCACCCGGGTGGAGGGAACTTGGAGAGTGGGGGGAGGACGTCCTTAGGTTAGATATGGTCTCCCCAATTTCCTTTTAATAATGCACCCTCTATCCCACAAGCCTTCATAGGCTATTTTCAGCCCCTACCCTTTTCTACCTGCGACACATTACCCAAGAAATAACAGTTCGGTACTGGGACAAAGCACAGACCAACTTGAAAAGCACATCTACTTTTATTAATAACCACACTTTAGTGGGCTGTTATCATGTCAAGCTAATCCCAATTTCTAATAAGTACACACAATATTTAAATGACCATATTCCAAAGGTAGGAGGGTGCTGGCATGATTGAGGTCAATGACCTAAGCCCTAGGTCCTATTTGAAAAATGTGGACCAGTGCGACTCAACCCTTTGCGCTCCTTAACTCCCAAATGCAATCAAAGAATACAATGTTTCAATTCCCTGGCTCTAAAGAAAGACACAACAAGGGAAGTTAAATCAACAAATCAAGCAGTTGATTTATAATCTTCAAAACAAAAATGCCAAAACAAAAATGCTGACACTTGTTTCAACCTGTAACGAGTCTTCATCAGGGCTTGAAGTTCAATCCACACTATCTCAAATGAAACCCATATTCACGACAAGAAGATGGGCATGACCCACAATATACAACATTACCAGAGTCCTCATTTGTCAGACAAGTAAATGAAAAATAAACAATAAAACAAAGACAATAAGCAAAACCAGAACCACATAATTGAACTACCGGTCATTGTACAAAAAGTCATTACATAAGGAGAGGTGGACAAACCAACGTACTAAGGGAAGGGAGACAACACATGAAAGGGAGAAAACAGAACATATGATTAATGCATACACTTGGTTTTTTATGCTATCATACATAGATATACAGTAATGTAAGGTTGATCCTAGTGTTACTACATGCTTTCATAGTTGTGCCAACCATGCTCAACACTTTCCAATAGTCAAATAATGTATCTTAAATGCAGGAAGAAACGTGCTGTATCCACCACTTGTTAGCACCCTCACTGTCTGTGTGCACACAGGCAGTCTAGTCCATAACTAATTAGCAAGAATAAATGATGTACTCACCACCAAATGCAATGGCTCACTCTGTTATGCCTTCTCAAGTGAAAAGGTAATTTGAGGAAAATTCGAATCCTAATCACGAAGGGATGGAGATCCATCTAAGCCCTCCTTAACCCGAACATTCACTGTTCATAAACTAAGTCTGAATTAATCCATGTGTCCACATCAATATACAAGATACCCATTAAATGTGTCAAATAAACCATTACACCCTCATTACTAGCTCTGTTACCTGCAAACACAAACAACGTACCTGCCGTTGTTAGGCTGTGTCCCCAATAGGCTTGGTTTAGAGAATACCAAATATCTCTAAGGCTCCAATGCTCGATTTCATGCAAAAACACATCTGCTGGTTATATCAGAATCCAGGAGTTACCAAGGAATAAGATAAAATACAGAAAACGGCACACCTGTGCTTGAGTCGTAATCTCTGTAGAACACGACAAAGTCTCCATTACCTGTAACTTGATACTGTGTTTAAGGTGAAGAAATAAACTTCCTTTCATGTTTCAGCAGGAATCTGCTGTGCATAAATTTTCTCTGCTTAATTTGACCTGGAGATAAATGAAAGAATAACAGAGCCCCATTCTTAATGCTACTCCTAAACCATTCGCCCACAAGAAACTGACAATTCCTAATTGCTGCAATGGTATCATTAGAATGTTCAATATAAACAATTAGTTGTGTCTTAATGGATGATTTATTTTTAAGTTTGTTTATTGGCATTTATCATAAACAGTCTCAATGGCTGATCTCTCAAGCCATGTATTGCAAAACTCTTTGAAATAATAAAATAGTGGACAGAGGGGAGGGAAGGAAGGGAAGGAAGGAGAAGGAAAAGAAAAAAAAAAAAAAAAAAAAAAGGAGAGGAGGGGGGAGGAAGGGGATAGAGAGGAGATAAAGATCTTAAGAAAGAGAAAACATTTCGAACAATAAACAGTTAACATTAACATGAACTGTCTCCATATCTTGCTTTCATCAAGCATATAGCAAGTCTTTAGTGGGGGGTATTGTGGGGAAGGGGGGGACTCCTGGACGCATCGATTGCTTCAGGTGTTTGGGGGTCACCCTTGTGGGTTACTAGGTGTCTGCAGTTTAGTATAGTCCAGATGGTGATTGTTCATGGGGGTTTGTCGTCTGAGGGGTATGTTATAGTTCTGACTATCTCCCGCCATGCTTCTAGGGTGGAGCTGGACTCATCTGTGGATCGGGTAACGTTATCCTCCCACGCCTTAGTCTCTGCATCAATCCATCTAATAAGTTCGCTGTGCCAGGCGCCACACCTAGGTCCTGCTGGCTTTTTCCAGGACATAGCGATATGTCTTTTTGCCAAAAGGCATAATAGATCCATTAGCTTCACTCGATGTTTAAGTTTGGCCGGTCTGGGATACGTTCCTAGGAGGCATTCCTCAGGAGTCCATCTGTAGTTGGAGGTTCCCGTCTTTTCAGATGTCAGCTTGACTCTTGCCCACAGGGATTGCACTGTGGTGCACTCCCAAAACATATGTATGAGATCCGCTCTGTCCGCTTTACACCATGGGCAGTTGGAGCTTGCATTTTTGTTGAATGTCGCAATCCTGTGTGGAGTGAGATATGTCCGGTGTAGGACATTCAGTTGTATAAAGCGGAATCTGTGGTTTCTTGATACAGCTTTAGGGAATGCCAGCGCTCTGGACCATTCCGTCTTCGAGAGTTCTCGACCGGTATCTGTTTCCCATTTGCTTTTCAGGGTCTCTCCCTTCGGATTGGGGTTGTCGGTGAGGTGTCTGTATATTTGGGAGACCAGTTTCTGTCCTTCTCCTAGGTTATACAATAGTGTTGTAAGAGGATCTGGTTCAGGTTCTCCAGGCCAGGTGTCCCATTTGTGTCTTGCTATTTCGCGTATTTTACGATACCACAGGTATTGACTAGTGGGTATTCCATCCATGGTCTGTAGTGTATCGAACTCTTTAAAGGAGCCGTCATCGTATAGATCTCCCCACATGTAAACCCCTTTCTTCTCCCAGGCCCTGAGGTGTAGTAGGTCTGAATCTGATCTGCATAGATCCCAAATCATCGGTATTTCTGGGGAGTACAGGTGTGTTTGATTTCTTAGTGACTTTGTTCTTTGCCATATTTGTTTCCCCAGGGTAACTATGAAAGGTGCGTCATTTAGCAGGCGTTGGGGAGCCCAGAGAAGTTCTTTAAGTTGTAGTGGTGAGATCAGAGATTGTAGCAGGGGGGTCTCGGATGTGTTCTCGTCAGCCAGCCATTTGGACACAAAGCTGAGCTGGGCCGCCAAATAATATTTTTCGAAGTGCGGGAGTTGGATTCCGCCCTGAGCGTATTGTAAGACTAGCGTAGAGTGTGCTATTCTGTGCCTTCTCTGCCCCCAGATGAATTCTCTAGTTAAGGACCTTAATAGGCGGAAGAACGAATTCTTGATGTAGTATTGCACATTTTGAAACCTATACAGGAGCCTGGGGAGGACTATCATTTTGGTTATCGAAATTCTCCCCATTGCCGACAGTGGGAGTTTTGCCCAGAAGGACATTGATCTGCGCAGCGCGGGTATTGCTGCATTCGTGTTATGCTCATGCATCAATTGGGGAGTGTGCATGATCTGAATACCCAGATAGCGGAACTTAGTGGTCTGCCACTGTATCTCCAGTGTTGGAAGCTCCTCCAAGCATTTGCCCTTAAGGCCTGATAGTGGAAATAGGCAGGACTTTGCCTTGTTGAACTGGATGCCTGAGACTTTGGAGAAATTGTCAAGGACTTCCATCATAGTTGGGACATTGAGTTGCGGGTCTCTGACGTATAAAAGCGCATCATCTGCATAAAGTGAAATTATGTGATCTATCGTCCCTAGCCTTATCCCAGCGTCAAAAAATTGTTTCCGAAAATAGATGGCTATGGGTTCTAATCCCAATATATAAAGCATGGGGGATAGTGGGCAGCCTTGTCGAGTACCTCTGCATATCTCCCAAATTTCTGACACGTGTCTCCCAGTCTTTACCCGTGCTCTTGGTTCGGTGTAGAGTATTCGGATCCACCTAATAAATCGTGGGCCGAACCCGAATTCCTTCAGGACCGCCAAGAGCCACTCCCAGTATATGGAATCAAACGCCTTGGTGGCGTCTAGTGATAACAGGGCGTAAGATTCGGTGCTCGCATCTGTTTGTGCAATAATGTGTTGAAGTCTACGTAGATTCATGGTCGTGTTTCGACCTGGAACAAACCCACACTGATCAGAGTGTACGATGTCTCCTATCTGTCTGGACAGTCTCTGGGCTAGGATTGTGGTTAATAGCTTAACATCTTGATTAAGCATAGCCAGCGGGCGATATGAATCGCAGCGTTCGGCCAGCTTGTTTGGCTTAAGTACTGGGATCACTAGGGTTTCCCTCATGCTGTCAGGTAGGATACCTCGTTCATATATTTCTTGAAAGACCTCGTGTAAGAGCGGTATCAGGGAGGAACTATATGTTTTGTAAAATTCCGAGGGTAACCCATCGCTCCCAGGAGTTTTGGCCGTAGCTTGTGCTTTAATCGCTTCGGCAATGTCTTCTGTTGTAATATCTGCTTCTAGTTCCTCTGCTTGTGTCGGGGTGAGCCTAGGTAGCCCTATTTCTTCTAAGGTATCCGCTATTTGGTCCCCAGATATTTCCATTTTGTGGGAGTATAAATGTTTGTAGTAATTCTTAAAAGTGTCATTTATTTCCTGTTGTGTCTGGTGTGTAATGCCTTGCTCGTCCTGAATCAGGGTGATAGTGTGTCTGGGATGTTCCTTCTTGCAAAGCCATGCCAGGAGCCTACTGGGTCTATCCGCTTCTGTGTGCGTCCTGTTTGTTCTAGTGGTGAAATCGAACTTAGCGAGTCTGCTCCAAGCGTCTGAGCATTTCTCGCGAAGTGTTCGAAGTCTGTCCTCGTGCCTTTGTGGGTCTATGGGGTCTGTGCTAAGCCTCTCAATTTCTGCTTCTCCCTGCTCTAGTTCCTTGCGCAGCGATCTTCTGATGCCGCCTGCTTTTGCCATGACTTCCCCCCTGGTCACTACCTTTAGGGTCTCCCATACCGTGCTTATGTAGTTCACGCTTCCCCTGTTCAGTTCTATATAGTCGTCTATCGTGTCCTGCAGTTGGTCTCTGAATACCTGGTCCATCAGGGCCACCGTTGGCATGCGCCACATAGGGATGGGGGGCGAAGGGCCGGCGTGGTTCCAGTTCACCGTTAATGGGGAGTGGTCTGAGATCGTTCTTCCCAGGTATTCTGCTCCCTCCATCTGGGGTAGGTGTTCCCTACCGACAAGGATGTGATCTAGTCTCGTATGGAGGCCATGTGGGGACGAGAAGTAGGAGTAGTGACGTGTGTGGGGGTGGAGTTCCCTCCACACATCAGCCAGTTCTAGTCTGTCTATCAGCGTGTTTAGTGCCGTCGTGGCAGCCATAGTGGTGGTAGGCGGCGGTAGCGACCTGTCTAGTATGAGATCCCGTACACAATTGAAATCTCCTCCCCAGATGAAGAGGCAGTCCCGATGTGGAGAGGTTATGCTGTACATCGAGGCCAAGTAGGCCGGGATGTTGTTATTGGGTAGGTATGTGTTCACTATGCATAGCTCCTGTTGCTCGAGATGTCCCCATACAATCACATATCTGCCCTCTGGATCACTAACAGATTTGGATAAGCGGAAAGGGAGCTGGGGGTGTATCCATGTGTACACCCCTCTGGCATATTTCGAGTAAGCAGTCCCAAATCCCTGTCCTCCCCAATGTTCCTGGAGTTTACCCATATGTATCGCTGTGCAGTGTGTTTCTTGTAAAAGCGCTATTTCAACCTTCTTCCTGTTTAGGTATGACTTAATTCTGTTCCTTCGGAGGTAGGTGCCAAGGCCCCTCACGTTCCATGTCATTATTTTCATGTTCCCTGCCATGTTGTTTTAGGCTGGAGGTCTCTGGTTCCAGTGCTCCGGAGGAAGTTTGCCCTCCAGGTGTCCCCTCCCCTGACCCGTTCCCCCTCTTTCGAATTAATGTATTCTGGAGACTTACCAACTGTTGTAACTTTCATCTGAACGGATGAATAACCAAAAACGTTCAACTGCAAACTGCCCCCAGCAGTTGCTTCTAACTTGCAGCGCTCAGGGGCTCCCGAGCTTTCTGGGCCTCTCCAGGCCTTTCGGTGCGGGTGGTGTGTAGGCATTTGGCCTGCACTTTCCGTGAGGGGGTGTGTCAGCGGTGTTTCTGCTCGTGGTTCTTCGTGGTCTTGCCCGATATAGCTATATTCTCAGTGTGGTCCCTTGCAATATCTAGTGAAGCGTCTCATCTTCAGTGTGGGACCTTCCATGGGTGTTCGTTTTGTTATTATTCACTTCGTTTCTATTTGTTCTTCTGAGGGTCCTCTCCGTTGTCCGCTAAGTTATTATGTTCCATCCACATGATCGCCGCCGCTGGAGTCTCCAAGAAGGTTGTCTTCCCCTTGTATAAAACTTTAAGGCGAGATGGGTAGAGCAGCATATATTTTATGTTGAGTATTCGTAGTCTAGCCTTCACTGGTATGAAAGAATTCCTAGCTCGTTGGACCGTTGGGGTATAGTCGGGGTATATGACTATTCTGGAGTCCTGTCTTCTAATCTCACTGCCTTCTCTGGAGTGTCGTAGTATTATTTCTCTATCTCGGAAGTTGAGGATTTTCGCTATTATCGGGCGTGGGTGCGACCCTGGCGGGGGGCGCTTTTGAAGAGATCTGTGGGCACGCTCCACTGAGAACCCCTGGGAGAGTTTTCCCGCCCCTATTTCTTGTAGGAGCAAGGTTTCTATGAAGTCCGTAGGGTCCGAGCCCTCCATGTCTTCCGGGACCCCCAGGATCCTTACATTATTGCGCCGTGCGCGGCCCTCCGCATCTTCGGATCTCGCTTCTAGCCTCGCTACTTTCATTTCTAGGTCCGTTACCTTTGCTTTCAGGTCTGTGGTATCAGCGACGTTGTCTCGCAAGGTAGCTTCATTTGTGTTCACTTTTTCCGTTAGGTTACGGGCATCTTGCCGCATGAGCTGCATATCTGACCGTATCTCTTCAATTTTTGTTTCGATAGAGGTGCGTAGTGCTGCGATGGCTTGTAGGACTAGTGTATCTTTAGGTTCCGTTTCTGGCTGCGGTGGCGCCACATTGGGATTGGGGTCCTGGTGTAGCGTCTGCTTGGGTCTGACCGTCGTGTAGGAGTCCATTGTCGTTGACGGTATTGACTTTGCTTTGGTTGGGGACATCTTTGTATTCAGGTCCAGCGTACTGTTCTCGCAATAGTTGATTCAGCGGACGACACTAGTTAGGCGGGTGTCCTACCTCTCAATTGCTGCAAGGAAGAGCTGTGTTGTGGGTGTTGCTGGTCTCTCACCCGGTCCGAGGTGTTGTCGTGGGTCAGTTCCACTTATAGGTTCTTATGGCACCCAGGGTGATGCTTGTGGGGTTTGATCTTCGTTATTTGTGCCCACCTTCTCAATTGCAGCGTGGGGATGCTGTGTCACAGGCGGTGTAAGTCTCTCACCCAGCCCACGGCGAGCAAGCGATCCGGCGCGGTATTATCAGCACGTCTGCCCACAAGGTGGCCTCGTCGGGGCAGGGGAGGCAGGAACTGTTGTCCTGGGTCTGTCCGTAGTTGTGTACGAGGGCAGGGAGGGGGAATCAAGTCCGGGACTCACCCCTTTGCTCTGCTGGCCTTTGCGTGTTCCCCAGTCTGTTTTTTCCCTCCGGTGCCATGCGTCTCTCGAACTCTTCATCTGGTTCTGCGCGGCGGGGATCGCAGTATTGTGTCTCCCGTCTCACGCCGACTGCTTCCTCTGACTGGCGAAGGAGGGAGCCCGCTTCCACGGCTTCCGTTCGTCCGGGAGGCCGCCTCTTCTTCCTCGTTCGCGCCCTCGTGTTGGACCGTGTGTTGCCCCACCGGGTCCTCGGCTGATCTAGGGCAGGTCGGCACCCCTCTGCAAACAGCGCGAGGGAGGATCGGACGTGAGGAGTTCCGTGTCAGTCGATCGAAGTCCCAGAGCCGCGTTGCTTGGGAGCTTCAGTTCCCCTCCCCCATTGATACAGTGGGGACCGCCATCTTGTAGGGCCAAGGGGCGCCTCTTCTGTGGTCTCGTTTTTTGGGTTGCTGGGCCCGGTTTTTCTTCGGAGCAGCTGCCGAGTGTTGGGAAGGGGTCCCTCTGTTCAGAATCGTTGTTCTGGGCTCACGCGAAGTTATTTAACTAGCGCGATTTCACCCGTAGCAGGATCACGGGCAGGAGCTTCTCGAGCTCGCGTCCTCACGGCATGCGCGCTGGCCACGCCCGTGTCTTAATGGATGATGATTATGTTTGATGTAATTCTGCACAACATCAAAAAATTAATTATCCCCTTCTTTATAGAAAGTTAATTATTAATATGCACACATAACTACCTCAACCTAGTACTGAGACGAAGAAGAGGACAGCAAGAGCAATACCGGACTGCCGCTTCCACTACGAGCAGTCTAGTCTTTTCTGGACTAATCATGGTGGCAGTAACTTTAAAAGCTGACATCCTTGTGCACATGTTGTCGGCTTTGAAAGCAGTGATACAAACTGCTGGTTGCAGGCAGACCTCTCCGTATCAGCGGTGTGGCAAGCGGAGTGCTCGAGACCCAAAAAAGCATGCAGAGTTTATGCAGCGAAACTGAAGGATGATGAAGGCCGGTGGTAAACCCGCAGGAGGGAAGCTGGCGTGACCGAGCAAAGCGGTTGTGGAGACCCCAAGCGCAAGGAGGAGCATTGATGGGTGAGCAGAGCCACGGAGAGCTGCTTGGAGAAGGAGCGAGGTACCCTGCAGGAAGGAGAGAGCCTAAAGCGGTCGAGGACCTCGCAGCAAAGCCATAAGCTCTGACCGGTGAGCGTACTAAGAAGGGGGAACACCGGGCTGGCTGGCAAATATGTAAAGCAGATAATGAACATTCATTTAAAGCAAACTGGGCATTACTGTGAATGCAGAATGAAGTGAAAGTAACATACTTTTGAATTCTGAATTAAATTAAAGCAATTGTAAGCAATTTTGAATACTGACAGAGTGAAAGCAAATTGGGAACACTTGTGAATATAGAACAGAATGAAAGAAAGATTGTGAATCTACCAGATGCAAAGAACTGTATTATAAGGGAAACGGGCATTGGCACAAGCCAAGAGAATTCTACGTAACTGTGTCTTATAAGAAAGCAAGCACTGGCAAGAGCCAAGAAAATGCAAAAAACGGTATGTTATGAGGAGAACCCATTGGCAACAACCAGGATAAAGTGGCACAAGTGCATTGTGAGCAAACAAGCCACCACACAGTGTCAGGAGAGTGTGCCACAGGTGGATGAAGCAAAGAGCACTGCCAAGTTGAAAGGGGGGCCTAGTGTTGATGAAAAAGCAGCAAGAAAGGAGGACCGGTTGCGTGACCTCTGATGGGTGGACTGTGTGGTCTGACAACTGCGCCTAGACTTATTGCATCCTTGTATGGAAAAACCACTGAAAGCACCCATAAATAGGCTTGTGTTTATACAACAACAAGTTCTATATTTTTTGAAGTCAAGAAACAGAACGGTCTATGTGAACTAGAGGAAAAGAGCAACATCATAAGAGCTGGGAAGTGTCCCAAGGAATTGTGTTGTTTTGGAAAGCTGGAAGATTTGAACTTTTGGGGAAGGGAACCCCGGAGCCTTGTGAACTGTTTTGAACTTGGGGAAGGGAAAGCTGATTGCAAGCCAATAGCTGGAAGAAGCTCTGAACTTTACTTTGAACACTATTCATTTTGATGCTGACATCCCTACACATTGTGTACAGTTGGATGTGAGGGCAAGTATTGGTTTTGGACACAAACGGACATTTGCTTTCGACTTCCTGACCATCCTTCGTTTCCTTTAGTTAGGGAATCCCACCTTAGTATAGGGCAAGTTAGGCCTTACTCCACCTTACATTTTGAGTTAACTAAAACTTTGAAGATAAAACGTGACTCTGTTGTCTGTGTGCTTCGTGATGCCATCACAGAACTCTATGCATCACTCCTGGCATGCGTGCACTCATATGTCTGGCCTGCTCTGCCTGACTGGGCATCCCACTTGCCTTGTTCACCGGGCAGGGCACTGAACGACCTGCCTCTGGGAAAGACAGCGCTCCGTGAGCATGCAAACCACCTCTTGTGGCCTGCAGATCCTCCGGCCTTCCAAAAACCCCTCGGGTCCCAGCTTACCTCCTCCAGACCCCACAGCCAGCAGGAGGTCCGGCAGGCATGCTCGAGTTTGGTGACCCCCAAGGGCTGCAGAAGATTGACCTGGACATGGGTCACTATCAGTTGCTTCCTTCATGCCCCACACTAGGAAGAGACCTGACCGTCCTGGCAGGAGCGAAAGAAACAGAGGCGTCATGGGTGAGATGAGGTTATATCTCCTGGGGGGCGGGGGCGGAGCCAGAAGTGAAAAGACTTGAAAGGAAAGAATTCCTGGGAGGGCAGACCAGCTCAAAGGTAAGTACTGGGACGTGGAGATAATGGTCGGATTACTTACAGGTAATCTTCATTGCCCCAAGTCCTACTCTTCCTCTTCACCGTACTTACCTATGAGGCTTGCCTACCTGCCAGGAACTCAATTTTTCAAGCATTTGCTTCTGGTTCCGTCCCTCCCCAGGAGGTATAACCTTCCCTTTTGCACATCATCCTCCGTTTTTATTCTTGTAGCCAAGTCATTGGGACTCTACCCAATGTGGGAAGGTGAGGAGGAACGTCAGTACTGTAATGAGGGTGAGTAGGACTAGAGTAATGAACATTTCTGGAAAGTACTATGAGCATTACCTCCACATCCCTCTTCCTCCTCCCAGTACTTACCTATGAGATTTTCCAGAGCATCCGTTCTTAGGAAGGAGACCAATGACAAACCACTCAAATACGGGTTGCTTGCACTTGACCCTTCACCAATTTTTTATGAAACACAAATTTGTGAAATCTCCAGTCCCTCAGTGAGTTCCTGTACTTGGTAGACATATACCAAATTAGGTGGCCTGAGGATCATCCACATTCAGTTTGTATTGACTTATAAAGGTCTTAGGATTTGCCCAGGGGGGCTGCTCTGCATATCTCCTGGAGAGACACCCCTTATGCACTAGCCCACAAAGTAGCCAAACACCTGGTGGATCTACCATGTACCATCCCCTGGTGTTGCAAGGCCTTTCTGTTGTAAGCCATTAGATTTACTTCTTTAATCCATTTGCTGTTGAGGCCTTCTTCCCTGCACTTCCAGCCCCACAGGTCACAATCGGATTATCAGATTTTCTGATGGATTCTGTGCGTCTCAGATACTCGAGGTCTGTTCTCTTCAAATCCAGGTAGTGCCATTCCTGCTCCTACGGGGACCGAAGGTCTGTGAAAAGGCTAGGATAATCCTTTGCTGTGATATTTGGAATTTGGACAGTACTTTGGGACGAAATACCAGTCTCTCCCAATCGTCTAGCTGACATTATGGCAATGAGGAAGGCAGCTTTAATGGTCAACATCCTGAGATCCAGCATTTCAAGAAGTTCAAAAGGGGCTTTTGCAACATCTCAAGGACCAGATAGAGGTCTCAAGAGGGATCTCCAGATACCTTCATGGGCATAGATTTGGTAAGACTCTTCAGGAGTCTATACACAAGAATGTCCCCCTCAGCCGTAGAGGACCAGTGCTCTCGGAATGCCTTAATAGCAGACCATGTATTTATTTATTTATTTATTGCTTTTAATTACACGCCAAAACCCTTGGGTATCACGGCGTACAAATATCTTATACAAACCATTTTGAGTTGCTTCAGGATTTGGTTACAGTCAAACGTAGTTCTCTTACACATTATTTGAACATCTTATTCATACATGTTACTCTTGAATTACCAGCCGGGTAATTTTGTTACATAGTACAGTTGTGTATTTGGCTTATAGTTGGTGTTTGAAAAGCCACGTTTTTAGCTGTTAAACTTCTGAAATGAGATCTCGCTGGAGAGGTAGCTGGAGAGCGAGTTCCAGATGTGTGGCGCTGCTATAGGGAAGCTAATATTGCCTGCTCTGGAGGTGGTGAAGCGTGGTATATGGAGATGTGTATGGTTGCTGGACCTGAGGGTTCTGGTTGTGTTTTTACAGGAAATTCTGTGATTGAGATAGGTAGGGGCTGTGTTGAAGATAAATTTATGACTGATGGTGAGTGTTTTGTGGATGATTCTCGCTTGTACTGGTAGCCAGTGGGCATCTCTCTTGTGTTGGGAGATATTTTCTCTTCTGTTTATACCTAATGCTGCTCTAAGGGCTTTGTTTTGAATGAGTTGAAGTTTGGTTAGGTTTTTTTTTTGAAGTACCTAGCAATAACACATGCAATAGTCTAGTTTAGTGAGGATGAGGGCTCTGGCTAATGTTACGCAGTTATTAGTGGAGAGGAGGGGTCTGCTGAGCGTTATTAGCTTAGCTGTATAGGCCGCGGAGGAGACTAATGCACTGATCTGGTTAGCCATAGTGAGGTTGGAGTCGAGGTGAACTTCTAAGGTTTTGACTTTGTGTGAGATAGGGCTGGGGGTGCCATCTATTAGGATGGAGGTGTAGTCCATAGGGAGTTTGCTGAGTCTTGTCGGGGAGCCTACTATAAGAATGTCAGTTTTTTCTCCTTTGAGGCAGAGACTGTTATTCGCCATCCAATTTTGGATCAGGGAGTAGATTTTGTTTATACAAATTGTGTCTTGTTCGAGGTTGCCTGATATGGTTATAAGAATTTGCGTATGGTCAGCAAAGTTTGTATAAATTACTCCCATGGCGTCTAAGGATGCAAAGAGTAGCTTTGTGTAAGCATTGTATAATGTGGGGGAGAGACAGGATCCTTGTAGTACTCCCAGTGGTACGGGGATGGGTGGCTGCTTCTTCTCCTAGGGCAACTCCTGAGGTACGGTCTGAGAGGAAGGATTTTATCCAGTTTGTGGCTTTCTTAGAGAAATGGAAATTGGTTGCTAGGTTGAGGCATAGTTTGTCATGGTCGACTAAGTCGAACGCAGCGGAGAGATCTAACAGTAATAGGATGCCTTGTTTGCCAGAGTCCCTAATGGAATCCATCTGGTTCTTGAGGTCTAGAAGAGCAGTCTCTGTATTCTGGCTGGGTCGGAATCCGGATTGTCTGTCTCCTAGCAAGTGGTTCTGTTCTAAGTGGGTTTGCACTTGGGCGTAGGCAATTTTATCAATAATTTTAAGGAGGAATGGGACTGTTGTTATAGGCCTGTAATTTGTCGGGTTGGTGTTGTCGAGTGAGGGTTTTTAAGTATGAGTGTTAGGGGTGTCACGGTATTAGTTTTATGACGGTACAATAACCTTCTTGCCAAATGACGGTATACCATGGTTATCGCGGTATAGCAGGTGGAGTTAACTAATCTTAACAAATATTTTCTAAAAGGTCATAAATTGTCAGATTTTTCATCACAAACAAAACCAGGCACCCAGGGCCAGAATTGGGCTTTTCAATATACTTTCCTCTGAAATGCCACCCCTTGTTTCCACCAAACACAAACACACGTGTGGAGAGGAGAGGCGGAGGGGAGCCCTGCTGCGACTGGCAAAGCAAACTGAATAGCTTTTCTTAAGTGGTCATTTTGGCTTTTAGCCCCTCCACTGGCTACTGGTGAAGATGAACATGTTGCTATCTTGATAACCTGCATGCCACAGATCAATGGAGTCTGATGGTAGTATACGCTTGTGCGCATACACACACACGCACACATGCACTCTCTCTTTACATTACAGCCTTCAGTTTACTTGCGGGCCAAACGGTGTTCAGTAATCACGGACATGTTACACTTTGGCATGGCAGCAGAAAATACCCACAGAGATGAGTACATTTCGCACTGTGACTTATTATATGTAAATTCAATGATGGAACCAGGGAAATCCCCCATTGTCATATGTTTAGAAAACATCCATTATAAATATATAAACCCCAAACCGCCAACCCAAAGTAAACACTTTTCCTTCTTGGCACTGTATTTATTCTTCCTATTGCTAACATATTGATTTTGTGTCGGGCACGTGTGGTTTATGGAATGGCATTAAAAATTGCTCCAACTGAAACTACTTGGCAGACGGCACATCCAACAGTGCAAGACCAAGACTGCGCAGCACTTGCTAACTGCAGCCTTTCCAAATCACATTGAAAAGCACACTTAACGGTATGAATGGTATACCGGTATAAACAATGTGACGGTTATTATTTTTCAATTAAGTGGTTCACGGTATCTTTAACGGTATACCGTAATACCGTTACATCCCTAATGAGTGTGACCCAAGCTGCCTTGATGGATGCTGGTATTTCACTGGATTTGAATGATTTATTCACAAAATTAGTGATGTGGGTGATAAGATGTTGGCACAATCTTTAACTACTTTGGCAGGGAAGTTGTCTGCTTTACAGTTGGAGGGTTTAAGGGAGGCTATGGTTTTGTGACTTGTTGGAAGTGGAATTCGGGTACGTCCAGTCTTGTGGTGTTGGTGGGAGATGGGGGGTGAATTTGTGGATGCGAGGAGTTTTTTTTTGTGAGGCTATTTTGCTTTGAAGAGTATTTATTTTATTGGAAAGGGCATCCTGTATAGTAGTGCACCATGCTTTGCTGATGATGACAGGACTGATGGGTTGAATAGGGGATTCAAGTTCTTTGATGATGGTGAATAATACTTTGGTGTTAGAGGCTGCATTAGCAATCCGATCGTTGAGTAAATTGGCTTTGGTAGGAGAAAGGGAAGATACTGCTAATCTCTTTATTGCTCCCTCCTGGAGAAAACCTAGTCTCTCAGAAAGCCTGAATTCCAGAGCCGGGAGATTGTTTCTCACGCACCAGGCCACATAGGGACAACAATAACTTCTCTGCCCACAGACCAATCTCTGCCGGCAGAACATGCAAGGCCCTGGCCCTTGTTCACCCCTGCTGGTTTATATAGGAAAGGGCTGTAGCATTGTCTGTTATTGCTGCCACTGCCTGGTTATTCAATACCCCCTTGAAGACCCATAAGGCCTTCCCTATAGCAGCCAGTTCCTTCAAATTGGAGTATAAGTGGAGCTCTAGGAGGGTTATGGTGAACCAAGCTGTACAAGATGGCCCTGCAGCCTGTGCCACTGGCATCAGTAGTAAGGATGATCTTTGTAGACTGAGTCGTGCTTACTCCTTGTGCTGAGACGGAGACATCCACCACATCCGATACCTCCTAAGGGCATCTGTTATCGGTATAGACTGATTGAAGCTTCGAGAGGTCAGGTCCCAGTGTCTGAGAATGTGAACAAATCGGGGCTTCAGTTGGTGTCTTGCCCCAGGGACCATAAAGACACAGGAAGCCATGTGACCCTGGAGTCTCAATAATTCCCTGGCCATTCCCTCATCCTCTTTCAATAGATGTTGCAACTGAATAGCCCTATCTAGGGGAATCCAAGCTCTCCCCTCCACTTTACATAACTGGGCCCCTATGAATTGAAAGTTCCTGGTTGGAATCGGATGGAACTTGTCATTGTTTATCAGGAACCCCCAATTGGTCAAGGCTAGACAGACCCTGTGCAAGTGTCTGAATGCTAACCATCTCAATGCCGCTTTGACCATCCAATCGTCCAGATATGGGTAGATTTGTACTCCTCCTAACTGGAGGACTGCTGCCAGGAGTTTGGTAAAGAGTCTTGGGCCAGACTTCAACCCAAACAGTAGGACCCTGAACAGAAAATGGTGCGGTCCTTCTGCGAATCACAGAAACCTCTGGTGTGACCTTTGGATGGGAATATGTTTGTGGACGTCTTGGAAGTCGATAGACGCAAGCCAGTACCCCTTCTGGACAGCCGGGATGATTTATCTTCTTGAGTGGGTATGCTCTAATGAACTCGTTCAGGGTCTGCAGATCTATGATCAGGCACATTTTGTGGTTGGGCTTTGGAACCAGAAACACTCCTGAATAGAAGCCTTGGACTGTTGCCCTTTTTGCCAGGAGATCCTGGACTGATGACTCTAAGGCCTTTTACTTTATCCTGTTTATGGGAGCCAGAGTTCAAATCGCTCCCGAGTCCTGTGGGATGGATGAGAACTTGTTCTAGCACCCCATTTGCACCTCCCTTCTGGCCCAGTTGTCTGAGGCCAAGCAGTCTCGATCCCTGAACAAAGGTACCAGTCTACCTCCCTCAGGCAATCTGTAATTGAAAGGGTTTCTGACCTTTGGACTAGGAACGAGTCTTCCTGAAGGACCGCTGAGATCAGTCTTCACAGGTTCTTCTTGATGTCTTTGTATCCTAAAGCTCTCACTTTGTGTGATGGTTTAGGCCACAATTTATCTGCACGGTTGTCAGCCTTGACTACTCAGTGCACTTTATTCTCCAGAGGATCCCCAAATAGCTTGGCCCCTTCAAACAGACGTTTCATTGCTGTGGTCTTCTGTAATCCTTCCGATTTTCAGTCTTTGGGATACATGTGCCGCCGTCCTGGTATGGGATATCCCATGGCCATAGCAGTATCCCTCACACCTTCATAGAACTGGTCCAACAGTTTCTGCATGTCCAACAATGTTGGGCGCTGTCCGATCTAGCCTCCATAGCTTTATTCAATTTCCTGAAGCCTGCCAATGCTGTCTCTGCAGCATAACATCGATAGATATTTGATCTCAAGGCCAAATCGGAAGCAATGTTTGACTTCTTTAAGGGACAGTCCCCTTTCTGATACAGAGGGCCTCATTACGAGGTAGGTGGTAAGGGATTACCGGCACCGGTAAGGACACTGTTGCCGGTAATCCCTTACCACCCTATTCCGAGGTGCCTTAGCGGGTCCCTTCCTTAATGCCTGGTTTTACCAGACGTTATGGAAGGGACCCGTTAAGGGACTTCAGAGCTAATAACGATACCGCAAATTGCGGTACCGTTATTAGCTCCATCCCCATTCCCATTGAGCCTTATGGGGGCTCGAATGGGAATGGGGAATGGATCCCGGAATGGGGACTTACCGGGTCCTCCAAGGTTGGAATGACCCAGTAAGTCCCTCTTTCGGGAACCTGGACCCGGAATGCGGTAAGGGGGTAGCCATGGTGCAATGTTATTGCTAGGTACTTCAAAAAAAAAAACCTAACCAAACTTCAACTCATTCAAAACAAAGCCCTTAGAGCAGAATTAGGTATAAATAGCACCATGGCTACCTCCAACCTCGTAATGAGGCCCAGAGTCTCTGATCGCAGCCTCCTCTGCCGACATAGAAGACCTTTCCACCAGGCTCGCCAAAGTTTCATCTACTTAATTGGATACTGACAGCTTCTCCTCACCAAAAGGGAGTATAACTTAGCCTTGAATCTGGGCATCCAAGTCCTTCCTTTCCTGTAATATTTTGTTCTTTAAGTCTGGGATCATTGGGAGGCTAACCTTGGGAGTATGTTTATACTGGGTTATCTTGGGATCCATTATTACATCCTCGGGGGAAGGATCCACGGACCCCATTGACTCCTGGATCTGTTCAAGTACCCTCTCCACTTCTTTCCTGTCCAGTTATTTGCCTGTGGCATCATCATAATCTGGGAAGACGGGGAGCTAGAGGATGAAGAGGTCAAAGAGCTGGTAGAAGAGGAGGAGGAGGAGGAGGAGGAGGAGGAGGATGAGGAAGAAGAGATGGAAGGGGAGGGAGCCCTTTACTACTTCCCCTTTTTCTTGGACCCCTTCTGTTCTTCCACTATTCCATTGAGGAGGTCCTTGAGCTCTTTCTTGGAGACTTTCAGCCCGTTATGCTCAATGGCCAGGGATTTCCTCTTTTTTCCTTGCCCGCTCTGGGAAGTGGATTCCTCTGTCTCTTCCAGGTGCTTTCACTTCTCAGTCTTTTTACTCCTTGTGCCCAGGACGCTTCTTCCTTGCTGGGGGGAGTTGCCGAGCAACCCTCCCTAGAAGAGCCGGTCTCAAATAGGCAGGTTTATTTTTACTTTATCGTCCCTGACACAGAGACCCTCGCCCTCAATATGGCGACTGTGCCCATGCATTATAGAAGGTGGACCACCTCCCCTTACAACCATCCCCCCTTCTTCGCTGACTCCTGTATACAGGTACGGAACCTGCCATGGGAGAGATGGTCACCCCCCGCTGCCACCACCGACTGTTCAGCCAGATCCCAAAGCCCGCCGAGGATCATACTGCTCATGTGGCCGGCGCCTGGGTAGACGATCCCTTCCATACTGGATTGCTACCTGCCATATCACTTCTATCGACACACTGTCCCCCCCACATTGTCCTGCCCCCTCAACACCAGGCCCGACAAGGTGGGAGGGATCAGTGAGGGAAAGGAGCAATTAAACCCCTTCCCCCGTGCCTCACACAGGAAGGAAGCCCGAAACAGAAGACCTCCTGCGTGGAGGAACAAGAAAGAAACTGAGGATGATGGATACGAGGGGACAAGCCAGAAGGAAAGGATTGAAACATTGAGTTCCTGGCAGGAGGCAAGCCCCATAGTTAAGTACTGGGACAATGAAGAAGGACGTGGAGGTAATGCAGGATTACTTACCTGTAATCTCACTTCCCCCTCGTCCCTCTTCCTCGTCTCAGTTCACACCTAAGAGTTGTTCCCACCTCTCAGACACGTTCCCGTTTTTATTTTTAAAGGACATGGAAATATCACCCTGCACCTCCCACCTATGAAGGAGGCTCCTCCCCCTGCTAACAGACAGGATAAGAAGAGCCATCTCATTCAACACTACCTGTTTTGTTCCGGTCTCCGGCAGGTTGTGGTAAGTATAGCAGCGCCCTGGGTTTCGACCCACAGGACAGACGTTGGCCTCTCCATGCTCAACGTGATGTAAAACGCCCCCTTGTGGGTGCAGCATTGTCGAACACCGGCCCTTTGGTTTGACATCCGGGCCAGAAAACACTTCTGGAAAAGGAAATCTTCCGGGTCGAGGATACCGCAGGGAGCTTCGTCAGGGGCAGGAGGGGGATATCGGGTAAGTGTTTCTACTCCGTGTTAACATGCATAGGCAGCCGATCAGAGCATGCAGTTTGCAATCCTGGTCCTGCTCCAGACACAGGGACTTACTGGCTCTTGAATGGTCACAAAGAAGGATCCGGAGTAAGTCCCGCTCAATGCTCAGTTGCCGGCTGCAGGGGGAGGGCTCTCCTCATTGCCAAAGCCGTCCTCCTCCCCCAGCGGTTCCTCCTACCCCAGCAGTTCCTCCTCCACCAGTGGTTCCTCCTCCACCGGCTGTCATCAATAGGCCTATTGTGGAGGTGAAAAACTTGTAGCCACAGTGGATGAGGCTATTGATAGGAGGCTGCCTCCCGCCACTCCTCAAGCGCCTCCTTCCCCTGCAGTAATTGATGTAGTGGGGGATCCAGCTGCTGCTTCAGTACCGGCAAACTTTCTTTTGGGAGATCCTCTTGATCAGGAGGGCTGGGAGACTCTGGCAAGTACCTGAATATGAATGGTTTTGAAAACTGACAGCACATTTACATTCCAATTTGGATCTGGTAGATGTGAAGGCGGCTACTGCCCTGCTTCCAAAAATTCCTAACGCTTGCAGTCGGTATGTGCCCCTAGAGGTACAAGGTCTTCCCGTTCGCCAGAGTTTGCACAACATTATTTACAGAAAGTGGAAAGCCCTGGAAAAGGCGGCTGTTCCTAGACATTGGCCAAAAATGTACCCCTGGCAGGGTTTGAATGCTGAATTCCCTGATCGTCTAAAGATCTATTCTTTGCTACTCTGTGCAACCTCCAAGACACCTCTATTCATTGCCAGACCAAGTGGATAGAAGGATTGAGGGCACCTTTAAGGAAGCACATGCTGCATCAATCTTTGAGTATCTGTAAATTACTGAGCCGCAGAAAATTTCGAAGATGAAATTACTCAATTTCAAAATACACAATCTGCAATTATGTTAATAAACAATTTAAGCAGAGTCTGGGGGTGCAGGAGTCTCCTCCTACATATAATTGCGGGGAAATGTAAAGGGAAAAATAATTCTGTACTTTCGTTTTCTAATTTATTTTCCCGAAGTGATCACATAGATCCAATCTTTGGACTTCGCACAGGGATATATGCAGAATAACTGTCGTCGTTTCTTAAGGGCTTGCAAGCATTCCTGACTACAATATAGGAGGAGGGTGAGTTGACTAGCCTGGTTGATCTTTTGGAGAAAGAACTCATGTTTGCCTCTGGCATTACTTGTGATGTGTTGCATGTCTTTTCCCTTGATGATGCCTTGATGCCTGAAAGGAGAGGTCTCAGAAAGGGGAATCCTACTGCATCTCTCCTTTCCTGGACAAACATTGTTTGGACAGTGGATGGGGGAACTCGTGAAACAGGCCACATAGGATTCAAGTCTGGCTCTTCACATTTAGTATACGTCTGCTCCATTCAGGCGGCACTGTAGGTACCAGCATTCCCGTAGGACCTCTATGATCCAACAAGGAGGTTTCAGGGAAAGGGGCAGAGGCAGTGGCTTCCCTTTAGCTGCCTGGCCTCACCAACCCACTGCCCTCACTTCATCAAACCCCTCTCTCTGACTATGCCAGGTCACCCTGGGCCTGTCTTAACCCAGAGGTTCCTGTAGGAGGTGTCTGCAATTATTTCTCATGTATGGGAACAATACATTTCAAATGCCCGATGACGCAACACCTCAACCCCCAGATACTGGACCCCAGATGATATCCACATTAGGCCGAACTCCTCCTCAAACCTTCTCATCCTGTCTGTGAGGAGAAAGACCACCCATTTACTTTGGTTAATTCTCAGACCTGAGAACCCGCCAAATCTGAGCATTTCCTGCATCACTGGGCCCAGTTTGCACTCTGGGTCACAGAGAAAGAGGGCTACGTCATCTGCATATAGGGAGATGATCAGGCTATGTGGCCCTAGCCGTAGCCCCCTCTGGATGTGCATCTCCCCTAGAATCGCTGCTAGTGGCTCCATCACTAGAGCAAAAAGGAGGGGAAGAGCAGACAGACTTGCCGCATACCCCTTCCCATAGCAAAGCTTTCGTATCTTGCCCGCCCCACTACAATCCTCGCCGACGGGATGGCATATAGAAGGGACACCAGCGCTATAAAGTGATTGCCCAGCTCGAGTTTTTGGAGCACTGCAAATAAAAATTGCTATTCGACTGAGTCAAATGCCTTTTTGGCATCTAAAAAAACAGTGACTGCCTTTGACTCCTGTTCGAGTGCCGCCAAGACCCTGAAGAAACATCATAGCCAGATGTGTTCATCCTGGAATAAACCCGACCTAGTCTGCTAGCACCAGGCCTGGCATCAAGGGGAGCAGTCAATTAGCGAGCGCTTTATCAAATACCTTATTGTCTACATTAATTAATGAGATTGGCTGGTACGAGGAGCTGTCCTCCGCCAGCTTCCCTTTCTTATGTATAAGCACAATATTTGCCTCAAGTAACGACGCAGAAAGCGTCCCGTAGACCAGCGACTCTGCATACACCCGCAGGAGGATTGGGCAAGGATGGGGGCGTATGCCGTACAAAATTCCAGGGACAGGCTGTCGGATCCCAGGGACTAAGACCCAGGAGTTCCTTAATCACTACCAGGATTTCTTCCAGCGTAAACTCCCGGTTAAGAGATTTGCAGAGATGGGGCTCTAGGTAGTGCTGCAGACTCTCTAAATCCTGGGAAACCTGGACCCACACACTTGCCTTTAGAAGGGGTGGAATTCAGCTGTGATATCTTCCTCTGCGTACAGGGGGTCACCCTGGGGGCCCCCCGAATACATTCTACCTGCGGAGGTCTTCTGTCCTCCGCCAACAGACGCGCCAGCAAGGCCCCTGATTTCTGCCCCTCCCCATACTGACGTATTGTTACACTCACCTGGTCTCTGCGGGGATGTTGGGGCACGGTTGGAGCCCTCCCTGGACTTGGCTCCTCTGGATCGGTTCTCTCCCCCAGCTGCAGTAATTTGGGCTGCTCTGGTTGCTGGTACTGCCCATGAGAGAATAAGAGAGGCAATGAGAATGGTGTGGTTGGATCGTGATTTCCCTCGAACCCTTCATTCCAGAATGAGATGAGCAAGCGTTTACCCATCTAGGCTCATCTGATTTCTTGTGAGGATGAGATCTCTGTCCTGCTTCTCATCAGCAGGGGCGCCTGCAGTGGACCTAGTTGCTTCACTGGTCCGTGGGTGTGGCGGGCCAGGCCGGCTGCGACGGTAACACTTTGAAGGTAAGTGTTCTTAACAAGGATTATTGTCCGTATCCTTGTGCAATGTCTTTTCACTGTGATTATTGTCCGTAATTCTTGCAATGCCTTTTCTCGGCCTTTTCTCGGTGTGAAGATGGCCACGTAGAGTCGCGATGTAGAGAGCAAGTGCAAATGGTGCAAAGGGGATAGCGAGGCTCTCAATTTAGAAGGTAACTTGGCTTTCAGGGTTGAATGCAAGGCTCGGGTAGTGAGCGGCCAAGCGTAACTTATTTATGCAGTTTCTAACCTTGCATGTTCTTTTCTCTTGCAGTGATGGCCTGGCGATGACAAACGGGAAGCGGCTATCCGAAGACCTGTCAGCGATCACTGGATGGATGACTCCGCGAAGATGATGGACGAGAAGAAGAACTTTGCGTAGCTAGACGTCCGGAACGGGTGAGGATGCGTTCTGACTCCGATGGCAATGGGAATCGGGTAAGATGCGATGCGCTGCAGGCGATGGAATTGCAGGAGACAGGTAAGATGCGCTCTCAGCGATGATGTTGCTGGAGCCAGGTAAGCTGCGCGTCGAGCAGTGGTATTGCTGGAAAGCAGGTAAGGTGCGCGCTAAAGAAGATGCACTGGAACCAAGAGAGATGCGCGTCGAGATGATGAGCTGGAAAACAGGTAAGGACTCTGTAGGCGGCGGTAAGCGTTACGCTGCTGAAAGCAGACTAACGCGAAGCACCTATATGCGGGCGGGGCTGGCTTAAACAGCCTGGTCCCGGCTCCTCTCTTTGGCCCCGCCTTGTGGCTCCACCTTACCACTCCCAGAGACTCCTGCACGTGTTCCCCAATGTTCTCTAATGGCCACGCCCGGCCTGGATGCACGTGCCTTAGACACAAAGTGTGCAAAGCACACTTTTTCATGAGCCTGGTGCCAGAGGCGCCAGGACTGGGTCCATTTGGACCCTTTAGATGGCAAAGATAGTGGCCTTGTCCTGTGGCCATGACAGCATCTGACGGCCACTGCCCATAAATCGAATCTCCTGATCGGCATTCACCCTAAACACATCGAGTTCCTGCCAGAGCTCGGCCAGGGTCCTGGGGTCCACCGTGGATGCGTAGTCGCCCTCCAGCTGCTTCAGCCATGTCTGGCCTGTGGCAAAGTCGTCCCTGATATACCGGAGTATCCCATTCTCCTTAGATATACACACCCTTCTAATATAACACTTAAAACATTCTCAGAGTATACCTTGCGAGGAGACGGAAAAAAGTTCTTGATCTCATCCCGTAATTCCCGGCAGAACACAGGATCCTGCAACACATCGGATTGAAATCGCCAAGAGTGGCCCAACTCCCCCCTCAGCCCACCAAGCACTCCAGGCGAGTGTTCAGACAGTGTCCGGGGGAGAATCCAACAATCGCCCAATGCAAATACCCCAACGCGGGACACTAAAAAGTAATCCAGCCTGGAGCTGGTCCTGTGAACCCAGGAATTAATGGCGTAATGCCGTTCATCCATGTGCTGTCTCTGCCACCCATCCATGAGATTGTATATCCTACATATCTCCTGCACCTGTAAACTCGCCTTAGACACAGAGCCACAGTGCATCAGCGATATATCCAATCAGGGGTCCATTATTGTGTTTAAATCCCCACACCACACTATAATGGCATCCTGACACCCTGCCAGCTGGACCATCACCCAGTCGAAAGCATTCCAGTTATCCGCATTTGGCCGTAGCAATTCCCTAATGCCACCTCCCCCCATCCAGGACGCAACAGACCAGCAGACCCCTCCCCTCATCATCCCTTGACACCAAAACCAGGCGAAACATAACCCCCTACCTATACGATTAGCCACCTTCCTTGCGTTGGATGAATATGATAAGTACCGGTGGCAGCCCCAGTGTGCACCCCACCTGTGTTCTGAGGGGGTAGTAAGGTGGGTCTCCTGAAGAAAGGCCACCTCTACGCGGTGCCTACAGAGGTACAGTGTAACCTTCCTTACCTTGCATGGGAGGTACACCCCCTAATTTTCCAGGTGCCTACCGAAAAGGCCATTCTCATTCAGCAACGCCAGTTTGGTAGAGCCAGGCTCCCCAAAACCACTTATGTAGCCAGGCAGATGTTCACAAGCCAGCAGACCGCTGGGCCGAAATCGGACTCCAAACAAACATAACACAAAACCCCCCAAATCCTGCTCCCCCGCCTCCCTCCACCCATCAGACCCCCACATCCTCCTTCCAACCGCCCCCTCCCCTATTCCCCTCGTCCCCCACGGGCAACCCTCAACCCTGCCCGAACATACCCCCCTGCTTCCCCAACTTTGGAACATAATGCTGTGCTCGGGGCGCTAGTGCCCATCCAGGCAGGTGTCAGTTCAGCCACTTGCTGGCGTTCACAACACATTTACAGGGCATCCCGAACCATCGGAGAAAGGTGCCAGTGTCACAGAGTCAGCTGTTAGGCATCTGATTTGACCTTCCTTGGGTTCGATCTCGACAGCAGCCAGGCCATAGGGGTCTTCCCGGCCTCAATTTCTAGTCCCATTCCGGGGTCTCATACTGTTGG
Source organism: Ambystoma mexicanum (assembly GCF_040938575.1). Lineage (NCBI taxonomy): Eukaryota > Metazoa > Chordata > Amphibia > Caudata > Ambystomatidae > Ambystoma > Ambystoma mexicanum. Next base: position 538,096,253 of record NC_090925.1, on the reverse strand, counting down.
TCAGGGATCCTCCTGGGTCTCTCAGACATGATTCCTGGACCCATTCTGGGCCCCATGTTGTTGGGACAGTGCAGTCTGCCCATCCCATCCAGGAAGGAGCTTGCAGCCTCCGGGGACATGAAAAATTGCATTTTCCCATCGTTCTGAATACGAAGTTTCGCAGGGAACAACATAGAGTATGTTATATTGTTTTCACAAAGGTGCTGTTGAACCACTGCTGCACAAAAATCAGGGCACACCTGGAATTTGTCTTCAACATATTGGAGCTCCCCCTTCTGTCTGGCCAAACAAAGGATTGTATCACAGTCTCTATAGTTTAAAAGGCGGGCTATAATCGGATGGGGGTCGCCCCGAGTATAGGACGCACCGCTGGGATCCGATGAGCCCTCTACACCATGAACAGGGAGGGGCGCTGCTTCTCAAAAGACTTTCATGCAGAGAGCTTCGAACTAATCTGCTTGATCTGCCCTTGGCGCTCCCGTATCTCAACCAGACAGATATAGTTCCTGCGGGCCGTGCCTTCCAAGTCCTCATTCTTGGCGGACACCGATTTGATCTGCACTTCCAGAGCCGACACACTGACAGTGAGCAATGTTGACCCATCCTCCAAACCAGATGCCCTGTGTGCTCCACCTCGTCCTTGCCGTGTTTGTCTAGCCAGTGTTGCAGCATGTTGACCTTAGAGGAGAGCGAGTCCACCTTAAGAGTCCAAGCCACTGATGCCCGCCTTAAGATCCAGCAGAATCTCCCTGCTTTCCATCTCCGTCGTAGGGCCAGCCCCATCAGAGATTGGCTCCATGTACTCCAACCCCGTTGCCTGGAACTGGGCCCGAGGGGGGAGTCCTAGAACCCCCCCCCATCAAATGCGAGCTTCCTCTGCAGCTTGTCTGTTTTCCCTATGGCAGCACCAACTGGCCCCGGCCGCCCTCTATCAAGGGGACCTACGAAGGATGGAACAGCGACTCTGAGAAAGCCAGCCAGGTGAAGTGACCGCAGACCCAAACTATCTTCATGCTGTGTCCCTATTGTAGGCTGCACTCCCAATGGACAGACCTGAGTCTCAGTCTCTCCACACCAAACCCGCCCCTCCCCCAGCAGTCCACAGGACCTGTTCCGCCAGCGGCAACCCCATCCCGCATCACACAAGAACCAGAGCAGATGGGGCACATCTCCGCGGCGCCCAGGCCGGCACTGTCACCCTGTTTAGGGCCACCACCTCCTCAGACCTCCAAGGCCAGACGCCACCGGACCGGCCCCAGTCAGGCCACCCACCAGCAGCATAGGGGCGGTCTCCTCAGTACCCATAAGGGAGCCGCCGCCCGAGAAATTTCACTGGGCAGGGAGGGTCAGGTCCTCGCGCTCCCTGGGATGCTGTCCCAGGCACTGCACTCCTCCAAAGCTCACCCACGTGCAGGGCCGCCCCTCTTTCAGCATCTGGTCGTGTCAGGAACTTCTCTGTTACTCGTCCACTGGGACGAGGGTGGCCACTGCTGAAGTCTGAAGGGCCTGGTGCAGACACTCAACATCCCAGACACGCTGGGCAGTGCACAGACCCCCTGCTCAGCAGCCCTCGCCTGTCAGGTAGAGGGGTGCGCACCAGCACACTGATCACTGCCACTATCTTTGGCGGGCTCTGGAACTACCTCTGTTCACAATTTCCCAAAGCCCTACACCTGGGCATTGCCTTCTCGAGGCCACGCTCTGTTGCGCCTCACAAGGGGTCCGCTTCCAGGCCCCTGCTATCCCCTTGCCCGCATTCGGGTGCTTGCAGCTCACTTCATTCACCCCCAATGGCTCATGGGGGGACAGACAGCACTCCACCGGGCAGCCACTCAGCCCAGCGTGGGCAGATGTGCCCATATCTGATGCACACCTCCCAGGACCCACTTACTCAGCGCTGCAGCGGCCGCCTCTCACCAGGAGTGCCAGTCGGACGGATCACAGCAGCCCTGCCAGGTCGTAAACACGCACAAGTTTAGATGGCCGCTTTCCGAATGCCAATTCCGCCAGTTACAGCCCGTGAGCTGCCTTATCAGCTGCTATTTATCAGGATTTTTTTTTAGCTCAAAGAGAGTCTGTCATTGCTGTATGAGCTCTCTAGCGCCACCCCCACCAATAACCCTTATGAATATTGATGCAAAAATGTATGGTAAAGTTCTGGCCTCTAGGCTGACCGAGGTTCTACCCAAACTGTTTGACCGGGACCAAACCAGCTTCATACTGGGGTGTGGCGCACACGATAATATCCGCAAAGTGGTGGACACCCGCAATGCGTTTGATAGCATGGATTGGGGGTTCATGGAAGGGGTCCTAGGAAACTACAATTTCGGCCCAAACTTCGCCCGCCTTGTGATGGCCATCTTTAAAGCCCCTAGGACGCGAATAAACGTCAACGGTCCGCTCTCCCAGCAGAAAGAGGTACGAGGCAGGGCTGCACGCTCTCACCCCTTATCTTCGCCCTGGCGATGGAGCCATCGGCCCAACACATCTGGAGCAACCCGCTGATTCCAGGGGGTGACTAAACTGGCACTTTATGCCAATGACATGCTGTGCTTCCTCTCTGACCCCCTTGGGTCCCTGCCTGAACTAACAAAAGCCCTGGATGAATTTGGTGCAGTCTCTGGCTTTAGGGTCAACAAAGACAAATTCCTGGGCCTAAATATCTCATAAGCCTGTGAAACTATTCATTTTTTTTAAACGTATTTTATTGGCATTTGTATTGGATGCATACAAATACAAGAAAATTAACTAAAACAATAAACATAAACAACAGTCTTCATGGGAAACAGTTCCTCTTACTTAGGTGGGCATGGGTGCAAATGGGGGTTCCGACATCTCGGGAAGTGGGAGGGAACTCGGTCAAGAAGATCACCATATCCAGGTGAGTGCGAGGGATCAGTTATGGCAGTAGTGGGGTTTATCAGGGGGGTTTGTGGTCTGCACTGAAGTGTATATCTCTCAGGAGGGCCTTCCAAGAGTCTAGAGTGCCACTCGCAATGTCTCCGTTAGAGGTGATTCCATCTTGCCAGGCTCTGGTTTCGGCTGCAGTCCATCTCTCTAGTTCTTTCATCCAGCGTTCATGTCTAGGGCCCCCTGGTCTCTTCCATGCCATGGCTATAGTTCTTTTCGCAAGGATACATGAAATGTCCATCAACTTAACAACATGTTTGTATTTGCTTGGTCTGGGGTAGACCCCTAATAAGCATTCCCCGGGTGTCCATTCATATCTGCTTATCCCGACGTCAGTGCAGGTTTGTTTGACTTTGGACCACCGCGCCATTGTCCTGGTGCAAGTCCAGAACATGTGGATCAGATCAGCTTCGTCGTTCCCACACCATGGGCAAGCCGGGGAGGCCTGTGTGTTGAAGGAGGCCACCCTGTGTGGGGTCATATACGTCCGATATGGGACGTTTAGTTGTATCTGACCGAATCTGGAGTTTCTCGACACCTTCTTGGGGTATAGTAGCGTTCTTTCCCATTCCTTGTCTGTAAGCGTAGTTTCCAGATCCGTTTCCCACTTCGCCTTCAGTGTCCCACTTTTGGGGTTGGGTTTGTCGATGAGCCTCCTACAGAGTCGAGAGACCGGTTTCCAGCCATCCGTGCGGTTGTGCATCTCTTGTAACAGTGGGTCTGGGGTGGGTTCCTCCGGCCAGCTGCACCAGATCTTCTTGGCGGTTTGTTTGAGCCGATGATACCAGAGGAACTGTCTGCTTGATAGCCCTTCATTAGCCTGTAGCAATTCAAAATCCCTGAATTCACCCTCCTCAAACATGTCCCCCCATGTGTAAATTCCGGAGTCCTCCCACCTCCTAGCTGTGGAGAGATCCGATTCTGTTTTGCACACGTCAACCAGAATGGGGTTGTCTGGAGAGTAAGGGTGTTTCACCTGCCTAATGTAGCAGGTTCTGGTCCAAATCTGCCTGCCAAGTTCGACGATCAGGGGGGCATCTGGGGATTGTCGTAGAGGGTTCCAAAGAGTTTCCCTGGGGAATATTCTGAAGGGAGATTGTCTCAATTATCCCAGCTCGGCTGATGGTTCGTCCGAGAGCCACTTCGTCATGTGGCTAAGCTGTGCCGCAAGATAATACAACTGGAGGTCTGGGAGTTGTATTCCCCCTTCCTTGTATGGGAGGGATAGGGTAGCCAAAGACAATTTATGCCTGGTAGGTCCCCATAGGAAGTCCTTGATGAGTGCCTCTAATTTCTTAAAGAAGGGCGGTCTGACGTAGTGGCATATGTTGACGAAGAAATACAGAAATCGGGGGAGGACTATCATCTTAACGATTGCTGCTCTGCCCACCATTGCAAGTGGGAGTCTAGACCAAAATTTCATGGATCTGCGAAGGCTGGTTATTGCTACTTCCGTGTTGTGCTCGTGTGTGAGCATAGGGGTGTGACATTAATTCCTAGGTACCGGAACGTGTCGAGTTGCCACTTTATCCCAATGTCCGGGAGGTCAGTTTCTTCTAAGCCTCTCAGGCTAGCCAAGGGAAAGGCAGAGGATTTCAGCCTACTGAATTTGATCCCAGAGTATTTCGCATAGTTGTCTAGTACATCCAATGTGATTGGTGCGTTGACCTGGGGATCTTTCAAGTATAAAAGGACATTGTCCGCATATAGGGATATTATGTTATGTTCGTTGCCCACTTTGATGCCAGCGTCAAAGAACTGATTCCTAAAATATATGGTAATCGTCTCCAGGCCCAATATGTATAGCATGGGCGACAGTGGGCACCCTTGTCTGGTGCCCCTTTGTATTTTACAGGATTCAGACACTGTTCTGCCGGTTTTTACTCTTGCCATAGGAGAATTATAGAGTACTGTGATCCATCTGACAAAGCCCTCGCCAATCCCGAACACCCTCAGCACCTCGACGAGCCACTCCCAGAAGATAGAATCAAAGGCCTTGATGGCATCGAGTAATAGTACTGCTAGGTCTTCTTCATTCTCATAGGTTTTGGCCATAATGTGTTGAAGCCTTCTCAGGTTGGCTGTGGTGTTGCGTCCTGGGACAAAGCCATTCTGGTCTTTGTGGATTAGGGACCCTACCACCCTAGCGAGTCTGCTGGCCAGTATAGTGGTGAGAATCTTACTGTCATAATTTAACATGGCCAGAGGGCGATAAGAGTCAGTCAGTGGGTGGTTTGTTTGGTTTGAGCATGGGAATAATTATTGTCTCTTTCATAGTGTTAGGTAAGACCCCGTTTTCGTAGGCCTCTAGGTAGACCTCGTGGAGGATTGGGGTGAGGATGGATTGGTATGTTTTGTAAAATTCGGGCGGGAGGCCGTCACTTGTGGGAGCCTCACAGGTGGCCAGCGATCTGATTGCACCTGTCACGTCTTCTGCTGTGATTTCCATCTCCAGTGCCTCTCTCTGTTCGCTGGATATTTTGGGGAGGCCTATCTCATCTAGTGTTTCTTTGATTTCGTCTCTGTCTATTTGTGTTTCGTGGGAGTACAATCTGGAGTAGAATTTGGCAAACGCTTCATTAATTCCTAGTTGTGTCTTGTGACGTGTCCCGTTTTCGTCCAGTATCTCTGTTGGGATGTCCCTGGGTCATTCACGCTTACACAGCCAGGCCAGCAGTCTGCCGGGTTTGTCGGATTCCTTATGAGACCTGGTAGTGTATGTCGCAAAGTCAAACTTCTCCAATCTGTCCCAGGAAGATTGGCATTTCTCGCTGGCTTCCTTCAACTTCGTTTCAACCTCTGGAGTAATGTTTGAGGTGGATTCTAGACGGGAGATCTCTTTTACTTGTGCTTCAGACCTCAATTGCCTACGAGTGCCTCCAGCTTTTGATATTATTTCTCCTCTGGCCACCACCTTCATGGCTTCCCACAATGTGCTCCAGGTTGATACTGAGCCTTTATTAATGTCAATGTATTCTTCTAGTTTTTCAGCGAGGTCCTCCCTGAACTCTGGGTCGGCGAGGGCCGCAGTGGGCATCCTCCACATGGGGATTGGTGGTCTAGGCCCCGTTAATTGCCATTGCATGATCAGTGGGGAGTGGTCTGAGATTGATCTTCCTAAATATGCCGTGGTTTCTGCCAATGGTATTTGTTCTCTGTCGATGAACAGATAGTCGATTCTAGTGTGGATCTTATGCGGGGCTGAATAATAGGAATAGATCTTTTCAACAGGATGTTGTTCCCTCCAAATATCCACCAAGTCGAGTTTTTGCAGTGTTTCTGTCAGAGCACATGTTGCGGGGTTACTTGGATGGGGAGGTGGTGCTGACCTGTCCATAGAGCCATCAATGACGCAGTTGAAGTCCCCCCCCATTTAAACGTCCTATTTCGGTGGTATGCTATCCTTGAGCGTATTGCTCTGAGGTGTGATGGTATTCCGTGTTGCGGGAAGTACGAATTGACTAGGCAAATTGGAGTCTGTTCGATAGTGCCCCACATTATCACGTACCTTCCTTCTTTATCGGACTCGAATCCTTGCAATTGGAAGGGCACATTCGGGTTCACCCATGTGAACACCCCCCTTGAGTATTTGGAGTAGGGCGATCCTCTACCGGTCCCAGCCCATCGATCCGTTAATTTGGACATGGTGTCTTCCGTAAGATGCGTCTCTTGCAACATTGCAATAGAGACCTTTTTCCTGCGGATATAGGATTGTATTCGATTTCGTCTAAGGTATGAGCTCATCCCTCTCACATTCCACGTCATGACCTTGAGTTGTGACGCCATCGGGTCAATGTTTTGAGGCCGGCTGGCAGCTCCTCTTCTGGAGCCTGTAGTAATGCCATTCTGAGGTTATGAGACCGTTGACGGGAGTTTTCGCGTTCTTCGCCCCCCAAGTTGTGGCATGCACCCATCCTGTGCTTCTTCAGCGATAGTGGTATGAAGACTGTATAACTAACAAAACTGTTAACAAAACTCAAACTGGTGCGCCCAACAACTACATCTTTGTTGTGGTGCTCGGGCGCTCTCGAGCCATCCAGACCCATCCGTGTATCGGGCGCGAGCTGGGTCGGGCAGGTGGCTGTCCCGACCCGGATTGTCTGCAGGGGATAGGGCTGGTGTCTGGCGGAGAGGCCGAACGAGGGCTGTTTCTGTGTAGCTAACTGTTAGTTGGATTACCTTCTGAGGTCCGGTTGATTGTGCTTGTTGTGGCCATTAATGGCAGCGTGTGTCGTGTGCCTACGGTCTGAGAGACTCAATCTTCCATCTGGAGAGCATCTTTGCCATCTGCAAGGTGGTTATCTTCCAGCCACATGTTGGCGGCCGTTGGGTTTTCTAGGAATATGGCTCGCCCGTTGAAGATGACTTTCAAGCGTGATGGGTAGAGCAGCCTGTATTTCAGGTTTAGTTGTCGAAGTCTTGCTTTTACCGGGACAAAAGAGTTCCTCTCCCTCTGCACTTTCTGAGTGTAATCAGGGTAAATGGTTATTTTAGAGTCGCCACGTTCGATGGGGCCACCTTCCCTGGAGTGCCGTAGGATAATTTCCCTATCCTGAAAGTTTAGAATTTTAGCAATTATTGGTCGTGGAAATGATCCAGGTGGGGGCTGCTTCTGGAGGGACCTGTGGGCCCTTTCGACCGCGAATCCCTGCGACAGTTTCCCGGCCCCAATCTCCTGTTGTAGCAAGGATTCTACGTAGGCTGTAGTGTTTGAGCCTTCGTTTCCTTCTGGTACTCCCAGGATCCTAATGTTGCCCCGTCTAGCCCGACCTTCGGCCTCCTCAGACCTCTCCTCCAGGATAGCCAGAGTACATGGTGGCTGCTTTCGCTTTTTTCCTGGCGGCCATTTTGGAGTCTCGTGATGCTGCCCCTAGGACACTTTAGATGAGTTACCGGTGGGGGTATCAGCCGTCTCCCCGTGTATAGAGTAATGAGTGATGTTCCCAAGGTGTCAAAAGTCAATGTCAATGAATCAGAATCTGCAGGGGGGGTAGGGGTCCCGCCACTATATCTGTGAAGTCGCCAAACTGCCCCTACCTCTGAGCGTCCGACTCGCCGGGGCAGGGAGATCTGGGGGCGCCGTAGTCGCGCTCTTGCAGCTGGTTCTCGCTGTCCTGTGCCTCGGGGCAACGCTGGGGAGGAACCTCCGGTGGTAGTGTGCGCCCTCAGCGGGCCGTCCTCAGAGACGGCTGAGCCCGCGTAGTGTACCACTGGTGTACAGGTGCCGCTGTGGCGGGCCTCGCCCAGAAGTGAGAAGCAGGATGAGGGCTCTCCCTTCCGATGTTCTGCATGCGATCGTGCTCCGTCGTGTTGTCTCTGCCCGATCTGGCCACCTTAATCCCCGGATGCCGTTCGATGGCGGCTTCCTTCTCGGAGTTTCCGCTAAATGGCGCCGGGCGCCATCTTGGATGCGTATGGAAGTGGGGGAGGGAGTATGATTCGAGGACAATTTTGCCGACCAGAGGGTCCGATTTCCCGGTTGGTCAAGCAGGTTGTGTCGGGGTCAGCTTCTCCCACCTCTGCGTCAGCTTTTCGTGGTCGTAGGCACTTCTTATACCGGCAAAAAGGATCGAGAAACGGCATCTCGGCCGGAGCTCGGCTATTCAGCCTCTGTACGCCATCGGCTCCAGGCCACGCCCCCTGTGAAACTATTCATAAGATCAAAGGGGACTCTGGCTATCACTGGGTGTCTGATAGTCTGTCGTACCTGGGTGTCTCAGTCACCGCTGATTTCGACTCGCTGGTGCATGCTAATCTCCCAAACCTGATCAAGGGCCCCCAAGACCAATGTTGTTTTGGTGCCAGATTCTAGCTGTAAAGATGACCCTGCTCCCGAAACTCTTGTATGTGTTTCAGGGGCTACAATTAAAGGTGCGGGCGAGGGATCTTGAGCAGCTCCAGGGGGACATAGTCACATTTATTTGGGGGGCAGGCGTCTGAGGGTCCCGAAAAAAGGTACTATTGAAAGCCCCGTCTACAGGGGGAGCTCTGTGTCCCATCTGTGAAAAATTAATTTTCTTGCGCCGCAAATAGCCCCAGTTCTGGACTCGCTGCCAGAGATTCATGCCTCACGCTGGAAGGATATTGAAAAAGCAGGCTTGCCAAACCCATTGCATGAACTCCCATTCCTATTGGCAGAGGGCAGGGAGCAGGGGAAAGAGATCCTGCCCATGACCAATGTCACCCTGGGGCACATTTGGGACAAGGAGTGCCGGGATTCCGAAAGGTTTAGGCCCTCTCACGCCTATTATGCGTAACCCAGAATTCTCTCCGGGATGGAGTAAGGGGGTCTTTTACAGACTGGGAGAGGAACTCCTCACTGGAAATCCTGAATCTATTCCACAAGGGGGCACCTTTTGTCTTTTGCCGATTGTAAAGCCAAATTTAACTTGCGCGAAAGATTCAGCTATATCCAGCTCAGGCACTGGATCACCAACCTGACAACCAAGAAGGCGGCTACCCATGCCACCAAAGGAACTGAACTCTCAACCTTAGAAGGAAAGAGGTCTGGGAGGGTTTCACATTAATATACGCTTCTGGAAACCCGGAGGGAGGGAGTAAACACCCTTATGTGATTAAGTGGGAACAAGACTTAGGGCGGGAAAACCCAGAGGATTCTTGGGCTAAGATCTGGTGGTGAACACATACTTGCTCGAGGTGCATTCAGGCAAAGGAGGGGGCAAGGTTGAGTTGGGCTGCAGATCACACACAGATCACAGCAGAGAGCGCTCAATCTGCTGAGCTATCTTTACTGGCATTATCCTCCACTGAACAACATCCTCCTTTTTTCTACTATCAAGTTTCTTACCCCTCTGTGGTCATGCTTCACTCTGAACACCACAGTGTTCTGCACTCCAATTGCTGTCCTCTTTTGGTCACCACTCTCCCCTTCCTTTCCCCTTGCTTCAGCTCTCCGGTGTAATGTGCTGTGCCTCTCCTCCAGTTCCCATGATCCTATGTTACCCTGCTTCATGGACCTCTCTCCAGTTCTTTGGGACTTACGCATTCTCCTGCTGTCTGCTCTAACTGTCTCCACATAAACTTTCATCTTCACACTCCTGTCCTCTCAGCCCTGGGTGGGAGGCCTACCACAGGGATACCCAGAGTCGGTCCTACACCAGAGGCAGTGTTTGTGGAGTTGGAAGGGCCCGAGCCCCTGTCCCTCCTTCATTCATTTACTTTAAATATTCATGTATTTTCTAATTTTTCGAATATGACCTTTACTACACAGTAGTTTTCAAGAACCATACACCTCTCTGCCCCATACAGCTGATTCCTGTGGAATCAGCCATGCTGTAGTAGGTGCTAAAAATGGATGGATTCCATAGTAATCCATTGGTTTTACATCAGCGTGAAAATGTCCGTACACATAAAAACTTTTTTTGTAGTTGCAGCGAGGATGCATGGCAAGTGCAGTGATTCATTCCTGCTAGGCAACGTTTGTATGCAGTACCCTTTGGGAACACTGCAAACAACTCTGACTAACTACACCCTCAGGTGATTTCAATTGCTAGGGTGCTGGGGACGTTACTATATCACTGTTGCATTTAGGATCATATAGTAATAAGTGAAAGGAAAAGATTATTTAGAACAAACAAGAGACCGCAAATATTCTTAAGCAGGCAATTACTTTCAGATCCCCCAAAAAGAATAATTCAGTGGAAGAGGCTAAGCCAAAGTCCATAGACAAAAGTCTATGTAAGCTGACGCACTTCTTTGTAGGTAAGTAGAAAGTCTTTGCACAATGTTTTAGAAGTCTTTGAAGAAAATAAGAATCAAATGTAGGGCCACAAGCTGATTAGACTTGTGAGTAGTAGAAGATGGGTTGCCCACCATAACTGGTCGCTCAGCCGCCCTCTGATCACCCCACAACCCTGGTCTGATCACCACTGCATTATGCTCAACATCCTCACCTCCAGAAGTCCTCAACCACCCACCGTCCCTCTTCCAGCAGCCATCTCCCGTAGCTCCAAAATGCTCACTCACGACAACCTCAGCACCTTAGGGTACCTGCTCTGCTACCTCCCTTCACTGACGACCCTGATCTCCTTGCCAAAGACTTCAAGAAAGTCATCACCCAGGCTGTTGACCTGGTGGCACCCCTCACCCTTAAAAAAGCTAAGAAATCCAAACACTCTAATGCCTGGTTCACCCAGGATCTCCTACAAGTGTGTGGCAAAAAAAGGACTGCTCTGACTACCTGGATCAACAACCCCACGGAGGACACTAGAATCGCCTTCAAATCTATCTCGAAACAATATAAAACCGCCATCACCAAAGCCACATCATACAATACTAGGATAGCTAATGCTAAATCTGGAAGTAGAGAAATATTTGCCATTTTCAGAGAACTTGAGACACCCACCTCTCCCCCTTCACCGATCGCGAAGGAAGAAGCCTGGTGAAACTCCATTCAGTCCGCCATGCTAAACAAACTGGAAACCCTACAAGCCAAAATCCTCACACACCAACAAGAGCTCACCAAATTGATCTCCAGCAGTCAAGGCGACCACACGCCAGGAGCTAAGCCCACCCTCTCCCCTGTGTTCGACTTCAAGGACATGAGTGAAAAGGAGGTCACCTCACTTCGCCAATCCATCAAACCCTCCAATTGCAAGGGTGATGCCTGCCCCGCACATGTCATCAAGAACTGTGCCCCCCTCCCTAGCCCCCATAATCAATGCATTCATCAATGCCTCTTTCCGCTCTGGCTACATCCCAGTGGGAATAAAGGAAGCGTGGGTTTGTCCGCTCCTAAAAAAGCCTTCCCTTGACCCCTCCATCCCAGGGAACTACAGGCCTCTGACCACCGTCCCCTTCCTATTAAAAAATTCTGGATAAAGCAGCCTACGTGCAAATTCAGAAATTCCGAGAAGACAACCACCTCCTAGGACTCAGGCAATCAGGATTCAGACCATGTCATGGGACCGAAACGGTGCTCCTTGACCTCAAAAACCAAATTGACGATACCTATCAGCAGCATTTGATCTGGTCGACCACAAAACCCTTTGCCACCACCTTTCGTCAGTCGCCAACTTCTCTGACAGGGCGTGCAAATGGATTGACTCATTTCTAAAGGACAGAGCAATGAAAGTCTTCTCTGGCTCATCCAGCGCTGACCCCAGCACCATCAAATGCGGGGACCCGCAAGGCTCTTGTACGGCCCCCACTCTCTACAACCTCTTCACGAGTCCACTGTTCAAAATCCTGGACTCTCTGGGCATCTCAAACACGAACTATGCAGATGACACTTAAGTACTCATCCCCCTCTCGGGTGATTACCAGTCCGACCAGAACACCCTGAACTCCATATACACAACAATCCAATCCTGGATGGCAGAAAACTGGCTATGTCTCAACAGTGAGAAAACCGAACTCCTGCTAGTTGGTTCCCCCTCCACCCTGAGAAAACTGGACAACCAATACTCTGCCTTTTCCATTGACAACATCCCCATCACTGTGTCACCCTCCATCAAAACACTAAAGGCCTCATTACGAGTTTGGCGGTAAGTAACGGCACTTAACGGCATGGAGCAAATACCGTGTCCGTGTTGCTTCAAGGCCGCTATTAGAGGTTGTCAGGGGTATTGACCCACGTTTGAGTCATTAAGCTGCAACAGTTGGTGCTGTGGGCTTAGAAAATCCAAGATGGCCGAAAAGCCCACGTTGCGCCAGAATCCAGGAGAACCGCACAGTTTTGCGCACACCAAAATGGTCGCCTAACCTGCCACCCACCAGTGCGAGCGTGATGGACCGGAAGCGCCACGGGTAAAAAGTGGTGCCCAAGGAAAAACAGCAGGGCCTGTTGGCTCAAAAAGCGCTTTGAAATCACCTTTGTTTCTCTGAAATGCAAGCTAAAAATGCCTATTTTAAACATTGCAAGAAATCTCACTGAACACCAGCAGACATTTGGCAGAATGTATTCTTGTGTGCATACAAAATCTGGAAAGATGAAGAGCCCAAAACAATGTTTATAACAAAACTGGCTGAGCTGTGGATGTCAGCAGCTGAAGTGAAATTGGACTGAAAGACAATAAAATCTAAATGTTTAAAATAAATGAGTGACCTACTGTTGAGTGTCACATAGTTTGCAAGTGTTAAATGTCATAGTTTTGAACTTAGAATCAGCGTTCTAGCTGCATGTGTACAAATTGTAAGTTTGATTTGGATGAAGAAAAACTGGGAACAAAAGTGACATTAAGCTGAAGCCTGGCTTAAAGAGATTGAATTCTGCCTGGCAACTACCCCCGACAGGAGTTGAAACTTGCTCAGCCACTCTTCCCAGGCCTGGCCTGCATTCTCCTGCCCCCACCAAAGGGAGATGACACCTCTCTGATTGGATTAGGGGATGAGCAGCTGGGGACTGCAGGAAACTGAACAATGAGCCTTCGTTGGCTCAGACGCAAATGTTAAATTAGGGGGGTTGTACATGGCTTCCTCTTGAGAGAAACTGGGAGGAGCAGTGCCTTTGTGAGCAACCTGAGCTGGAGGAAGTGGACAAACCAGAAATTCCACCATGTGCTTTGGGAAACCACACCCCTCTGGGCCAGAGCATAATTTTAAAAAGATGGATAATTCATAGTACGGACTTGCCAAAATTATATAATTAATATCATTATTCTTGTGATTTTTCTGTGCACATTTTAAGAGGTGTTAGAACTCTGTACCATGTTCTGAGGCAAAACCCCATGAATTATGGAGATTGCAGACACGGGGTTCACGCTAGAAAAATGAACATTTACTGGAATATGTGTAGAAAGGCGGTGTACATCTGTGTCATTTTTGGTAAAAATCCAATATTGGTAAACCAACCAAAAAGCGCAAAATGTTGTCATTTCTTAATCCAAGCTCTTAGAAACATCAGAGTTGGAACAGAAACTACCTTATGTGATATATGATGTGTATATGTAATGTCAACCACTTGTGTATCTGGGAAATGTGTTTAGTTATGAAAATGATTTTCTAAGGTAAAAGCAAAGGGGAGTGTTCTTTCTGTATGCCATAAAGATGACACCTGATGACTCACTGCTCCCTTCTCAAATCAGGTCAAAGAGAAATCCTTGACCCATCAAATCGTGAGTGGGTTGGGCACAGAAAGTTAGCATCCACACCCATTTTCAAAAGACATAAAAAGAGCCACTGGAAGCCAGACAGGGACATTCATTTTCCAACCTTCAACTGAATTCCTGCGCAGCACGCTGACAGAGAACTCCAGATCCAGAACTCCAGAGATCCAGACTAACTCCAGAACAAAAACTCCAAAGAGCTGAACTCTTCAGCAGGCCTCAAAATCTTTTGCAAACTATTCAACCGCCGGGCTGTGCGGTTTGCTGCTTGCTAAGAGTCCTGTGTATCCAGAACCGCAGACCAGACCCAGACCGCTGTGAGCAGAACCGGTGCCTGATTGACCTGCCGAGCAGAGAGAACCGCAGCTAAACCTATTGACCAGATCCGTGACGAGGCCATTCCGTTTAAATTTATAGTGTGAGTATCTCGCCAGAACTGTGCAGAACCAATCTCTTAGTTTAAAATAATCTAATTCAAACTATTTTAACCTATTGAGAACTGCATCATAGGAATCGTGTGTTCATTCTGTCATTTCAAAGCTGCAAAACTGTCATCCGTCATTCTGAGCTTGACTTTTATTTTGAGAATCTACCTTCACAGAATTGTCCGTATCTCTTGAACCGTTAGTGATAGAAGCAAGATTTAACTTTTGTTTTAAAGCTGAGATTCTAACCTTTCCAACCGACTTGCTGCTACTCCTTATAATTCCTCCGTAATTGCGCTCGACGCACGCGACTAAATTGCCGCAATTTGACATTTTGCTTCATTACAGCCACGTGTAAAAATATGTGTCTTTTGCTTCCATTACGGAATTCCGTTTTCAACCTGATAACCATCCCTAAATCATTGATAGGGCTGGCCTGAACTGATTTAAAGTATCTGTCACTCACCCTGAACCTCTAGAGGTAATTAAAAGCATTTTTAGCATATTGTTCACTTCATTGCCACCACATTAAAGTATTTTGGACCTGTGTTTAAAAATCATCCCTGGTGCTCTCAGCTTGCTGGGGGGAAATTGGAACTTTGAATTGCATGTTTGTTGGTATTCTTGAAGACTGTGTGATCTCCTTCCATTTCCTTATATTGCATAAAGGGGGGGAGTGAATTGTCAAAAGAAAAATTGATCACAGTATCTCTTGTGGAAATCATAACAAATCATTTCTGTGTTGCATTCTGTCCCACCTTGCATTTCCTTGAACCATATAAAGCATTCTCTGCTACCTTAGTCCTCTGTTCTTATTCATAAGTAACCAAGAACTGTGCTACTGTAGGATTACCTATTGCTGATTACTGCTCATATTATCAAGTGTGCTATCAATTATCAATTTATTTGTAAAAGTGTGATATATATCTATTGTTTAATTTTTCAAATAAACATTTTTAATTTGCAAAACAAACCTACTTCTTGGCTCAGTGGGGTCAGGGGGATTCTAAGAGAGGGGCGTTATACAAGGGTTCATCATCCAGATTATAACTTGTCATAAAAATAGATAAATAAGGGTTTCCATCAGCATCCCAGACTAGGCATTGACTTAGCTGTAGTGTTGAATTGAAGACGTTAACAAGGGCCATTACGAGTACGCAGGCACAAGCTTTGCGCCATGCCGGTAACGACCTTACCGCTGTGCCGTTAAAAGGCTAAAAATCACCTTTACCGGCATTGCACGAAGCGCAGATTGCTCCACCGCCATCTATGCCACCGGCATTAGCGGTCACCGCTAATAGCGGTCACCGCTAATAAGCGGACGCGGAAGTAGCGTCATCGCACAGGAACGGGAAAGAGCACAGCGGCCATCTTTAAAAACACAATCCATTGCCATCCTCTGTAACCAGGACCCATATCACCACCATACCTGTCCCAACATATACCTGCAGCATTTCACAATGCCCAAGGCCCTTAAAAAAAGTGCTGAGCACTTGCGCAAGGAGCGCTTCTCACAAGAGGAGCTCAACATGCTGGCAGAGACGCGGCAGAAAATGCGGATGTCGTGTTCTCCACTAACATGCAGCGACCTGCAGTGCAGCGCAAAAAAGAGATATGGGCGGCGGTGGCGCAGAAAGTGAGTGCCGTTGGCACCACCCTGCGCACAGCTAAAGATGTCCGGAAGCGATGGGACGACCTGCGCTTACGCGGCCGGCACATCATCTCTGCCAACCGTAACCTGGGGATGGCAACAGGTGGTGGTGCAGCCTCCCCCATAAAGATGCAACCCTGGGAGGAGATCTGTGCAAGCACCATTGGGATGGAGTCAATCGACGGAGTGGGGGATATGGAGTGTGGAGCCCCGTCATCGGCTAATGCAGGTAGGTGTCCCAAATGTAACACTGTAAAGAACTACACGATGATGTCCCCCTGAAGTGACAGTGCAATGATGAGAAGCAGGGTCCACCAGACGCATTTTTGTAAGACTGCCTACAGGCAGTGCACAGCACCATCTTGTCCCCATGCATGACCCCATATATGTTTCATCCCAGACGCATCCATGCATAACCCACCCAAAAGGCAAGCAACCCGTATGTCACTACCCCAATGCCAATCACCTGCCATTCCATAGAAATGCAGCTACCACAATGCATGCCTGATGCATGTAGACCCATCACTAATGGACTCCCTCTCTTGGTCCCCCACAGGCTCACAATCGGAGAGTGAAGATCAGGACCCCAGGGAGGATGCTGCGACACCAGCCAAGAGGTCTAGGGGCATGGCACCAGCAAACCGTCCCTCAACATCCAGGGGAAGAGGACAATCTGGACTACTGGGCAAGCCCAACACAACGCGGGATCCGACAGCACAACTTTCCATCACTGACACCACCACAGCACCCCCACCAGCCACATCCACACAGGAGCCAGTGGCTGCAGGCACGGTTTCCACTGCAAGCAGTACCGTTGGTGAGAGAGCTGCCACGGCAGCTGTGTCTGATAATGAACTATACACACCGACAACCGGAACTACTACTGGTACAGGCCCCCAGCAGTCACCCCAACACTCCCCACCCAGCAATCATGATGCCAGCAGCCATGAGCTGTCCGTAGTGGAGTCCTGGCAAGGGAGCTTCAGCCCCATGGGGAGCATGCATGAGGCCCCAACCATTCTGCATGCACCAACAATATCCGCCAGTGTCCGGGACAGGCAGGAGGGCATCAGGGCAATACAACAGCGCCGGGAGGAGCTGACAGGGCTGCTGACCCAGCACATAACCGAATGTGGCCAGGCAAGGGAGGAATGAGGGAATGCACAGCATCCCTCAAATCTGCCATTGAGTCCACTGGCAAAGACATATGTAGTGAAATGGAGGCTGTGAGGCAGGTTCTCATCCAACTGGTGTCAGCATTGGAGGCCCTGCGTTCCACACAGGTGGTTCAACAACCAGAGACCTCCTCAAATAGCAGCCCCAGACAGACCAGCCCCCTGCGTAGGTCTGTCCGGAATGTGCGCAAGTCAGACAGGGGTCCACCCAAATGCTGCCAGTGGAAAACGGGTGTAGGTGCAGCCTGGCAATCCCAACTTCTGAAGAACAATGGTGCATGCAAGTGCACACCATGTGTGGGGAAGTTGAGGGGGGAGGCGTAGGGGGGAGAGGGTGTGTGGGGAAGTTGAGGGGGGAGGGTGTGTGGGGAAGTTGAGGGGCAGGGGGAGAGGGTGTGTGGAGTGGAGGGCTTCTGCACTAAATATGTTACATTTCTTCAATACACCTGTTGTGAAATCAGAATTTGAATGAGCGGACATTGTTTATTGTGTACGTGTGCTTTATTGGTGAACAGTCTACAGTGTCCATGTCCCTAACACACCCAGTGCCCTGAGTCCCACCTCCATGTCACACTCCCCATCAATGTGTGCTAGAAACATTGGTTTTTCAAGGTCTGAAGCATGGCACGTCCCTCCTGTGCATCGCTCCCTCCCTGAAATGCAGCCCCATCTCCACCCTCCTCATCCTCATCGTCAGGTGGTTGCAGTTCAGCATCAGGGGGCGGAGGTACATTCCGTCAGATGCACATATTGTGTAGCATGACACATGCCATGACAATCTTGCCCACCTTCTCATGCCCGTACAGGAGTGCCCCACCAGACCTGCTGAGGCAGCGAAACCGTGCCTTCAAAAGGCCAAATGTCTGCTCCTTCACCACACGGTTACGTGCATGCGCACGATTGTAGTCCTCTTCATGCCTGTTTTGCGGGTTCCGGACTGGGGTAAGGAGCCACCTCTTCACGGGATAGCCTGCATCACCTGCATGTGTGCAAGAATGGTTATGTGTAAGTGATCACATCATATGGAACTTGTATCAATAACACCATAGCATGCATTTATTTCCTGTTGGCACCCACATATCCATGCATGAATAGAGCCTCATGACGTTACTGCAATGTGTGTCTTCATCAGATCGACAGATGTGCGTGGCATCATCTAGTGGGTGCAGGGTTGTCCTATTCCTTGTGAGTGCCCATGCACTGTGGTAGTCCACGCCGGTTGTTGCCATGATCTGGGTGCCGTGTGGTCAATTGTATGCTTTCATCCTGTCACCGTTGATGGCAGAATCATGATGATCTCACTCTGCACAACAGATGTGGACATGCTGCTTTGGTGGGCCTCTCTGTTGGTGTTGGGGTGTGTTCATGTATTTTGCCCTCATGTGACTCCTTTGTACGCAGTAATGGAGAACTGTCCTTCTTGATGATGGTATTTGGCGCTGTGCATTGGCCATACTAACTGCTTGTCGCTGTATTATTGTGTTGCGGGGGCTACAGTCTGATTATGTGCAGTCTACATGTTGATGGCTATGGAATGGTTGTAACACTGCATCATTTTCATGGTAGGGCAGCTTTCGTCTTGCATTTTGGGGTCAGGTGTCAGGTGAAGTCTGGCCTGCTTTGGGGTATGAGCATGGTCCATCCTCTCAGGTACTCTCAGCCAGGTGAAGTATGCATCTCTCCCCCCCCCCATCTCAGCCAGGTGAAGAATGCATCTCTCCCCCCCCCCATCTCAGCCAGGTGTAGTATGCCTCTCGTCCCCCCCCCATCTCAGCCAGGTGTAGTATGCATCTCTCCCCCCCATTTCAGCCAGGTGTAGTATGCATCCCCCCCCCCATCTCAGCCAGGTGAAGTATGCATCTCTCCCCCCCCCCCATCTCAGCCAGGTGAAGTATGCATCTCTTCCCCCTCCCCCATCTCAGCCAGGTGAAGTATGCATCTCACCCCCCAAACACCTACCCACATCGCGATGCCATGAGCCTGACATGCAACTCACTGAGAAGCCAGGATCTCTGCCCTGCATGTCGCTCCATGTAGCATGGTATCGTGGAGTTCCGCAAGACCATTGAATCATGGGTTGATCCGGGAAATCCGGCACAACAATGTGTGATGATCTTGTTTGAGTCCCATACCATTTGCACGTTGATGGAGTGGTATAACTTACGGTTGCGGTACACTGCCTCCATGGCATGTGGGACCACCAATTCAACATGGGTGCAGTCGATGGCGCCAATGCAACCAGGGATCCCGGCCAGTGAATGGAAACCAACTTTGGTATGGGAGTTCTCCTGGGCTGTCCGTGGTAGGAAAATGTGGTCGCCTGTGTGCTTCAGGGGGGCATCGAGCACTTGGTTCAGCGAACGTGAGAGTAATGGCTGTGATATGCCATGCATGTGCCCCACTGTGTGCTGGTAGGTGCCTGTGGCCAGGAAGTGGAGCACTGACACTACCTTCAGTAGAGGTGGGATAGCGGTGCATATTTCAATGAAGCTGACAATGTCGTCATGTATCATGTCCACAACGGTGGTGATGGTGTCCCGGTCAAGACGGTACAGGGTGTGGATCTGCTCAGGGGTTAGGTTGAATGGACTGGCTCTGATGCGAGGGATTGGGGGCTGCCGGCGTGGCACCACTGGCTGCACAGGTGGGGCAAGCTGGGCCTGCCTCACCCTCCTTTTCCTCCTGCATCTCCTCTGTGCTGCCTGTTGTTGTTGTTGTTGCTCCAGTTCCCCTGCAATCATTTCCTCCAGCCCCAGCATTGCTAGTAGTATTGGAATCATTTTTAGGTGTGACTGGGTGTTGGAGGGGGTGGGGTGTGCTCCTTTTGTGCTGGCCCAGTCTATATTGCCTCCACCTGTGCTGATTGTGTGCACCTGTAACAGCTGGGAACACTGCACATGGCCGTTTACGTGTGGTCCGCGATGCCGGCATTTGCTCCATGCCGGTAAGGTACTTTTCTGTCTTGTGTAGGCCGTTATTTGCATGTCCGCATTACTTGTGTTCGGTTCCTGTTTAAGCCTGGCGCTATTGCCGGCATGTGCAGTCGCGTACCTGCGCCCATTGCGCTATTAGCGGCACTGTTATTTACGGTGCAGCTAATAGCGGGTTGGTGGGTCGTAATCGACCGAAGCAGTAGACGATGCCGGTAATCCTTTACCAGTACTTCATAAAAGGCAAAACACCCTATTACAAAAAATGTTCCCACACGGTCAGGGAGTGACCTAAATATGTTGATATATAAAAGGGATCATTATACTATATCCCATTTTGCTGATCTAAGTACATATATGGAAGTGTGTGCCCC
Source organism: Ambystoma mexicanum (assembly GCF_040938575.1). NCBI lineage: Eukaryota > Metazoa > Chordata > Amphibia > Caudata > Ambystomatidae > Ambystoma > Ambystoma mexicanum. The sequence goes on along the minus strand of NC_090925.1, from coordinate 538,075,722 downwards.
ACATTCATAAAACCTGCGGTCTTGAAAAAATAGACTCAGTGTTAGTTATTTCTAAAAAATACTTTCAATTTTTAATCATTATTTCATCGACATGTTTCAGTTCTTGGTTTGCTCAAATGCATGAACTTTCTTCAGGGGAATAAAGATTTCTGAATTTCCACCATGCAATCCAAGGAAAGGGTTCTGGGTTCTCACAAATTTCCTAAATCAGGGAAACAAACAGAAAGGGGCAAGTCACCACCCATATGTACTAGTCACCTACAATAGGAAACAAATTCCATAACTCAGTGTTATTTGTGTAATACATCACAAACCACTGATAAAGTTAGGACATGATTATATTTTATCAGTCCGCCAAAACAAAACTACATACCTCTTGACTTGGTACCAGTAGTGCCAGTGTAGCCCCACCACAAATTAGCCATAAACTCCAAAATCGAGTCCTTGTTTATTTGATAGCTCCTGGTAGCTAAGGGCTCACTTTCCAAGCTGCAAACCAAACAGTACAAACTATTCGTCACAACACACAGTAACACACAGCAGAGAAGACATTAACCCTGTTAATAAAAACACACACCCCTGTGTGTCTTAAAGCATCACCATCACCACACCGTGATGCCTAGTATACATATTACCACCAATATTAAGCTTGGTCATCAGCAAAAATGGTGGATAATAGCGTCACCATAGTCCCAGAAATGCCGTGCAAAGGTTGTCCCCTATGTCAAATAATACCCTCTCTTAATTGTGTATTGGGTCCATCTTAAACCCATTCCTTTACAACCTAGGACAAGGATTACTATAATAGAGCCTGCGGTGAAACGCCATGCCTCACTCTATGCATATCTTGTTGTTTACTAGATAAAAGCGGACACGATGCGAACCACTCGTACTGCCTATATAACAGACATACCTTGTAATTCGCTTGATGCAGAGAGCGAATACTCATAGCCCGGCCAAAAAGTGCCGTGCCAACATTTAAAACGCGGTGCACTAATATAAATAGTACTCGCGTGCAAGCCCGAGACGAGTGCTCCGATATACAAGACGAACTTAAGTTGTCACCAAACATAAAGGAGGGACTGATGGACTCCAGTAGATGTAAAACACAAAAGAAGGACAAAGGCAGACTTAAAGTGTCGCCAGCCATCAAGGGAGGACTAATGGAACCCGGTGGAAGTGAAAACACAAAAGAGGGACAATAGGACTAGCCTGCAGCAGAAGCTACATAACAACACAGTGGGTATTATGGAAATCTACAACAACACACATAGTATAACTGTAAAAAAGACAGGAAACATGAATATCAGCCATATTCCCCACAGTACACCGTGCTATGAAGAAATATGTTCACATTAAGAAAAAATGAAAAACATAAAAATTAAAAATGAAGGACTCCAAAATCAAGTGTGTCCCGGTAACCAATATAGTAATGCCATACAACATCAAAGAAAATAAACAAAGTATATTAAAAATTCAGATAAATGCCCGGAATCTAGTTTTACACACATCAGACACAGCTATTACGGCAGATTTACTCATGTGTATGTTGCCACTCAATTTCTTCATTAAGACCCACAATATGACTTTGACATTTGAATATCATTTTCTGTTCCAACAGTAACAATTTACTGTCAATTTCCAGTTTGTTTTTGCCTGTCACTTTCTTAAGAATTACCCATCTCAAATCCTCATGTGTATGCTTCATTTGCACAAAGTGTTTAACCATGGGGGCTGTAATAATCTGATTCTTGATACAGCTACGATGTTCCACCATCCTAGTTCGACACTTTCTATTAGTTTTCCCAATATAATGCAAACCACATGGGCATGTGATTAAATAAATCCTTTACCGGCATCGTTTTTACCGCCATACTCGTAATGAGGCCCTAGATGTCTACCTGGAACCCAACCTGACTATGGACGGGCATGTCAACGCCATATCCTCCTCATCTGCCTATCACTCAAAACTCATCAACTCAGTCAGACCCTTCCTGTCCCAGCGAAACTGCCTCACTATCGCCAGGGCCATAATTGTTTCCAGGCTTGATTACTGTAATGCACTGCTCATTGGCACTTCTGCCAAGAATGTCTCCAAACTTCAAACCATTTAAAATAACGTGCCCAGAGCCGCCACCGGCCTTGCGCGTAGAGAACACATCTCAGAACTCGGAAAACAGGTCCACTGGCTTCCAGTCAAGGAGAGGATCACATTTAAAGCTCTCGCCCTGACTCACAAGTGGCTCCACAACCTGGCCCCCCCTACCTGGCATGCAGAATCACCAAACCCGCCACCCTCAGACCGTCCAGATCTCCCTACTCCAACTTCCTATCTGTTCCCAGAACCCGCAAAGCCTGGGAGGGTGGCTCTAGCTTCCCCACGTCGCCCCCCCTACTCTGGAACTCCGTACCGCCTCACATCAGGATCATTGAATCCCACTCAGCCTTTCGCAAAGCCATCAAAACTAACCTCTTTGTCTGACCGTGTCAACATGTATTTTCTGACAACATGCACCAACATGTACTCTGTGGTACTATGTAAACACTTACGGTGAACTGTAAGCAAGTACTCTTGGCCGGCTTCTTTGTAACCCGTAATCAAGCCTTCTTAATCTCTGATATAGCGCTTCAATGCCTGCAGGCTGTAGTGTGCTCTATAAATATGAATAAATAAAATAAATAAATAAGATCCAAGCAACTCTACATTAAGAGGTAAGTTCTCTCAGACTTTATACAGTACCTTTTAAAATGAAGAAAAGATGCAGTAGATGACTCCTGTTCCTGTGCAACTCTGCAGATCTCACTGTTCCTGGGCCTCAGTCGTGGGGACAAGAGGGAGGATGTCAGGGGACTCCTGCACTGCACTGGGACGGTCAAAACTCGCAACCGGCAAACTTCGCTTTCAGTGGCTATTCAGTGATTCAGCTCCTCGTGTCTACCGCAAATAGCAACACTGCGTTTCCTGGCTGTCGAGATGGATTTATCTTGCTTCTGGGGTCCCGCACTCTGTTCAGGGGCGCAGGCTCGGTCAGTCCTGCTTTCTGGGAGTCCAGAGGATCTTCCCAGAGCTCTTGGCTAGCGTAAAAGCAACGCACACAATCTGGTGTTCCTCTCCCTGTCTATACAGTTTCCAGCAGCAACTCTGGAAATTCAACCAGCTGCGAGATGGATGTCCAGGTGGCTTACTTTGGAGTTGATTGGTCCCCCAAACTCAAGGGGAGAAGTCGTCTTTGCAGGGTCTTCTCTGTCGATGCGAACTTGGCGTTTCGCCACTGCAGCAGGGCAGGAGTTGCAGCAGGTGTCCTCTTCAAGTTCTTCTTCGGTTCCTTTGTCCAGTGGTCGACTCAGCCTTCCAAGCCAAAAGAATCGCCAAAAGACTCGCCTTTTATTCAGTTCTCTCCCATTCATTGCAGCCTAGCTGTCAATCCCCCAGCAGGGTGGCTGACCTTGCCGGACAGTTAGCAGGCCAATCCTCACAGAGTGCATTTGGGTCTCGTAGGAGACTACGCACAGGGAGTTTCGGGCACCTCCCTCAATTCCTGCCTATCCTAGACACCCTGTAGCCATCTCACTTCCTGCCTACCCTAGACACCCTGTAGCCATTCACTCGTGAATCCTGCCAAAGGCAAAACGAACAATGGTACCAAACCTGGTTTGGCGCGTAGAGTAAATCTCAAGAAGGACCTTTCCACAAAGAAATGGCGAAAAAAGAAGGCCAGAGCTATTTTGACAAATGGCACCCTTGGGTGCTTTACTGCAGCTGCGAACGCAGCCTGAGGTAAATGCACACCATGGTAGTTAAAAACGAAACCACTGCCACCAGCCATTTAGTGAGCAAAGGGTAACATAAAAAAAATGTTACATGAGAAGCTAGACAAAGGGGATATTAGGTAACCACTCCAGCACCCTATTGTAAGATAGTGTGTGCTGGGTCTAGAAAGTTACAAATGTAAGTAAAGTCAATGTCACTTTACTGCTCAGGGAAACAGTAGTTCGTCCCAGAGAAGGTATTTAAACCTTTGGGAAATCTGAAAGTTCCCTGTGCCACTGCACTGAAGGTGCTGTGTGACACAATGTAAAAGATGATGCCTATGGAGTTTGTCAGAATCCACAACCAAAAGAAAGTGTCCAAAATCACATTAAAATACATGAGAAAGGGAGGCCAGCAGGGGGCGCACAGGCAATGGCTGCCTGAATGCCGTCCTCCCGCCGAAGCCAGGCAAACACATTGGATTGAGCCCCCCCCGGACCTCTCGGGTGGAACCAAATTACCGGATCGGAGTGGTGACTCCCCCTGGGTTTCCCCCCATTCAAAAGAGCCATGCTTGGGGACCCCAGAGGGACTGAGAACGGGTCCTGCGGCCTTCGGAGAGAGCGCAGTGAGAGGCCTCAACAGCTGCTGCGCAGGGCGAGGAGACGGCCCCCCTCATCGACACGCTCCCTGCACTCGCTGGAGGAGTGCGCAGGCGGAGGACAGCGACCCCAATAGAGCAGGGTAGCAGCCCCGGAGTGAGTTGCGGGCACCCGCCGCCCCCCTGGGCTGGAGTGGATCGCGCCGGCGGTTCGGGCCGGCAGACAGAGAGGACGCACAGTCCTGGACTTGGCATTCTGGAGTTTGGAGTGGAGGCACCGGGGCCCAACGCCCCCTGGAGCCTGTTGGAGCGGTGAGGCTGTGACGGGGCGGGCCCGGGCACGGAGGCCCCCGTGATAAATCCCGGCGCAGGCCTGGGAGGGCTGCGTCCTCTGCCCCTGCGGCTGCGGCCCCGCTCTTCGAGCGCGCCCAACAAAGGTCACACAAGCTGGTGGGAAGCCCCGCCAGCGCAGCCGAGTCCACGACACAGCAATTCCTAGGGAAGGAGCATGGCCCCCCACTCCCCGGGGGGCCCTGGAGAGCACAGGATCTGCATTCACAGGAGGACAGGCGGAGGGGCAAAGACCCGTTGCACAGGATACAAGCAGGTGGTGGCCCCTGGACCCACTCCCAGGGCGTGTGCCCGCCTGACATCACCCAGGAGGGGACAGGAGGCACTGGAGCGAGTGACCCCAGGGGCTTGCGCATATGAGCTCTGTTGAATACTCCACCCTCCCCTAGGGGCACAAAGAAAATAGCGTCAGTCTCGGGGAGAGGTCCAGGTGTGAGGCTCCCGCCCAGTGTTGGTGGGGCGTGTGCCCGCCTGGAAGCTACCTCTCTGCAGAGGTGGTGCCCCCCCTCGAGCTCCCCTGTGATACCCCAGTTTGTGGCCCCCCAGGCGGGGCTTGGAGAAGACCCACCGACACCCCTTGACCGCGGCCGGCCCCACAGCAGGCACACTGGGCGACCGGATGAACTGTCAGGAGGCCCTGCAGGAATACCGCTACAAGGAGACGGGGAGCAATAACAGCGGCTCGACCCGCATTGGGAGCATGGCCCAGCCGGAGGCCTCGATGCAGTCCACAACAGCGATGGAAAGGGGCTTCGCCTCTATCCTACAAGAAATCAGGGAAATGCGATCAGACATTGCTCAGAAATGTGAAAAAATTGACCAAAGGGTGGACAAGGTTGAGGACAGGCTCTTACAGGTGGAAACCAACCAGTCGACATCAGCGACCCAGGAGGTACAAATAGGCATGAGGCTGGCGGCCCTGGAGAAGAGGGACGCGGAAAGGGCCAGGCAGATGGACGATTTTGAAAACAGAGAAAGGAGGAACAATCTCGGATTTTTCGGGGTCCCTGAAACGGAGGGAGAAACGGAGAGAGACCTAATCCGGGGGTGAGAGCCATTATTACCCTCCTGTTTGCGGAAGAGATGACTACAAAACTCACGTTCGACCGGGTGCACAGGGCGGGGGGAAAGGTGGGGGGCCCCCAGTCGGTGCTGGTTCGGTTCCACTACTATACGGAAAAGACGAAGGTGTTGGAGGAAGCTAGGAAGGTGGGGGAGATCACCTAGAACAGCGCTCGGATCATAATTTTCCAAGATCTCTCCACTTATACTCTGGCCAGACGCAGAATGTGCCGCCCCCTAACGCAGCTACTGAAGGAGAGGGGTGTGCGCTAAAGGTGGGGGTACCCCTTCTCTCTGGTTTTCGAATATATGGGTCAACGAACGACGCTGATCACGGAAGAAAAAATAAGGGGAGCCATCCAGGACTATGTGATGGAGCCTACCCCCCCGGAGGGGTCCTGTCGGTCCGGCGGTGGGCGGTGCGGGCGTTTCTGGCCAGTCGGGGGCCAGGAGAAGGAAAACCAGTTCAAGGAAATTTGAAAAATTGAATACCCCGCCGCCTGCAATGGAAGGAGAGCGTAATGACTCGGAGGGTTGATGATCGGGGTGGCCCGACCAGCGACGGGACGGGAGTGGAAATTCTTGAAGTTCCACCGCAAGTAGAGTCCCCTTGAACAGCAATTATAAAGGGGCTAATGAGGGGATGAAGCAGTGGGGGAGTAGGGGGGGCTCAAAGAATTGAGCATTTCACTGAATGCCTGGCCGAGGAGGGCAGGCTGGTGGTCCGGCCAAATGCCAGCAATGGCGGAACTGACTGGCTGGACGCCGGGAAGGGGGAGGGGAGTCACGCGATAGGTGGGGTTGTTCATTTAGGGATTGGGATCGGGGGGCAGTTGGGGAAAAGTTTAAGGCCCACCCAAGGGGAGGGAACGGGGACAAAAGGGGGCGAAAGGTAAGACAAAGGGAGCACAATGTGATGATGTTGACCGAGAGAGAGGGAAACCTAGATAATGGCTGATAGTCTGCCGGCCCTAGGAGTGGGTACCCTGAATGTGCAGGCTTTGAACACCCCCACCAAGAGGTCTCTGGTCTGTAGAGAATTCAGGAGGGCGAAAATAGACCTACTATTCATGCAAGAGACAAGACTGGGCTCGGGGGAAGCAACCCAAAATGCAGGGGGGCGGGGGGAATATGAGAGGTGCTGTGCACATCCCACGAGGGCCGCTATTTGCTGGTAAGGGGCTCCCTACAGGGCACCCCTCCAACCCTCGCTGTAGTATACGGCATGAATGAAGGCCAAGCTCAATTCTGGGAAGAGGTGCGAGACAGGCTAAAGCTATTTGTACAGAGCATGGTGGTAGTGGGGGGGGGACTTCAACATGGTTTTGGACCCAACCTCAGACAGGAAGCTTGTAGGTCATGGGTGCACAACATACGGCCCACGGGCCAGTTGCGGCCCGCCATGACGTTTTGTCCAGCCCGCGAGGCACAAAGACTTTCCTAATAGAGGGCGGCCCGCAAGCAGCATCGGCCGCCCTCCATTAGGAAAGTCTCTGTTGTCTTTCGGGCCGGACAAAACACTGGCCCTCATTGGTTCAGTGCACACGAACAACGCAGCTCCTATGAGCCACGTAGTGCGTGTGTGCTGCACCAATGGAGTGCCAGCACTACGGCTGGCGTGGCCAATAAGGCTTGATGCCGGAAGGCATTTCAGCCTTGCTTGCCACGCCAGCCGTAGTGCCAGAAGCCTCGCCAGCATTCCAGCACGTCTGGGTAAGTACATGGGGGGGGGGGGGCTGTATGTTTGTGTGTGTGTGTCTGTCTCGGGTCCGTCCTGACTGTGTTTTTTGTTTTTGCATGTATGTTGAGATGCGGAGGTGGGGGTGTGTGTTGGGTGTGTATGGGTGTGTTTGTATTTGTATCTCTGCAGTGTATGTTGAGATGCGGGGGTGGGGTGTGTGTCGGGTCTGCTTGAATGTGTTTGTGTGCAAGTGCAGTGTGTGTTGAGATGCGGAGGGGGTGTGGGGGTCGGGTCTGCCTGAATGTGTTTGTGTGCAAGTTCAGTGTATGTTGAGATGAGGGGGTGGGGTGTGTGTCGGGTCTGCCTGAATGTGTTTGTGTGCAAGTGGATTGTGTGTTGAGATGCGGAGGGGGGTTGGGGGGGTCTGCCTGAATGTGTTTGTGTGCAAGTTCAGTGTATGTTGAGATGCGGGGGTGGGGTGTGTGTCGGGTCTGCTTGAATGTGTTTGTGTGCAAGTGCAGTGTGTGTTGAGATGCAGAGGGGGTGTGGGGGTCGGGTCTGCCTGAATGTGTTTGTGTTCAAGTTCAGTGTATGTTGAGATGCGGGGGTGGGGTGTGTGTCGGGTCTGCCTGAATGTGTTTGTGTGCAAGTGAAGTGTATGTTGAGATGCTGGGGGGGGGGAGGTTGGAGGGGTCGGGTCTGCCTTAATGTTTATTGTTGTTGTGTGCACGTTCAGTGTATGTTGAGATGTGGGGGTGGGGGGTCCGGGTCTGTATGCGTGCATGCTTGTAAGTTTGTTTGGTGAGTTGGGGGGTGGGGGGTTCAGGTCTGTATGGATGCATGGTGTTTGCATTTGAGTTTGTATGGTGAGTTGGGGGTGGGGTCTGTATGGGTGCATGGTGTATGCTTGTGAGTTTGTGTGCTGAGTTGGGGGTGGGGGGGTTCAGGTCTGTATGGGTGCATGGTGTATGCTTGTGGATTTGTGTGCTGAGTTGGGGGTGGGGGGTTCGGGCCTGTATGGGTGCATGGTGTATGCTTGTGAGTTTGTGTACTGGGGTGGGGGGTTTGGGTCTGTATGGGTGCATGGTGTATGCTTGTGGGTTTGTGTGTTGAGTTGGGGGTGGGGGTTCGGGTCTGTATGGGTGTATGCTTGTGGGTTTGTGTGCTGAGTTGGGGGTGGGGGATTTGGGTCTGTATGGGTGCATGGTGTATACTTGTGAGTTTGTATGGTGAGTTGGGGTTGGGGTCTGTATAGGTGCATGGTGTATGCTTGTGAGTTTGTATGCTGAGTTGGGGGTGGGGGGTTCAGGTCTGTATGGGTGCATGGTGTATGCTTGTGGGTTTGTGTGCTGAGTTGGGGATGGGGGGTTCGGGTCTGTATGGGTGCATGGTGTATGCGTGTGGGTTTGTGTGCTGAGTTGGGGGTGGGGGTTTGGGTCTGTATGGGTGCATGGTGTATGCTTGTTAGTTTGTATGCAGGGGTGGGGGCGTTGGGGTCTGTATGAGTATGTATGCATGGTGCATGCTTGGTGGCATGGGGCATAGTGTTTGCTTGAGGGGTGGGTGTCTTGGGGTATAGTGTTTGCATGAGGGGTGGGTGTCTTGGGGCATAGTGTTTGCATGAGGGTGTCATGGGGCATTGTGTTTGCATGAGGGGTGGGTGTCTTGGGGAATAGTGTTTGCATGAGGGGTGGGTGTCATGGGGCATAGTGTTTGGTTGGGGAGTGGGGGCCATGGGACATAGTGTTTGCATGAGGGGTGGGTGTCATGGGGCATAGTGTTTGCATGAGAGGTGGGTGTCATGGAACATAGTGTTTGCATGAGGGGTGGGTGTCATGGGGCATAGTGTTTGCATGAGAGGTGGGTGTCATGGAACATAGTGTTTGCATGAGGGGTGGGTGTCTTGGGGCATAGTGTTTGCATGAGGGGTGGGTGTCTTGGGGCATAGTGTTTGGTCGGGGAGTGGGGGCTATGGGGCATAGTGTTTGCTTGAGGGGTGGGTGTCTTGGGGCATAGTGTTTGCATGAGGGGTGGGTGTCTTGGGGCATAGTGTTTGGTCGGGGAGTGGGGGCTATGGGGCATAGTGTTTGCTTGAGGGGTGGGTGTCTTGGGGCATAGTGTTTGCATGAGGGGTGGGTGTCATGGGGCATAGTGTTTGGCTGCGGAGTGGGGGCCATGGGACATAGTGTTTGCATGAGGGGTGGGTGTCTTGGGGCCTAATGTTTGCATGAGGGGTGGGGGCCATGGGGCATAGTGTTTGGTTGGGGAGTGGGGGCCATGGGGCATAGTGTTTGCATGAGGGGTGGGTGTCATTGGGCATAGTGTTTGCTTGAGGGGGGGTGTCATGAGGCAAAGTGTTTGCTTGAGGGGGGGTGTCTTGGGGCATAGTGTTTGCATGAGGGGTGGGGGCCATGGGGCATAGTGTTTGGTTGGGAAGTGGGGGCCATGGGGCATAGTGTTTGCTTGAGGGGTGGGGGCCTTGGGGCATAATGTTTGCATGAGGGGTGGGAGCCATGGGGCATAGTGTTTAATAAATATTAGGGGTTGAAAAAGCCTCCTGCCACGCCACGCCAACGGCCCCACCCACATTTACTTTTCGGCCCACTATAGCCATCATGTAGGGTACTTTCGGCCCTCTGTCAAAATCAGGTGTGCACCCCTGGTGTAGGTCCTCAAATCTCTAGGTCTACAGATGAAACCATGGCACAAAACTTCCAGAAGGTTAACGTGGAGCTGGGCCTGGTGGACACAATCCCGACCCCCAGGACGGGCGATCCCTCATTCACATACTATTCTGCCATCCATACATCATATTTAGAATAGACTACATTCTAGTAGACGAGATCCTCCGCCCATATGTCACTGGCCATAGGGTCGACCCTGTCCCCTGGTCGGATCATGATATGGTTGGCGTCACCATAGCGGAGGGATGGCGAAAGGACCGTAGAGGACGTTGGAAATGTAACCACACCCTGTTAAAGGACGAGGTCTATGCCCAGGAAGTGTTAGACGCCATAACGGAATTCTTTGAGCTAAATGATAATGGGGTGGTTGGCACACACACATTGTGGGACGCCTTCAAGGCAACCTTACGAGGAGTCCTCATTAAAATAGGAGCCCAGAAAAAAAGGGAAAGAGATGCCCAGGAGAGGACCCCGAGAGAAATCATAGCCCGACTCCAGCCGGGGGATTCCCCGGATCAGCCCCTGGAGCACGATCGGGTGGCCACCCTAGAAGACTAAAGGCTTCAGCTAAAAGACCTCCTCCTACACAAAACAGAGAGGAGTCTCCAGCTGGTCAAGCACAAATATTATGATAAAGGGGACAAAGCGGACAGGATCTTAGCCTGGAAGCTGAGGGAGGTTCAGAGAAGTAGAATGGTGAAGGCGGTGAGAAATGCCCAGGGGTCAATAGGCTATGACACTCCCCACATAGGAGAGGCCTTCCGTCAATACTATGAAAAATGATATTAGTCGGAATATGACGGGGGTGATGCCCAGATTGAAGACTTCCTAAATTCTATCCAAATTCCCGCCCTGACAAAGGAGATGGCGGAGGGGTTGGAGGGTCCGGTGACTGAGGAGGAGGTAGACCATGTGATTAGCGGGATGAAGGTGGGGACTTCCCCCGGGGAGGACAGCTTCACAGTGTACTTTTACAAAAGGTTTTGCTCCACCCTAGCCCCGCACCTGGTGAGGGTTTTCAATTCAGTGTTGGAGGAGGGCATTCTCCCAGAATCTATGATGGGGGCCATAATAGCAGTGCTGCCCAAGGAGGGTAAGGATCCAGCGGAATGCTCCTCCTATCGCCCAATATCGTTGCTAAACCTAGACGTAAAGATCCTGGCCAAGGTGGTGGGGAGGCGGATGGAAGGGAGAATGCCGAAGCTGGTCCATGGGGATCAGGTGGGATTCATAAGAGGAAGACAGGGCTCGGGCAACATACGTAAAACAATAGACCTGTTCCATTATGCCCAGGAATCAGACCTCGAAGCAAGTGTCCTCTCCCTAGACTGGGAGAAAGCCTTCGGCAGGGTCGAATGGAGATGCATGGAACTCCTCCTCCAAAAAATGGGCTTTGGGACACACATTAGGATCTGGGTATCCGCACTCTACAGAGCCCCCACAGCAAGGGTACAAGTGAATGGGAAACTGTCGGAATCATTCCCCCTTTCACGGGGGACAAGGCAGGGCTGCCCACTCTCCCCATTGATATACGTCCTTACGATGAAACCCCTAGCCATAGCAGTGAGAGCACACCCGGAGATTAGAGGAATTAGAAGGGGTGAGGTAGAATTTAAGCTTTCCCTGTTTGAGGACGACATCCTAGCCTACCTGGTGGAACCCGGCTCCTCACCCCCCCCCCCTCTTGTCCTTGGTGACCACGTTTGGGTGCTTCTCGGGGCTAAAAATTAATACAACAAAATCAGTACTGCTCCCAATGAGAGTTCGGGACCCGAGGCTGGACCCCCTGGATAGGTTCAATGGGATAGCAGTAAGGAAGGACTCTATCCGCTACCTGGGTGTCCTCCTCACCAGGGACCTGTCGAAACTCGCCCCCACCAACTATGACCCTATAATGGCAGGGATCACATCAGATCTGAGGAGATGGGGCAAGATGATTCTGTCCTGGTATGGCCGAATGACGGTGATAAAGATGAACGTACTGCCTCGGCTACTGTACCTCTTCACGGCACTCCCAACCAGCGTCCCCGATCAAACCTTTTAAAGATCTACAGAATGCAGTACGAGACGTCATATGACAAGAGAAAACCCCGAGGACCGGGAGGGCCATCCTAACCCTACTGAGGGAAGAGGGAGGATTTGGGTTACCGGATTTTCGTCTTTATTTCCGCGCCGCCCAGCTGCACGTCCTCCTGGAACATATGAAAGAGGGGATGGGGACCTGCTGGTCCTATTTAGAAGATATGGATGCCCACCCTCTAAAGGTTCAGGACCTTTTGTGGGCTCCGCGCAAGACAATCCCGAGCAAACTGAAAACCCATCCGACCCTGGGAGTTCTCTGGGCAATTTGGAAAGAGGGTCCTCAGACTGCTTACCTTACCTCATGGCCGTCCCTGATGACCTCGCTATGGGGCCACCCTCTCAAACTGGGTAGTAGGGGATTCCGGAACGCCCAGGCCTTGTCAGACATGGGAATGGACTGGGCGGGGCAGATGTTTAGAGAGGGTGAATTTCTAGCGTATGAGGATCTGAGGGACGCTCTCGGGCATGGGTCTCTATCCATTTTCGAATATCTCTGCCTGAAGGGCATCCTCTGCGACCAGTCATGGGGTCAAAACTTGAGGAGATAGTTGACCCCCTTTGAAAAGCTTCTAGATACGGTGACCTCGAGGAAGGGGGCTGTGTCCAGGATGTACAAAATCTTAAACACCAACAACCTAGCGGAAAGGAGGAGTTTCCGTTCGTTCTGGAACGACTTGGCAGGGGAGGATATCTCTGAGGACGCTTGGTCCAGGATATTTAAAATAGCATTCCATGGGAACTTATTCACTTAGGATATGGAGCATCATTTTAAGATTCTGCAGGGGTGGCATAGAGACCCAGTGAAACTGTCAAAGATGTTCCCAGGGGTGTCACCCAGATGTCCAAGGGGATGCGGCCAGGAGGGCACCATGGGCCACATGTGGTGGCACTGCCCAAAGGTCCAAGACTTCTGGGGGGAGGTGAGGGGCTGGATTGCGGAGGTATCCGATGAACTACTCCCACCAAATTCTCTGACGATGTTGCTGGGACTTCCCCCGGAGGAAACGGAAATACACAGATACCCAAGAATGTGGGAAACCATGTTGAGGGCGGGCAGGGTGACCCTGGTGCAGAAATGGAAGAGCCCGGAGACCCCCTCCAAGGAAGACTGGTTGAAAAAAGTGAAGAACATGTTTCTGATGGACAAACTGACTGCCATGGTGAATAATGATTCTGGCTCATTCCTAGCGAACTGGTATGGGGTGCAGCAGTCCTGGGGATGGGATGTTCACTGACACTGAGGCAAGGCCCTGGCGGAGGTGGGGGGGACGGGGATGGAGAAGTGCTGAAAATGGCCCAGGCGCACACGGCCCGGGGGAAGGCGGCCTCAACTCAGCCCTCAATATTGTCAACAATCACATCAACCCCTAAGCACAGGAAACAAAGAGGACATATGGAGTCTCCCAAGATCAAAGTTCTCGTTCGGGCATAGGGTTCGGGGGGGAAGGACTGTGTTGGGGTGGGGGGATGGCGGGAGGAAGGATATAGGTTTAAATGGGCAAGTTGATTGTATAACCTTCGAATCTGCATTGAGCCTGTTTGTAACAATAAGAAAATGCTAATAAAACCAAAGTTAACAAAAAAACAAATACATGAGAGAGTGGGAAAAAGGGGCTCATTCTCTCCAGGTTAAAAACATCAAGTCCTCAAAATCCAGCAAAGTTGCTGGGGTCTCTAAATTGGAGGGAATTAGCACATATCTGAGAATTCTCCCTAACAATTCTGTGCCCCAACATCGCCTCCAAAAAGCACAATTTCTCTTGAAGTGGTAAATGTGGCGTGGCAAGCATAACAGGTGTACATCAGTCTTGTACACCACATTTTGCGCTTTGGGGCTTTGAAAATGAAACCTGTTAATGTTACTTGCTATTTGCTACTTGTTTGGCATTGTAGCACTGAGTGAACGTTCAGTAGCATATTTCTGCACCTAAGTGGGTTTCTGGTAGATCAGACTTTAAACTATAGCATGCGTTGCATTCACAGTGAGACAGTAATTAAAACCTTACAACATGGTAAAAATACTGTCTAGTTTTTGTAGCAATAGGCTACATATAGATGATATATCTCAGGTTGTGGTGTATTATGTGAGGCTAAATCTGTGGCTAGTTTTGCTTACATCAGCGTTTGAAATGCAGCATGGCCCCAATGAGAAGTTAGGTGGTGCTGTATGAGAGGGTGTCCTTGTGCTTTGTAGCCAGATAATTATTCGCAAATTGTGGTCTTGCCTTTCTTTGCATTGTAACAGTAAATTATTTACAGGTGCTAACAAAGAAGTTGAAATCAGTCTTAACTTTTTCAGACCCATCATGCTTGCTCCCATCGATATGAAGGTTGGATGGGAGAGCTGGATCTACTGACCAGTTTAGAGGATTTGATTGGGTAGAGAGAAGGTTTAGTTGTTGGCAGGATAATGATCACAATTGGGTGGGGGGGACCATAGCCAGCGTGTGCTGCAAGACATTCAGTAAAACATGCTCTTTTCATCGATCACTGGTGCAAAGCTGATTCAATGAACACAGAGATCAGGTTCTCAAGGGGGGCGCATGCAGTCAGAATGTCTCTTGCCTAGTGTGGTTTAATGGAGGTTGTAGACCATTTTTGCAAAGATTTTATGATTAGGATATATTTTCTAATTAAGTTTTATATACTACTATATATATACTACTTTATATACTACTTTATATACTACTATAAGCGAATTAAATGGGACCCCATTCCATTCTCTAAATGTAACCATGTTTTTTTTTGGGGTGACCATTTTCTGTGTTTATATTTTACAGGTTCCATAACGATAGCCATGGAGACTCAAACTTCACATTGCTCACTACCCTGGCCATTACTTCAAAACTTGTGCTTCCTACACCTGCAAAGCCAA
Source organism: Ambystoma mexicanum (assembly GCF_040938575.1). Taxonomy (NCBI): domain Eukaryota; kingdom Metazoa; phylum Chordata; class Amphibia; order Caudata; family Ambystomatidae; genus Ambystoma; species Ambystoma mexicanum. The sequence goes on along the minus strand of NC_090925.1, from coordinate 538,060,635 downwards.
TCCTGCCAGTGCAAACTGGAGTGCAAGCACAACAAGAAGAACAATCCAGTGGCATGTCAATTTTCTTTAGTTTGCTGGTGTTAGGTAATTGTTAACATTCATTGCAATACCACGTTGTTTGATTATTGACATCCAAGTGATGGTGTTTCTTAATGGGTGGTGGGGAGAGTTGTTTGCTGTTAATTGCACATATTTTCTCTGTGTATCAAAACATTTCTTTCCCTCATCATTCACCTGTCTATGTTTCAATTGTCCTTTTAAAAACACCGTCACAAAACTACTTTTTAGACACACCACCTCTTGAATTCTTTCTCATCCCAATGAATGAATTAGTTTTCAAAAATTGATTTGCAGAGTTTGCTAATATAATGTTCCTTGATTAGCAAACTCACCCATTTGATTAGCAATGTTGAACTAATGTTGTTAATGCCACCAGACGTTATTTGGATCCAAAACAAATGAGCATCAATACAGCATGTTTTTGTACCGGTGAAGTAAGATATTAGTGAGACAAATCAGGGTTTGCACATTTTTTTAATTCCACTAGACCTGGGGGGTAAGTTATTTAGTTTACTACACGACCTAAAAGAAATACACTCAATCCATAGCAACGGTTGATGAAAAATATACATGCACTTTCTGTAAAATGGCGCATGTCACCACAAACCCACTTGGTTTGGCACACTGCTGCCACCCAGAAGCCAGCTGTGCAGTGACACTTCTTTGACATTTACTGCAAAAAAAGTAAATGTTACATTTAAGTTTCAAACTACCTGGAGATGGTACTTGCCCTTCATAAAATCTACTGGACCATGCAAGTGGATGATTGGACTTTCAAGCTCTGGCTGAGTGTCTGTAAAATGTAAAAGGTTAGCTGAATGAATGCACACAAATAAATAGATTTGATTTAAAAAAAGGCCCTGAAAACAGTTTGGGTAGCTCTTTCCCGAAGGTGTCAATATGTAATGCAATCATAATTAGAGCAATGTGATCTCTGCAGGCTAACTACAGTGTGTGGTATTGCAGTAGATGTGTCGATGTGCAGTTTGGATAGACATATTGATCATTCTTTTGCGTAAACATCTAGTTAGCCTTGTGTATTCATTATGTAAGAGGAAAAAAAGTAAGAGACTTAGCAGAGTAGATGGCATAGCAGTCAGATAACTGGTCAAACTAGGTGGATTATTGTAGTATGCTGCCATCTCACTTTCAGGATAACTGGTATAAAACAGCTCATGCAGGTCAGGTCACATAGCTAGATTTGCCATTAAAAGCAGTTGACCGTGTGATCATTTACATTTTCCAAAGTGTTAACTTATCAATGTGATGCATCTTCACCCCCCAAAAAACAAATCTAGTTGACACTGAGATTTAGATACACTAACCTAAACAGTACTGTAAACCGTGCAGACAATGGAGTGCAATATAGAAGCAATACAATAGTTCTGCATTATGCAACAACTTACATTTTTAGGAATGGAATGGCATGTCTATTTTTAATAAAGTTACACATACTGGTCTTTGCCAAAGAGAATACATCTTTTCCAAAGAGGATATAGTTAGTGTAATAAAAGTATCATCCAGATTACTTCTGGTTTTCAATTGTTTGAAAAATAAAAATAATCTTGCCTAGCACTCCCACACAAGTGTTTGGAACTTAAGAGTGAAGGAGATGTTGCACTCTCTCTCTCTCCATTAGCTCCTTTGAACTTGCAGTGAACAGAGAAGAGGGTGGCAAGAGCCTTGAGAGTCAGAGAGGAATTCAGGGTGAGCAGTGCTTTTATTGAACTGGGTACCTTAATTAGCTAACCTTGCTACACAAGTGTCAATTTAATTAGCAAACCTACAGAATTGCATAGCCAATTGCTATGCGACACTGCTTATTTTAGCCTTGCATCCAAATGGTATTAATGTAGTGATATTAAATGTGTACCAGTCCTAGTCTACATCCCTGTGATGAGTGATCTCCATTTACCACACAAAGTCCAGGATAGCGCATGACCCCATGAGCAGAGTCATAATGCCAAGAAATAGAAGAGAGCCAGAGAAGAAGTGGGTTCGTTTTGGTGAGAAAATGTGCTGCAGAAACTATGAATGAGAATGTCGGTAGTATAGAACGAAGAGAGTGAGAGAGTGAACTGTAGCTGAGACGATAAGGGTAGCTTTGACCAATAAGGTGCCTTAAAACGAGTATGTGGCTTATCAACTGATGGAAAGCAGACCAATGTGGTTGCTCGGAAGGCACAAGCCTTTGGAAAAGATAACTGATGTGGCAGAAGCACAGAGGTAAGCACAGATTTGTAAAAATAAAAAAAAAAACGCAGCTACTTCTGATATCAAAGGAGTGACAGACTGATAGATTCCAGAATGAGACTCCACAAGAAAGCAGCTGGTGAAGTCTTGAGATGTTGTGACGCACACAAAGGGAGTTGAGGAGGTGGAATGTAAGCCAACAAGTTGAAGCAGACCCCAAGAGGAAGTACTGGGAACACAGAGAAAGCGAGACCGGGAAGAATGTTATGCTGAAATGTGTGGTTTCACCATTTTAAAAGCATAGCACAGTGGTGCTGACGCCATTAAGAGAACTAAAGATAATTCCGTGTTGGGGGTTGTGGTTTTATAAGGGGAAGCTGTTATTTACCAAACATGGACTTCAGATGAGTGAAGATGATCACTGATTCTGCTGGCCTTGATTGAAGAGCCTGGGTTATTCCTTAACCCAGGCCTCCTCTCTAGAGGGAAAAACTCTTTTTTTAATGATACGCCCCTCTGCCGAAGATAAGCCCAGCAGTCAGAGGAGTAAATCGCACAAAAGAGCGGGGCGCGCAACGCTTATGTCACCAAGCTGTAAAAGAAAACAAGAGGATTAGTATCCAGTACCCAGCTGTACAATATAGCCATAAACCAAAAGAGTGGCACCTGTCTAGATGTTGGAGTGTGCAGAACAATAATACTTGTACTCGTGAGATCCCCTTCTGGAACCTAGAGAACAGAGTTCAGAATTACTTGATAAGTCAAACTAAATGAAATACAGAATAGAAGATTAACTGGTACTTCCTTACCAATGTAGTATGAGGAGCAAAGCAATGAACCCAAGTATCCAAAAAGAAACGAAACTAATCGACGACAAGTGTAAAACAAACAGGGAATTAGTAAAAGTAACTATGCCCGGCCGGCACGAGGGTCGCACTAGGAGCGGGATGGTGCATAACCGCTATAGCTGCACAGCGTCCTAGGTTATGCACTGAGTTGACTCTATGAGAGTTTCTCTTGAGACTGTGGTGCCAGCAGAAGGATATGATGCAAGGAGTTCCTACAAGGACTAGAGGAATCAAAAGATAAAACTACAGGAGAGGTGGTGTACGTCTCTGTTGTTGGTGGTATTGAATAAGTACAGGAGCGCTTCGTAGCAGGAATGAGGGGAACATATGAGGAGCTCAGAGACAGTGAAAGGCTGAAAACACCACTGTATGGGTTCAGATGCCTCAGACTGCACACAGCGTGGTCGCGCTAAAGTAGTAGCACAATGAGGATAACGAAAGACTGACAAACCTTTAGCACACGCGCTGATTCCTGTGGGACCGTAGGCTGAAGAGTCCTTGAACAGACCAGAAGTAGATACCAGGATCAAGGATTAGGCGGAAGGAAATCTATTACACCGGTGGCGTAACCAATGCCAAAATCAGCAAGCAGCTGATAGTAATCACGTGACTGCGCGGCCACCTCTGCCAGGGCAACGAAACGTTGAGCCAGCTTTCCGGACTGCGTGCCTCCTCAAGTGTAACCTCCAGGGTAAATAAAACTGAGCTGTGACGTGTCGCCTTTGAACAGGGAAGGGCCTGGAATGCCGCGGTGAGGGGCGAAAACAGGAAAATGTAACAGAAGCACATTGGCACCAAAAAAGACAAGAGAGCCAAGAAGAATTACATGCTCAAAGTTGTGGTTCTAACACTCCAAACGCATAGTGCAGTTGCGCTGACAAAGAAAATGTAAGACAAATTGTATGTTGAGAATTATGACTGTAACATTTGTAAACATCACAAAGTGCTGCTAACAAACCGAGAGAACCAAAGAAGGACCAGATTGAGGAAGTTGTGGTTATTGTTTTCCAAAATTCTATCAATATGGCGCTGACCAGCAAAAGTGAACCAGTGGAAGGATTACATGTTGGGAGTGTTCAAGCCACAGCTCTCGAAGTATGAATCAGAAAAGACTTTCATGTTGAGATTTGTAATTCAGCTACTCAAAGAACATGCTGACTAGCAACCATTAGGTTTTGAACTCTAAGACTACAGTGCAATGGTATGGCCTGTGTGAGAAGAGCTATTGTCAAATGTGAAATTATATCGTGCCTCCTATTGCAACAAATATGTGTATATTGGCCTACGCCAAGCTGCTTATAAGCCACTTGTAAAGAAATCCGTGTTGCAAGGTCCTGACCTTAGGATCAATATAAGTCACCATTTTAGGTCAATCCGCCATTTTAGGTTCTCTGTAAAGTAACCCTGTGAGTTAAAATGGTGGATGATGTCATTCCGACATACAACATGGCCGTCTTGACCTCTGTGTGTAATTAATATGTAACTTGCCTGCAGGCCACTTGTTGGGGTTGTGAACTGAGACCTTGTCCTTCACTGACCTGTGTGTCAAGGATTACTCATGCAATGAAACTAATCCAAGAGCATATGTTAAGAACAATGTATTCAAATACTGAACTAGGAACACTTGTTTAACTACATTGTATTAATGTTTGAGAAGACTTGTATGGTGAATCCCAGAATACACAGTTGCCGTATAGGCTTGTTGACGTATGTATTAAAGGCAAACTAGTTGCATGTGGATATGCGAACTTGGCATGAACCCTAGATCAGTAATGTACTAGAGGAATATTAACCCGAAGTAGGGTTGGACATCATGTTCGCAAATGGTATAAAAGAGCGACGAATTCTAATTTACAGCGTCTATCACTAAGCACACTGAACCACGCTGGAGTTCGTTGTGTTGTACTGAGGGCCGATAGCTATCTGTTATCTTTCTCTGTAACTGTTCAGTATAAAATAGTTCTTTGTATTTCCTTTTGGGGTACTCGGCCTCGATATTTTGATTTTGTTTTCACAGTTGGCGCCCGAATAGGGACCCTCAAGATTGATGCCGGATTATCGAAGGTTGACCCTCGCTATCGGACCGGGATCGGACGGTGTGACAAAATAAGGGGCCCCTTCTGAACGAGACGCGACACCTCAGTAGTGCTACACGACCTGATCCCTGGACGATTAGCTTGTGTTCCGAGACGGCATCTTGACAAGGGTCCACTTATCGAGGCGGGCAGATTTGCCGAAATCACCAAACACGAGGTAAGATTATTTAGGTAAGATTCTTTGTAATCCGATCGGACCTCCTTAGGAATCGATCAGGTGAGTCGTGACCCGACTCTTAAATAATCCAGATAATTTGATTTTGGCGTATTGTATCTGCAGACACAATTATTGACAAGGTAACACCAATAATTTGATATGCCTGGGAAATTGTCTACCTGCTTCAGGGCGTTGTTCCACAGCGATAGACAATCTTTGGAATTTAGCCGTCCGGCATCACAGGAGGGGTCGCCGGCGTGTACTATGTACTGTAAGCATGGCATTGGAAGTATAGTGTTTAATGATATTTGGCACAGACAAACCAGACATGCCTCCGAACTTCAGTGGCCAATCAATGGTAGTTTTGAAATCCCTCGTATTGAGTATTTAGAGTCAATTCTATTAAAGAAAAAGGCTAGGCCTGCAGCATTTGATGTTTTGTAGAATTGGAAAAGGGAAGCGTTGTAGCAACTTAAGAGTAGAGAAAAACATGCGCGCTGTCATAAAACTAATGCCGAAAAAGCATTATTGTATGACCAAGATAAGCATTCTGAGTCGACTAGGAATATGGATAGGGCTTTCTCACTTGGAATTCAGAAAATCTATCCTTCTAAAGACCTTCATGTTTCCGACGAATTCATAGACAAATTGTTAAATGAACGAAGGCCTGGTGCCTCTGGGCCACCTCTGTATGTTCCTCTTACTGCTGCTTTGCCTCTTCCTGCTGCTATTCCTGCTCTACCTGCTGTTGTTCCTGTTGTTCCCGCTCCTCCTAATGTTCCTCTTCCTCCAGTTACTGTTCCTCCACCCCTTCCTATTGCACCAGTAACAGTACCTCCATTGAATTTGCCTGCCCCCCCCTCTCCCAAGTGGTCTTGTGCCGCTTTTAGTCGATCAGGGTGCGGGGTCAAGGGTTGTCACTCGCAATACTGTACCGCCAGAGAAGAAACGTGATTTGATTGCATGGGCTAAGCATTGTATGGAGAGAGATGATCAAGCTAATGTTTTTGCCACACTTTTTAATATGGATAATTTTCCTGAGAAAAATGTTTTTATTGAAGATTTAGGGATTAATTTATGTGTAATGTGGGGCAAATTAAATAATGCAGATCTCCCACAAGGGTTAAGGGATCTAAACACTTTAGCGTTTTCAAGAGACACTCTGGAGAAAGTAAATGAGCATGTCGGGAGGTTATTTGAGTATAGAAAGGAGTTGGAAAGGTTACAGAATGAGGATGACGAGGGGGAAAGTATGTATGTACAGAAACGGTTCCTTCCTTGTCGAAAATCGATATCTGAGGAAGCACGAATTTGTACGAAGGATGCGCTTAGATGGATTTCAGATATATCGATAACTCCAGTTGAGGTATATGACACATATAGTCAGTATACGCAAGAAATGCAGAGGAAAGTGATACAGGTAATGATGAGAGTACCTACAGGATGATTGTGTAAAAAGAAAGATTAGTTGTCCCTGAGAGTTATTGAGTATTTATAAGAGAGCTTTTTCACTTGACAATTCTTCGACTACTTTAGCGCTCGACTTCGTTCGGAGTCACCTACTTCTCAGTTGCCTATGAGAGAGGTTCCTCTGACATTTGTCCCGAAAGTTGAGATTGCGGCCAATGCTGCACAGGGTATAGTCGCTGTGAACATTCCTGCACATTATATATCACAGTTTGTTCACGTCCCGTTCTCAAGACAAGAAGTGAATACTATTAGACAATCTATTCCTGATATTAGGAAAAATCCAACAGGATTCTATAAAGAAATACAGTCTGTCTTGCAGTCCTCAGTATTCACCCTAGGTGATATTGATTTGTTATTTCCTGTACTCCTGCCCGTAGATTTATGGAAACAAGTTAGGACTATAGACGACGTACCAGGGTTGGGAGATGCATGGGCGAATATAACTAGATTCGATTGGAGAAAGGCTAGCTGGTGAAAGACCGCCCCAGGTGATACTAACTTTGCCTGATAGAATTATTACAAAATTGAAAACCATAATTCCTGAGAAAAGAATTATTTGGGACAAGCTTACGGCCTGTGTCCAAGGGAAGTCTGAGGGTGCTACCGAGTTCTTTAATCGGTTCAAACAGGTATTCTCGGATTTCAGCGGACAAGACTTAGGCACAGAGTCGGGGAAAAGATTATTTGTGGACAAATTTGTGCGTGGATTGCTGCCTGACATCCAGTCACAAATTATGTCTTCTGAGAGCGCTTGGCAGGCGAAGTCCCAATCAGTAGTACTGCACATGGCTCAGTACTACGAGAATCGTGTCAACAATGAAAAAAGAGTTGAAAAACAAAAAGGTGATTTAAAGACCAAAGTACTATTATAGCAAATTGTTAGAGGCCCCAGAGGGGGTAGTTCGCAGATTAGAGGTCAGTATGTTCCACAAGGGAATGTGCCCTTGGGCCCTGTGAACATTAACCAGTGTGCCTATTGTCGACAAGAGGGTCATTGGCGTGCACAATGCCCCGTCCTTCGACAGAGGTCGAATAACACATTTGGGAATATGGGTAGACGATCCAGAGGTCGCCCGGGTGTAGGGGGCCCTGGTAGAGGTCAGTTTGCACAGGATCCTCAGCAACCTTTTTCACAGGATAATCAGACTTCGAGTGCGGATACTAAGAACATATTTGATCATCTTTCTGCTGCATATCTATCTGAAGAGCTTCCTTTTGATGATATTCTGTTTCGTTAGGATTTCCCGAAACAGGGTTTGGAACCTACACCTATTCCCGTCAATCAGAAAGGTCCCTACGTTGAAATGGTGGTGAGAAATAGGAAAGATCAGTTTTTGATAGATACTGGAGGACAGAAGTGTCCCATTGATCACTCTCGGGTTCCAAACATTCCACTGTCAGGGCAAACCAATGTTTTTGTAGGGTTTTTTGGCACGCCAGTTGTTCGTCCAGTTTCTTCGCCATACCCATTTCTTTGGGTCCCTTTACGGACCGCTGTCCATTCCTTTTGGCTTCGAATTGTGGAGAGAATTTGCTGGGGTTGAATCAGACTTCGAGTGCGGATACTAAGAACATATTTGATCATCTTTCTGCTGCATATCTATCTGAAGAGCTTCCTTTTGATGATATTCTGTTTCGTTAGGATTTCCCGAAACAGGGTTTGGAACCTACACCTATTCCCGTCAATCAGAAAGGTCCCTACGTTGAAATGGTGGTGAGAAATAGGAAAGATCAGTTTTTGATAGATACTGGAGGACAGAAGTGTCCCATTGATCACTCTCGGGTTCCAAACATTCCACTGTCAGGGCAAACCAATGTTTTTGTAGGGTTTTTTGGCACGCCAGTTGTTCGTCCAGTTTCTTCGCCGATACCCATTTCTTTGGGTCCCTTTACGGACCACTGTCCATTCCTTTTGACTTCGAATTGTGGAGAGAATTTGCTGGGGTTGAACCTGTTAAAAGAATTAAATGCAGTAATTTATTGTTCTTCTGATGGAGTGCGATTGACGATTTCACCACCGCAACTTTCTGTCTCTCAATTCTTAACCAGACCTTTGCCGCCAGAATTCAGTGATGTACCAGAGTGCTTATGGGCTGTTGACGACAAGGATGTCGGTGTTTTACAGATTGAGCCTGTTAAGATAGTTTTGAAACATGGAATTGAGCTGCCACGCATTCCCCAGTATAAGATTTCAGTTGAGGACGAGCAAGCTTTGAAATGCATTGTTTCCGATTTTGTGCATCGCGGGGTGATCGAGGAAATTTCAGGAAGTTTGTGCAATAGTCCGATTTTACCCGTGTACAAGAAAGGCGATAATGCAATTCCATTCTGTTTCATAATTGATCTACGTGCCATTAATAAAGTCGTCGCTCCACAATTTCCAATTGTGCCTGATGTGACGGCAATATTGACCATGATTCCAGCTACAGCTACTTACTTTAGTGTTGTGGACCTGAAGAATGCTTTCTTTAGTATTCCTATACACAAGGATAGTAGATATTTGTTCAAGTTCACCTTAGGGGGACGCTCGTTCACATTTACTTGTGCACCTCAAGGTTACACAGAGAGTCCTAGCATCTACAGTAGGGCTTTGAAAGAACAGCTGGATACTCTTGAATTGCCCTCTACTTGTACATTACTTCAGTATGTTGATGACTTGCTTTTAGCTGCAGACTCTGAAAGTGCCTGCAAGGAGGGCACTGTGTTGTTGCTTATACATCTAGCTAAACAAAGCTTCGCTTAAAAAGTTTCAATATTGTTGCCAGGAGGTCGCGTATTTAGGCAATCTCCTGTCAAAAGAAGGATGAAGATTGACACCTGAACGCATAAAACACATTTCTGGCATGTCTGTCCCAAATGCACAGAAGGAAGTTAGAGCCTTGATAGGTATGGCTTCTTACTGTAGGTTGTGGATCGCAAATCTTTCACTAGTGATCAAACCTATGTTGGCTTTGACAAAGAAGGGCAGTTTTTCGCCATTGCCGTGGAACGCGGAACACCAGCAATCGCTTGATTTGCTCAAGACTGCATTATGCTCGGCAACAGTTTTGGGCACACCAAACTATGAAAAGGCCTTTGTGTTATTTGTGCATGAATGTGATGGATGTGCTTTGGCTTTATTAACACAGGAACATGGAGGGAAGAATAGGCTGTGCGGTTACTTTTCTTCCGCCCCTGATCCTGTAGCATGTGCTTTGCCAAGATGTTTGCGAGCTGTCGCTGCTGCTGCTGCGTCTGTAAAACAGAGTGAGGGAATGATCCTAGGCCATGATCTAACCCTGATGGTGCCTCACTCTGTAGATGTTCTACTGAACCGAACCCAAATGCAACAGCTCACTTCCGCACGGTTGACGAGATATGAATTGATCTTGTTTGCTCCTCGCATCCAAATTAAGAGGTGTTGTGTTCTTAATCCGGCTGAACTCCTATCTTTCCCGCAAGGTACTACTTGTGGCGATGAAGAGTCACATGACTGTCTGTATACTACCGAACAAGAGACAAAGGGTAGAATTGATTTGAAAGACACTCCTTTGAATAATCCGCAAGGAGAGCTGTTTTGTGATGGCTCCTGCTTCAAACTTCCGGATGGTACATCCACAGCTGCTTATGCAATCACCACATTAAGCACGGTCGTGGAACCCAAGAGAATCACACATAACTCTGCGCAGGCTGCAGAGATTATAGCATTGACCCGAGCTTGTGAACTTTCCGAACTTGCAGTAAACATATATACTGATAGTCAGTATGCCTTTGGGGTGGTTCATAACTTTGGGAGACTTTGGACAGAGAGAGGGTTCTTATCTTCACATGGCACTAAGATCCAACATGGCTCCCTATAGTACAACTGCTCTCAGCGCTTGCGCTCCCTATTCAGTTAGCTTTTATGAAACGTGCAGCACATCGAAAGATTACAGATGACATAGAAAAAGGGAATGCTTTCGCTGATTAGATAGCTAGACAAACTGCTACCAATCTCCGTACAGAGATGTATGTTTCAAGGGAGACTGGAAATGCTTATGCAATGGACGAGGGTGTTGGGTCTGTATGGGATATCCAAGCTGATGCCACGATGAAGAATCCAAGAGGTGGGCTGAAGGCTTGGGGAAACTTGATGATGACGGGTGTTGGGTGGACATAGTTGAAGGGAAATGGCTACTCCCTGACGCGTATGTAATGATGATGGTCATCATGGCCCATGGTCCTATGCATGTATGTGCTCAGAAAGTAACGGACATATTAGAGAAAGTTTGGGTAAATGACAACATTTTGTAAAATGCCCAACGCTATGTTCAGGATTGCATGATTTGCCTACAACACAATGTGGGAAAGGGGACAGCAACTCCAAGGGGAAGTTTTGGGCCACCCTCTGTCCCTTTTGAAGTCATCCACTTTGATTTTATTGAAATGGAACGCTGTAATAGTATGAAGTACTTATTAGTGGTCATCTGTGCTTTTAGTAAATGGGTTGAGGCTTTCCCAGTCAAAGATGCTACAGCCATGACTACTGTGAAAACCATGTTAAAAGGGTACTTCCCGCGGTTCGTGCTACAAAGAGTCATCTGGTCGGACAATGGTCCACATTTTGTCACTGCTGTAATTCTGCAGATATGTGCGCCATTACAGATCGACAAACTGTTCCATTCAGCCAGACACGCTCAGAGCGCCGGACTAGTAGAAAGACACAATGGTATCATCAAGAACAAGCTCGCTAAGACGTGTGTCGGCACTAAATTAAAATGACCGGACACCTTACCGATCGTGTTATTAGCCATATGTACAACCCCTCAAACTAAGACTGGGCTCTCTCCATTTGAGGTGGTAATGGGGAGACCTGCCAATATCTGGAACCTTCCTAAATGTAGATCTTTGAGAAATTCTGAAAATGTATTACTTTCAGATTATTGCAGCCAGTTGACTAAAAACCTGTATTTGATTTATCAGCAGGTGCGAGAGGCTTTACCTGTGCGATATGAGGTCCCGGGCCACAGCATACGGCCTGGAAGCTGGGTGCTCATCAAGGCATTTGAGCGATCTTCCTGCCTTGCACCTCGCTGGCGGGGCCCATTCCAGGTCCTGTTCGTCACACAGACGGCGGTGCAGGTTTCTGGTAGAAAGAACTGGATCCATGCGTCGCAGGTCAAGAAACCTCCTCACCCAGTGCCACACGATACAGAAGAAACAGACCCCCTCGCTAACGCTGCAACCAACGATCCCAAAGCAGTAGATAGCGCTGAGAGTGTATCGGAGAATCTTTCTGAGCCTGTGAGGCTTGGGAAACCTGCCATTTTGTCTCCACACTCTCCACTCTCTGATACGTTGCTTTCAACAGGAAGTGACGACACATTGTTTCCGGATCAATCAGTACCGGGAAAAGCAAGGTACAATCTGTGTCCAAGAAAATAGACTTGCGGCACGGTTTGGCTGTGCATTCGGAGAAGGAAAGGATCATCGAGGGCTTGTTTTTGCCCAAATTTGAGAAAGGGGATTCTGTTGGCTAGGGTTGTGGAAGGACTAAGAAGTCGCGTGGCCGGGAGGTCACCAGCAACAAACATTGGGGGTTTCCGTTTGAAGACTACAATGCCTGCCACCGCTACCGCTCGTATGGGACTTGTAAATGATTGTGTGACCAACCGTGATAATGGACAAAGGACTTGGGCCCCGAAAACGTATTGCTGTGTTCTTATAATAATATTTGGTTTTATAATAGTCACTGTCTTAGGCTTATGGTACCTCAAGGAAACTCATCCTTTAGAGTCCTTGTTACCGACTGAAAATGTACCTACTGTTCCTACTCCCTTTGTAGATTTGCATACTCTGTCCCCTAGGGACTCCCAGCATAGACAAAGGTACCACAATAATACTCTGCTACTTATCATGAATGTCACGCATGCCATTTTTAATAAGTCCAACTGTTGGGTCTGCTCACATTTACTGCAACACGGGGATAAGGGGCTAGATTGGTATATTCATCCTTTACCTTTGACAACTGCTTGTTATGCTTCTCTTAGAGCACTGTTCTTTGGGCGTTGGAACGATAGCATCTCGGGGAACTTTGATGGCACTAATTTGAATAGCTTTGAGAAACGTGTTCTGACTCCCCTGGGATGCTCGCTTTTTGCAAATAAGAGTAAGCTCAACGTTGCTTCTATTAGGCCTTCTGATAGACTGTCTCGTCCTTTTCAATCTTTGATTTCCTTTAAGATGGCTCGGATAGGCAATAAGGATGCCATGCCCCCTTCTTACACTGTTAACCATAGCCCCGATTCAGTTTCTTTCTGCATACAGAGGAATGGCACTCAGTCAATGGGAGATTTTAGAGGTTGTGCCAACGTTGCAAATCTGACTGGGGAAGACAGACCTTTGTATGTAGGTGAACCTGTCTACTTTGTTTGCGGTAATGTAGCATTTCCATGGTTGCCCAGGGATTGGCAGGGAACCTGTTATTTAGGGATCATGTTACCTGGGGTGTATATAGCTAGTACAGTAGAGGTTTCAAAGGCTTGTCCATGGCGGGACGAGAATGGTGACACTCAAGCACAAATCTTGGGAGATGTAGCAAAATCATGTGTGCCATTTTGGGGGCAGATAGCAAATTCTGAAGATATCAGAAGACTAGCGAGAGTACTGGAGAGAACCATCAACCGGACCACGGACATACTCTATATATAATATGACATTAGAACAGAAAGCGATAAGACTAGTAGCGCTTCAGAACCGGATGGCATTAGATGTCATTTTGGCTGAACATGGTGGAGTGTGTAAATTAGTGGGGTCCGCTTGCTGTGTTTTCGTGCCAGATTCCTCCCCAACTATCTTCAAGGCAATACAGAATCTGCACGTCCTTAGTTAAGAAGTGCATGTTCCCGAGGGAAACTGGAATCTTAGCGCTTGGTTCTGGGACTTCTTGCGATCTTGTGGTTGGAAGGTACTTTCGGTCTTACTGATCATTTTAGGAATTCTGTTGTTCCTTTGTTGTTGTATCCAGTGTCTACGTAGTATATGTTCGATGCTAGGGGGATGTTGCGCACAAGCAATAGGTACGATAGGACATAAAGTGTATGCCCCGGATAAAACCTCCAAGGAATACGTGTTAAAGGAAATTTTAGCGAATGACATAATGGCAATAGATATTTCTGACAGCGATTCAGGGTGCATGGACGATGATGCATTGAGTTATTTGCAAGGAGATCAGAAGTAGTTTAGCACTTGGCATAGGCCAAAAGGAGGGTTTGTCAAATGGGAAATTATATCGTGCCTCCTATTGCAACGAATATGTGTATATTGGCCTACGCCAAGCTGCTTATAAGCCACTTGCGAAGAAATCCGTGTTGCAAGGTCCTGACCTTAGGATCAATGTAAGTCGCCATTTTAGGTCAATCTGCCATTTTAGGTTCTCTCGATAAAGTCACCCTGTGAGTTAAAATGGTGGACGATGTCATTCCGAAATACAACATGGCCGTCTGTGTGTAATTAATATGTAACTTGCCTGCAGGCCACTTGTTGGGGTCGTGAACTGAGACCTTGTCCTTCACTGACCTGTGTGTAAAGGATTACTCGTGCAATGAAACTAATCCACGAGCATATGTTAAGAACAATGTATTCAAATACTGAACTAAGAACACTTGTTTAACTACATTGTATTAACGTTTGAGAAGACTTGTATGGGGAATCCCAGAATACACAGTTGCCGTGTAGGCTTGTTGACGTATGTATTAAAGGCAAACTAGTTGCAAGTTGATATGCAAACTTGGCATGAACCCTAGATCAGTAATGTATTAGAGGAATATTAACCTGAAGTAGGGTTGGATATCATGTTCGCAAATGGTATAAAAGAGCGACAAATTCTAATGTACAGCGTCTCTCACTAAGCACACTGAACCACGCTGGAGTTCGATGTGTTGTACTGAGGGCCGATAGCTATCTGTTATTTTTCTCTCTAACTGTTCAGTATAAAATAAAGTTCTTTGTATGTTCCTTTGTAACCCGTGTTCGGTGTATTTCCTTTTGGGGTACTCAGCATCGATATTATGATTTTTTCGCACTATAGGAGCTTTGACGAATCCAGAGGTTTCGTCTCTTCTTTTTCCCTCGGGGAACCTGCTTAGATACTAGGCAGGGGACCTTGCTCAGGCAAACCCTCAGCGTGGAGGGGATCGGAGAGAACACAGAGCGAAATGGGAAGAAGCAGGGATTTTCCTAACCCCATACCAAGGGCATAAAAGCCTAGAGAGATGGAAAGAACTGAATAACCATAGAAACACACATATTGCAATCCTACAGAGCGGCATGTGGAAAGAGGGGTTACCAATACCCCAGGGAGATACATGGGACACTGGGAAAGAGGAACCCAAGGGAACTAGAGGGGCCCAATAAGCTAAGTGAAGAGCAGATTATTGGAGAGAACAGAGTCACCCAAGACGTGAACCAAGTGAGGAGGAACCAACCCAAGTGGTGGAGAGGGATCAGAGAAATATCCCTCCCCTTAAGACAACTTGGACATGTTGTCTTTTCAGGACTTTATTTTGGAAACTTGATAAATGTTTGGAACTTTGAGACTGCCAAGAACTATCAAACCATGCAGAATTGTATTCTATGGATAACCATTGGATCCGGAACCAGGAGGGATTCCTGGAAGTTCCATGAGAGAACAGGGTGAGCAACTATGAGGGCATGGCACTCTGTCTAGTTTTTCTTTTATATTTTTTCTAAGTGGTAGGACCAGTTTAGAGGAAAGGTTTGGGCAAAGGACTATTTTTTTATTGTGAGTATTGACAAGCACCATAGTATGGTTTGTTAGGGAGGGAACTCCCCTTTTAGCAATAGGGCTAGGAAGGCATTTTCTTTTAAGTTAAATACAATCCTTTGACAACATGTCCTCTGCTCCGAGTCCTTCTTCTAGCTTGGCACATACCTTCTGACTTAATAGTCTCTAGTACTCAGAACAGATCATTGAAGAGATCTCGCCAACCCTGATGATTGAGAAAAAGATGGATCCAGAATTGTAATTTTTTTTTTCTTATGGTTGGTTTATTGCAAACCTTTTTATAAAAACATTTACCATCCATCAACATGGGGAAAACATCATCACTCAGAAAACACAAATCACAATTTTGATATGACACATTCAAATTAAACAGTAATAATTACATCTTCAATTTATGTTAGCATTTCCTTTGCTTTTTACAGTTGAAATCAGTGAAGGTTCTATCACTTCCTCTTTACATCTCATCACAGCGAATATCATGGAATAATTTTCCCCAATTAGAAATACATTTCACCACTCATCCACGAATAGTGATCTGTAGTGCTTATGCACTGCACTCATATGCTTCTGTCTCCTTATTGCAAGACTATTACAATCGATTATCAAATGTTTTAATGATTCAATCCTTTCTCTCGCCTTGCAAAATCTACATGAGGGGGTCATATCTCTATTCAGTCTCCTCACACTGAGGATTTACTTGGTGGGCAGAATATTTAATCTCAACCTCATAAAGAGATCACAGTATTTGGGGAAAGGAAAGTTTGCAAAATATCGCGGTAGTTGATTCATAGACCTTTGTTCATGTACCATACTCTGTGGTAATTTATAGGATGAACTTTTTTCTTGTGTATCGATCCAGTCTTGCCTCTTTAAGTAGGTCTTCATTTTGCAAGGTTTTTTTATTAAGATTTCATCAGGAAACTCAAAATTGTTTAACCACTCACAGCATTTACTTTTCCAAGCATCCACCAGCCAACCTTTTTTTGATTTCCTGTATTTTTTAGTATTTTGAATGGGAGAAGGGTCTCTATCTCTATGCAACCACGATAGAGACTTAGTGTTCTCCATCTAACCATGGACTTTAGAGACTGCTATCCCAACACATATCTCATTTGGGATATTGGGAGGGATCTTGGGAGACGTAAAGTCTTTTTCCAAAAGTGTCCCTCTATCACATCCCAGAATCCTTCTGGGATATTCAGGGCAGTTTCAGCACCATAGATCATAATAGGGGCCACTTTTTGATTGTAGAAGGAGATCATTGGGATATCCCACAATTTTTATGAATCATCATAGCTTGGGAGGTCAAACACATTAATTTTAATCTGAACCCTTCTGTTCAAGTTCTTTCATTTAAGCTGCAATTAACTAAAACACCCAAGTATGATATAGAATCCACCTGTTCCAGGACCCTGTTAACCAAGGTCCAGATAAAGTTGAATTTCTTTTTCCCTCGTACATTCAAGAAGGTAATTATTTTAGATATATTGGTGTTTATCCTCAAATCATTTGCTTTCACATAAACATCCAACTGGTCTAATCTCCTCTGTAGGCCTATTGGAGTTTAATCGATCAGGACCAAGTCATCTGCGTGTAACATCCACGGAATGACTTGGTCATACATTTTAGGAGCAAAGGCCCTTACCCCCATCTGAGATTGTTCCATATCAGACACATACAAAATTAACAGTAAAATATGTTGAGTGTACTTAAATTGCGCAGGTAGACCTAAATTACAGTAATTAATACTTGAATTTCCAATTCAGAATCCATAACAACATCAGAGAATATACATGGATGAAGCCATTGGATGTGTGTAAAGTGATTTATTCCAAGCACAGCCGACATGTGTTTCGACCACTGGGTCGTTATCAAGGCTGTTATTAATACAGTTGCAATGATTCAAACATCAATAACACACAAAACAGAAAGAAATAAAGTATTTTGTTTTGTGTATAAGATTGTTTGCAAATATTGGTGTGAAAAGAAATGCCAAAGCATCAAGACACAAGTGATATAAACCAATATAGTGCATTTGGAAAGAAACCCAAATAAAATAAAAAAATATACATGTAAAACATTATATACAGCATAGATTTTGTCAAAACAGGTATACATACCCAAAATAGGGCACAGATAATCAAGGAGGGCGAAAGCAGGAGTGGGGGAATAAGACGTGAGAATTTTTTAGCACATGGTAAAGGTTTAGCTGCTCAAAATGTATTATATTTTTTTATACATTTTTCACTCTGTTCAAAAGGATTAGTTACAGCTATATGTGTTATCTTCAATTTGATCCAGTCTCAGTGATCACTAAATACAGTTTCTGCACAAATACCATTGCTTTAATGCGTTATTGAGACCCATTACCTAGCAACAAAGTACCTTGTGTGATTGTTAATAATCATGCATATTATAGAATGCTGGTAACTAGCAAGTCTTGTATTTCTGGGCAAATTCCTACAAGGTGAAATATGAAGATACTAAATATTTGTGGTCACATAATGCAAGTAGCCAATTAGTAATTAATGGAGAGGTAAGCATGGAAAAATTGGGGTGCAAGGTCCTTCCCCTAGTAGGTTATAGTATCTTGGATAAGCAAAGTAGATACTGCGCTGCAAGGGTGGTTCCTCAGTCAAAGAAACCCCTGTGGTAGGTCATCTGAGTTCATGGCTTGATTGCCTATAAGATAGGTCAGTAACACTAGTGAAATGCCGATAGGCAAGATGTACACATTTACAGGAATCAGGAGAACAGATGAGGTGAGGTATTAGGACACTGGTTGTGAGAGAATAAATCTAGCTGTCACCTGAGTGGAAATTTGTGGTAGGGCACAGTGGTCAGTCTGTAACTCTCGAGCTCCCTTTAATACAGAGGTGTCAATACCTGCAATTCAATGTGAAGATTGCTAAATTACCTAGTAGTACGAGTGAAGGGCAATCAAAATAACAATGGCTTAGTATAAGTGGCTAGTAGCCAGAAATTTAGGGATAGTCTTACCTTGGAAATCGAATTGAAGGGATAAATCCCAAGCGGTTCCCAGCAGTGAGCGTTTGTGCTCAGTATGACAGTCTTTGTATAATTGCGCAACGCAACCGCGTCTGACGTCACACGCATGCGCGTGACGTCACGCGCATGCACATTGACGAAGCGTGACATCATGCGCATGTACATTGCAAATGTTACGTGACGTCACGCGCATGCACAAAGCAAATGTTAGCGCTGCAGGTAAAATGCTAAATATTATGAATATGTTGGTATCCAGAATAAAGATCAGCTCTATTGCTGAGATAAGGATGTCAATTGAGATAGTCAGTGTCATAAAGGTATAAGGACCTGCTGTGGGATAGTACTAGTGATGAGGTATAGATGCTGTGTACTAGCAATCCAAGATGCCAGAGTATGAAATTGCATCATATATGTGACGGATCATAATGGTGACCCAGGTCTCTATGGGAATAGAAAGAAGCTGATCTAGGTGGTATGCAGATAGATGTTTATTAGGTGTGGTCCCCAGCCATAAGTAATACGTAAATTGTAAAGTGAAAATACACTAAGACATGATGGAAAAACTGAAAAATAGTCAAGCATTTTTCATATATAAATGGACAATGTTGCCCAGATAACGCGAAGATCTAGAGAGAAGTTGATAAAGTCACGTTGGTACAGAAATGAGTCTCATTAAGACTGCGGGCCAAATTATGTTGACATATCGGAGTCAAACAGTTAATCCACAGTTGATCAGAGAATAGAGCAAAATTACAAGAAAACATACATCTCATTGTTTGAATCGTTGTAACTGTATTAATAACAGCCTTGATAACGACCCAGTGGTCGAAACACGTGTTGGCTGTGCTTGGATTAAATCACTTTACACACATCCAATGGCTTCATCCATGTATATTTTCTGATGTTGTTATGGATTCTGAATTGGAAATTCAAGTATTAATCACTGTAATTTAGGTCTACCTGCGCAATTTAAGTACACTCCACATCTTTTATTGTACATCACCTTGGAGGTTTTAAGGGGAACGTTCTGTGTACTTTCTGCTGCATTCAGACAAGGCTATAGGAAGTTGAGCGCACCACGTACAGTTATCCCCCCAATTTCTGTTATTTACAAAATGAACAGTATTGCTGCCAAAGGGCAGCCCTGTTTTGCTCCCCTACTCGTATTAATTTATTTGGTTACAACCCCTTCTGCAGACATTCTGATCTGAATCGTGGTTTGCGAGTGAAAGGCTCTAATTGCCTCGAGGCCATCTAACGGGCAACCCCGCTTGGATAGCTTCATTCACAGTTTTTCTTCTGTTGATACAATCAAATGCTTGTTCCAAATCAATGAAGGCTAGATGGATACTCTACTTTGTCTTGATAGCCTTCAACTTTAAGACCTTGATTAAGAACAAGTTTAGATTAGTTCCAATACCTTTAATGAACTCTGTTTGTCTTTTGTCAAAAAGGCCTGAACCAATGGCCCATTTTTTAAAATGACGTAGAAGGATGGAAGCAAAGATCTTGCCAAGCGTATCCAAGAGGGCGATGGGTCTATAATTCTTTGGATTGTCTCTCTCGCCCTTCTTGAATATGGGTATAATCAACACAGTCTTCCATGACTGTGGGATCGCTCTTGCTCTGAGAATTTGATTAATAGCATGAGACAAAAGCCAGCCAATCTTCAGGGTTTTGCTTGATAACCTAGTTATTCCGCCCATCGGGGGCCAGCTGCACGAGAGGAATTAAACTTTTGGATTAAATATAACATGTCCTCTCATTCAAATGGTATAGACAATAGGGTGTCTTGCTTTAGTTCAGACACTTGGATTTCTTTTGACAAGGATAATTAGAGGTTGGTAAAGAATTCGATCCAGGCTTTCTCACTTACTGACAGAATAACAGCAGAATAACAGCTGCTAACTGGAAAATTGCATTGTTATTCAGTAAAGTCGCTAGATCGCGTGTGTTCTTATTTACAGTTATTTTCATTTTCATTTCAGCTTTGGCTTGATAGCGGGGCGCCTTTGAGGATAGCAACCAATTCCTATACTGTTGTTTCCTTTTCTTCTTAAGGGCAATCTTATCACCTTTTATGTGATTGATCTATATAATGTAGATCTGCTCTCAAACATTTTTTTCATTTTTCACTTGAAGGTTGGGGTAGTGAAGTCTATTCACTTAATTTGGAAATCGAGCAGGACGCTAGTATAATCAAGACCAGTTTTTCCTGTTTCCAAATGGGCTCTGTATTTAACAAAGATCTTTTGCACGTCTGCTGGTGATATTCTAAGGCGATTACCCCCTTGATTCCCTAGTAATTTATCCATTTTCAGGTTAACCAACGCATAAAGCCCTGGTTGTGTCGAAATCCACGGTACAACCGTCTAAATTGTCTAAACCCCTCTCGGTGTTGCCGAACGTCAACCTGCCTGCTGGTTGAGTCTAACCACTTGGCCGTGAGGAGTGTTTAAACATAGCACAGCATGACATGCATAAAGAACAGATGTGCACACTGCATGCATGAATCCATCATCACTCCTGCAATTTCCCGTAACCATTACTAAGTATCATTGAAGTGCACAGAGACTGTATGGGCCAATAGAAGGCTATGGTAGATGAGGAATAACACCAAGAAACCTCATCATTCCCAACCTGCACAACATCAAGCCTCACACATTGAATGGAACATGACCAAACACTGCATACCGAGTGCCTTCAACTTGGACTTTAGTTAATGTAACAGAATGTGCAGCACAGTAAATGCACGCTGAAGTGCAAAATGCAAAAATGCTACAAATCTTGACTATTACCAATACATAATTGAGAGGTGCAACCAATGTAGCTTCATTCAACCATGCAAACACCCACCAAGCCGTAATCTTGTTACATAACCCTTCACCCCTGAGACATACTACTAATGGCTATCTGACCTAATCATATGGGTAAAGGTTTAGATGGATATGTACATGAAGACCTGTATATGTAGAATGCATACCGTGAAGACCACTGTATTACTAATGCAAATGAGGCAAATATGTACGTTGCCACTGTATAGGCACAGTCCAGCTTCATTGGTAACACATAAATGAGTCCATTGTTGGCAGCTGTACTTGATTTGTGAGAGTGCAGGTTCACAGTGAATGGGCCATGTGACAGTAACTGCACCTATCCCCCCCCCCCACACCCATGCATCAGCCCTAAGTCCACTTACCGGGTTCATAGCCACTAAAACATGCCATGTACAGTTATGAAACCCTGTGCTTAGTTGACTTTTCGAATGAACACTGACCGACAGGCTGATTGACTCTGCCATTGCAGATATTATTCCATTTCCCTCCCTCACACGCCTCGCCAGTTGGTACACCCCCACCATTGCTCTGCCCAGCATTTGTGCCATGTTCCGCGAGGTGTCCTGCATGCTCTGGCGCGTCAGTTGTGCCTCAGTAAGGTACTGCGCCACTAATGCGTGCATTGCCTGCTGCCTTTCCTCCATCCTGGTGAGGTGTCCCTCAATGTCACATATATGAGTGGCATGGTTGGTGGGCTCCGAGGATCTGTGGGACTAAACACCGCATCATCCACCTGGCTACCATCACTCAGTATGTTGTGCACACTGGCCTCCACAATGCTGTGTTCTCCAGACCCTTGTGTTGGTGTTGCCGGTTCATCATGCTGGCTTTGTGCCGGGGTAGCAGGTTCATCCTGCTGGCTGGGGTCCAGGGAAACGGGTCCTTCCTGCAGGCTGGGTTCCAGGGAAACGGGTCCTTCTTGCTGGCTAGGGTCCGGGGAAACAGGTCCTTCCTGCAGGCTGGGGTCCGGGGAAACAGGTCCTTCCTGCTGGCGGGGCAGCTTGGCAGCAGGTGTTGGTGGCTGCCAGGGCTGCTTGGCAGCAGGTTCCTCCTGCTGGCGGGGCTGCTTGGCAGCAGGTGTCGGTGGCTGCCAGGGCTGCTTGGCAGCAGGTTCTTCCTGCTGGTGGGGCTGCTGTGCAGCAGGTGTTTCCTGCTGGCGGGGGGACGGGTGGGCTGGGCCAAAGGTGTTGTGGCATGCTCCGGTCTTGTGGTGGATGTGCTTGGCTCCTGGCTCGAGGTGGTGGATTTCCTGCAGCAGGGCCGTGGCCCTGGGTGTGGTAGCATGTTCCCATTCGCTATCAGATGATGTGACGTTGGGGGACAGTGAGGCAGGGCATCAGTAATGGGTGTGGATCCATCTGACAGATATCAATGCTAGTACATTCTGAGTCATGTGCATTGGCATGGACATGGTGGAGGGCATGGCATGGTGCACACATGAATGTGTGGGGGATGAGGTGTGGGAGCATGTTTGTAGTGCGGCCATGGAGTGCGCAGTGTCTGTTGCCTGGGGTACTGTTGTTTGGCGGTTTGGGTGTTATGGGCATGCCACACGAGCTTTGTGACATGTTGAGTTTGATTGTGAAACGGATTGGTTTCACTTGTGGCTGTTGCTGCATTGATGGTGACTCTGCGGGAAGTCACATGGTGGGTATGACAAGTGTGCGACAGGTGTCATTGATGTGTGCATCTTGTCATGAGGTGGCTTTGGCCACGTGGTGGCACGGCGGTGGCGACAGCAGTTGGACATTGGGCAATATGAGTCTGTGTGCATGCAGATGCTACTTGTGTGGCCAATACAGGGGACACGTGGGGTGTGTCAGTGGGGTTTGTTTTTGGTGCTGCAGCCAAGTGTATAGTACATGTGTTTAAGGAGGTTGTTGGTGGGTGGAATGGCAGCAGGGATCAGGTGGCACATACATACTTGACAAATTGACCTGCCCATTGGCATTGGGGCTCCAAGGTGTGTCATGTGACTTTGGGGTTACGGGGAATCACCGACATCATCAGATGTCGCAGCCTCTGCATTACCAACTCCCTCTATGGCCTGCATGGGCAGCACGGTGCTGCACGTCTTCTTCCACGCCTGCAGTTTGATGGGGGATCGTGCTCCCCCTCCTGTGGCCAGACCCTGGCTGCGCTCTGCGGCAAGGAGGTTGCAGACATGGAGACATAGGTTGTCCCACCTCTTCCTACAGTCTCGCACAGTCCCGGTTGTTGTCCGCACTGCAGAGACTTTAAAGGCCATATCCTCCCATTTGGCCTTTTTCCGTATTTGGGCTTGGCGCCACAGATCTGTGCAGAATACCTCATCTGCGTGCTCCATAAGGGTGTCAGCCAGCATGTTCAGTTCCTGTTCACTGAACCTGGGTTTGCGGCAACGGACGACAGGTTGCCTTGCAGACATGTTCTTCTGTGTCGGTATGTGCTCAGATTTTGAGTAACATTCCTGTGGTCTGAGGAATGAGGATTGAAATGGATTATGTTTTTATAATGACCACCGGTGCATTTCCTTTCCCGGCGCGATGACGTTCTGACACCGGTAATTTACGGGCTCCTCGGTCCCGGGGTCGGAGTCTGCGACAACGATGATACCGGGGATGGGGGGTGCTACCGTTTCCGGCATGCCGGAATGCACATTCTCGCTGATTCAAACTACCGTAGATTCCGCAGCATTGTTACATGGACACGGTAGAACCGCCATGCCGGTAATTGTTTTACTGGCAAACTCATAATGAGGCCCCTTGTCTCGATGGATTGTGTTGTGCATTACTGAGTATTACACTCTGGCTAGCTAAGAAGTCCCTGATGTTTTGAGAGCACATTCCAATAGAGGAGTAGCTACTTCCTCGGATCTATAATGAGGGGTGCTGGTGCAGGACATTAGCAGTGCTGCAACCTTTTCATCGCTGCACACCTTTACTAAACATTACTGCCTTGATTCTATATCGCGTCAGGAGGCTAAATTTGGGAATGCTGTTCTTCAGAGTGTAAATCAGAAATAAATTCATCTTTACCCACCTCCAGCTGCATATATCAAAAATGAGGAATACGTGGGAGGAACCAATCCATTAGAAGAACAAATTATTTGCCTTGGTAATGTTCTTTCTACTGGATGTTCCTCCCACATATTCCTCATCGCCCTCCCAACCTGAATTCTATCCTCTGTGAATTTCCATTTTGGTCCGCCTTCCTCTCTTTCATCGTCTGGTTTAGTCACCTTAAAGACTGATGTGCAAAGGAGAGGGAGGAAAAACATGAACTGAAGCAATGGGCACCGTGCATGCTACTTAGAATGGTGTTGACGTCACGTTTGAGAGCGGGATGGAAGACGCCGAGGACCACAAGTCGTCAACACACCACTCTACTGACGAAAATATTTTCTGAAGCTGCACAACAGAATATGAATAGATCAAACATGAGGAATACGCTGCAGGAACATACATTAGAAAGACCATTAACACAGGTAAGTAATTCGTTCTTCTAACTTAAACATAGTAAGTATTCAACCAGAACCCTTGGGGAAAAAAAGAAAAAAGCTTCACACAAGAAACTGTATCAATTGTGACACTTCTCTTTCTAGCATTTAAAATGTATGTACAATTTAAAATATTATTTCTTTCAGTCCTGCTTTTAAAAGCAGTTTTACTCCTTTTATTACAGGAAAGCGGTGCCAGTACTGACATTTCTTGTAGAGCCACCTTTCTATTTGTTTATTTAGTTAAGCAATACCTTTTACATTAAACCTTCCACTTGTGTCACATAAATAATACATCATTTCATTCAAACATAGTTATTCCAGAAAATTCTATTCAATTTGAAGTGATGTCATATCTAACAGCAGTTTACAATATCTACAAGTCTTGAACTATTAAACGCTGACATATTTCTCATTTCAAAATGTAAACATCACAATTACTAATGAAATTTGATCTCCCAACAATCTCCCACAAAATGCTTTTCATTTAGCATCTTGAAATTCTCTAAAAAATGTAAAAAGTTTTAAATTCTCAATGTTTCCAGTTCCTGACATTCCAAGAATAAATGCCTCAAGATCATAATACGATTAACATGTTTAAAAATGCGACAGATTCTTAAATTAAGAGGATTTCTTTTTCACGTGCCAATTATTTAATTTGTGGGTAATTTACTTCACCTAAAACTCACAAATTCTTTCCGCCAGGCTGTTAGGAAATGTACTGCAATATGCTGTCAGGGAACGCTTTTCTTTTAGTTGTAAATATCTGCTTTTGCAGTTCTGTATATCAGTTTTTCTGAACACTAATTATCTAAAAGTAGCGACGTTATGTACAGTGGGCCTCATTACGAGGTTGGAGGTAACCATGGCGCTATTAGCGCCATGGCTGCCTCCAAAACCTTACCGACTCCGCCCTGGTGAATGGAGCTATTACCGTCCCATTCCAAGGTTGGCGAGCCGGTAATTCCCCATTCACTAGGGCCCTTCACCATTCCCATTTGAGCCCCCATAGGGCTCAATGGGAATGGGGAAGGCGCTAATAACGGTACCGCAAATTGCGGTACCGTTATTAGCTCTAAAGTCCCTTTGCAGGTCATGTCCTTAACGCCTGGTAAAACCAGGCGTTAAGGGAGGATCCGCAAAGGGAACTCGTAGTAGGGCGGTAAGCGATTACCGGCACCGGTGCCCTTACCGGTGCCGGTAATCCCTTACCGCCCACCTCGTAATGAGGCCTACTATCTTCATTTACATTAATCATTTTTTAAAAATCTCGTCAATCTTATCAAAAAAAGTATGACTCACTTTACATGACCCTGCCTGGCCTTCCCCATTCAGAATCCCATATATCCTTTTGAATATTTTTATTTTATTTTGAAATCAAACAAACACACTACAACTGTTTCAAGACATAGAAAGCATCATAGTCCAGCACATTTTCATTAGAACTCCCCAACTCCACCCCCCCTTAAACTAGAGCCGGTTCTCGCATGTCATTTACGGGAGCATCATTGGGTAGCACAGTACTTAGGCAGTCATCATCCGGGTCCTCTGTTCCGTTGTTACCCTGGTGAGGGTTTGCCATCGAGGCCACCAATTGCCGCCAGGCCAGCAAGGGCCCTACTTCCTCCTCGCCCCCCCTGGTGACCGCTTCAAACCAGACTACAGATTCAGCTTCCGCCCACCTCAAGAGGTCCGTCCACCATAGCTCCACCCTATGTCTGTGGGCCGCCTTCCAGCCCATGGCAATCCTACGTTTGGCCAAAACACAAGCCAGGTCCTTCATCTTGCTTATGTGTTTTGAATGCCGGGGTCTAGGGAAAAGCCCAAGCATGCATGACCAGGCCGATTCCACATCCAGCACCACCCCCCCACCAGCCAGTTTCGTCTTGACCTCGTCCCAAAATCTGTGCACCTCTGGGCAAGCCCAAAACATGTGTAGCAGTCCCGCATTCACCTCCCCACACCTGGGGCATTGCTGCGTAGCTGGTCCCCCAAACTTTGCAAAGGTTAAATAAGCCCTGTGGGTAACGTACAATTGAAGCTGTTGGAATCTCGCGTTTGGGGACACCTTTTTGTGGTACCTCTGGGCTCGTTCCCATTGCCCGTCCGTCATGGGTCCTCCCACCTCCTCCTCCCAATCTTGTCTCAATTGAAGCAACTCCTTTCCTGCCCTTACTCGCAGGAGCTCGTATATCCTCGATATTTCGTGCCCGCCCTCCGATACATCATACATGGTTTCCAGGGAGGCGTCAGGGTCTTCCGCTAGCACTGTCTCAGGCCATCTTTCTCTAGTCTTTTTCACAAGCCTAGTGTAGGTTATATATTGGCCACCATGTACCCCCGTCTCTTCCTGCAACCTCTGAAAGTCCACTGCCTCCCCTTCCTGCCATATGTCCCCGAGGGTGGCCAGGCCTACCTGTTCCCAGTATCCACGGACCGATTCAAGTAGTTGAGAGTCGCTCCCGCACAGCGCCGCCAACGGGGCCTGCTGAGAGTACGGCTCCGAGTCCCCCCCAATCTTCCATGTCCTGTGCCAGATCTCCCAGCCCAGCCTCAGTAGCCACCCCTTGCCCACCAGTTTGTCTCTGCACAACCACACCCATCAGAAAGTATGGGGCTGTATCTCCACGCAGAAGCCTAGCTTCCGCCGAGTCTTCAGCTGAAAGCCACCTGGCCACGTACTGCAGCTGCCCCGCGAGGTAATAGAGTTCAAAATTAGGCAGGCCTATCCCCCCCCCTGTCACATGGGTTCTGGAGATCCACAGAGCAACCCTATGCCTAGAGCTGCCCCACACGAAACCCCTACACACGCTATGAAGTTTCGCGAATAGATTCCTAGGTATCAAAAACGGGACGTTTACAAAAAAGTGCAAGAGTCTAGGCAGGACCACCATCTTGAGCAAGGCCGCCCTCCCCATCATGGTCAGGGGCAATCTAGACCAGAATACCATGCTGTTCTTGATCCCCTCTATCGCCTTTTCCGTGTTATGCTTGTGTTCTGCCTCGACCTTGTGGTAAATATTTATTCCCAAATACCTAAATGTCATGGGCTGCCATGGGATTGGCAAGACAGGCAGCCTCTGTACCGGGACATTCCTATATCTGCCCAAAGGGAACAGACTAGACTTTCCAGGGTTCACCGATATGCCCGAGAGGATGGCGTACCGTTCTATTATCTCTAGCACGTACTGCAGGTTTTCTTCCGGATAACGCAAATAAAGGAGCATATCATCCGCATATAATGATATCAGGTGCTCTCCACTGACAGTGCTTATGCCCACCTCACCATATTGTTGTCGCAGGCATATTGCCAGCGGCTCTAATGCCAGTATGTATAGCATGGGTGACCAGGGGCATCCCTGTCTGGTCCCCCTGCAAAGCTGCCAAGAACCTGAGACTGTGGACCCTGTTTTACTCTCGCCATCGGGGTGCTATAAGACAACTGGACCCATCTGAGGTATCCAGGTCCCATTCCGTACCCCTTCAGGACCGCTTTCAGCCAGGGCCATCGTACCGAGTCGAAGGCCTTGAACGCGTCTAACGACACTATAGCCAACTCGCCCGTGTCTTCCTCAGTTTGGTCTATGACATGGTGTAGCCTCCTGTGGTTATCAGTGATGTTCCTGCCTGGAACATATCCCGTCTGATCTGGATGTATCAGTTTCTTAATCACCTTCTTCAGTCTATTAGCCAGCACCGCCGTGAGTATTTTGCTGTCCTGGTTAAGCATTGACAACGGTCTGTAAGACCCGCAATCCACGGCCGGCTTGCCTGGTTTCAAGAGTGAGATGATTACAGCCTTGTGGAGGGACAATGGGAGTTCCCCCTGCTCATAGGCCTCGTTGAAAGTGGCAAGTAGTGGCTGAAGCAACTCTTGCTTGTATGTTTTGTAGAACTCGCTGGGCAGCCCATCCGAACCAGGCGCCTCTTGCAAGTGGGCAAGTTCTGAATCACTACCTCCAGCTCATCAGAGGTGACGGTGCGTCTAACTCGGTGCGTTCTAGATCATCCAAGGTGGGCAGCTCTATGTCCTCCAATGTGTCCAGTATGTCTTGACACATGTCCTCCCCCGTGTCCTCATACAAGTGTCTGTAAAACGTAAGGAATTCCTTATTTACCTCTTTCTGGGTGTTGCATATGCAACCTCTCTCATCCTTAATCTCGCTAATCACCGAGCCGGGGGTCTCACTCTTATACAGCAGGCCAGCAGTCTGCCCGGCTTGCCGCCCCCTGCGTGTATCCTCTCCGTATATTTCCTGTAATTGAGTCTGCATAGTCTATCCCAGAGTGTGCTGCAGGACAACTGTAGCTCCTTTACTTTGGTTCTGTTGTCATGAGCAGTGCTCTCGCAACGCGTGAGATCCTCTAGCTCCCTTTCCACCTCCTGGAGTTCCCTTTCGACACCCCCCTGTAGCCCCTTAGCTTGGGAAATGGCTACCCCGCGCACCACCACCTTAAACGCTTCCCACAGTGTGCCCACAGAGCTTACGCTTCCCGTATTTATATCAAAGTATTCTTCGATGGCATCCCTCAGGCCCTCCCGAAACCCCTCGTCCTGCAGAGCCTCGGTCCTGAGTCTCCATGTAGGGATCCGCGGTCTTGGGGGCTGGTGTCTCCAGTCTACCACCAAGGGCGAGTGGTCAGATAGTACTCGGGCCTTGTATTCCGCTCCTTCTATGTCTCTCACTATCTCGGCTGTTACAAACATGTAATCTAATCTTGTGTGCAAATCATATGGCGCTGCGTAGTGTGAATACTGCCTATCCTTGGGATGCAGCCTTCTCCACGTGTCCTCTAGGCCTACGTCTTTCAGTAAGGTACCCAGCGCTTTAGCCGCCGGTGCCGTTTTCCCTGCCCTGTCCTTGGACCTGTCCATTCTGGGATCCACGGTACAGTTAAAGTCCCCCCCACACTACCGTACCCCCTGCCAGGGGGCCAAGTTTACCCTAGAGGGTCCTAAAGTAAGCCGCTGTGTCGTTATTGGGGGCGTACAAATTTATGATGTGCACTTCTTTGTTTTCCAGGAGACCCGTTACCACCACCATTCTACCCTCCGAGTCCTCCGTAGAATCAAGCATCCGAAACGGCACATGAGGCGCCACCCAAGTAATGACCCCTCTAGCATACGCCGAATACGCCGCCCCCACAACATTGCCCTTCCATTTCCTCCTGACCACCTCCAGCCTTTCCCTAGTGAGGTGGGTCTCTTGCAGCAGGGCTATGTCTACGCGCATCCTCTTTAAGTACAACATCACTTTGTTACGTTTCAGGTAGCTGTTAAGGCCCCGTACATTCCAGGTCAGAATCCTGAGATTACCCGATGCCATCCGGTCGGACTATCTCCATCCCATCCCTTCCCATAATGCTCCCCATGTTGGATCGTTCCCTGGCTCTCTCCCTTCTATTCACAAACAATACCCCCCTTCCTCAACTACACACCACTGCACACAACTCCCCCCCCCTCCCTGCCAACCCCCAACAATAGCCTGGCTCCATCCCTGGATCTCAGGCCTACCCACGTCTGGACCCGTCTCGTGTACGAGGACGAGGACCCCACGGGGTGTCACAAATCTAACAGTGACCTAACTAAGTGTACTACTATTGGGTGCAGAGGGTGCTCCGCAGGAGCTCCCAGTCGTCTATTTAGGAGAAGTGCATTCAACGGGACCCGCCGGCAGATACCATGTCTTCCTCCCCACAAGCACAATATCGTACTATATTCCAGTCCCAATGTCATAACTATGGCCTCAAGGGTGCCTCTGCAACGTGCTACTTATCTCCAGCCGCTTCTGTCTGGGCATCCGATTCCTGAGGCGACCTTGCATATCCGACCACTCCATCGCTTCGGTCGGCGTTTCAAAGAAGAGGGATCTGTTCTTAAAAAACACCTTTAACCTGGCGGGGTAGAGCAACCTGTAGCGGTGGCCTGCTTCTCTAAGCCTCCTTTTCACCGTTCCAAAGTTCATTCGGCTCCGCTGTACGAGCAGCGTATAATCCAGATACGCCGTTATTTTCGCTGACCCCCTTTCTATCGTACCTCCTTTCCGGAAAAATTCGAGAATATTTTTGCGGTCACGATAGTTCAAGATCTTCGCGATCAACGGCCGCGGGGGGCTCCTGGGGCCGGTCTCCTGGTCAGGGCCCTATGTGCCCTTTCGACCGCGAACCCCTGGGTCAGCTCCCCGTCTGTAATCTCCTGCAAGAGCATGGTTTCAACGTAATCCGTGGGGTTCGATCCTTCCATTCCCTCCGGAACACCCACTATGCGAATGTTGTTGCGCCTGGCGCACCCCTCTGCCTGCTCTGCTCTGTCCTCCAAATTGCCCACTCGTTGCACGAGGGCATGAAGCTCCTTAGCGTGTGCATTGCACGCCTCCGTGGTTGGGGCCAACTCCTTCCCCAGTTCCCCAGTGCGCTCCGCGATCGTTCGCACATCCTGGCGCAACAAGTTCACCTCTTCTCGGACCGCTCCGATCTTAAGGTCTAGGCCCTCCTGCAGCTCTTTCATGGCCAGGCCCAACTTCGTCTCCCAAGCCACCTTCAAGTCAGCAATTGCTGCCAGCACCTCCTGGATAGTACCCGGTGGGTCCGTCGCCGCCGCTGGGGCTTCTTTGCTCTTGCCCCCTTCCGCGCCCGAGGGAGACCTAGCGTAGGCCTCCATCGTGGGCTGTTTGATCCGGGGTCGCACCACCTTGGAGGACATCCTGCTGCGTCGGTTGGGCCCACGCGCCCAGCTGTATCTTCGGCACTGCGAAGAGCCTTGCGGGGTCGCTCGCCGGCCCCTTCCCAGCAAGGTTCCGCTGAGCTCGGGTTCACTATGCTGGCCCGCCATGATCCAGGGCCTCCTCAGTGGGGGCTTGCACTTTTGTTCTTGCCTCCAGCCAGAGGCGCATGCGACGAGTCTATCTGGTTGGGCTCGCCCACGCTCCAGCCAGCTTTGTCTTCCTCAGCTCCACGGACCATTTATGGCCCTTTGTCCACAGGCGGCCATCTTGGGTGCTGCCCTTCCACTGCGCGAACGCCACCTTCTTCGAAGTCTAGTTCTGTGGATATGCAGTCTCGCTGGTGGGGAGGGCACTCACCATGTGCCCCCCACTTTCATGCACCCTTGGATGCACCGTGGGCTCAAAAGTCCGCCGAAAACCATCACTTCTTCCCAGGATCAAGATCGGATCATCGGGAGCTCCTCCAAGGAACTTCCTCTCACGTAGCCATCAAGCCACGCCCCCGTCCCATATATACTTGACTTGTATATCATCTTGGCATAGATCATTAGCCTGTGCTTCATTACCGTTGCCAATGTATGGTACCTCAGTTCTAATTTCCTTCACCAGTGTGCCTTGAAACAATCCCCCGAGATATCTAAATAAGTACTCCTTTATTTAATTAAGTGCACCCCAGCCAATCTTTATCTGGATGTCCATTCTTGGCGATATTATCGGAATTGCTTTTGAGTGATAAAGAGTCACTAATGGTATCCATGAGAATTTACTGTGTTCTATAGCTACATTTTTTTATTTGAGCCAAGAGTGGAAGAATTGTATGCTTTAATCTATTACCAAGATTATTTAGCGATGGGTTTGAACAGATCTGGAATCCCAGATCAACAGACTCCAAATTCCTTGAAAAGGGTATTTTCCTAAACATAGGTCGACCCTTGATCATAATCTTTACTTTTTAAAGTGTAGCTCCAAAGCATTCTCCTGAGAATACCTACTTACTGCTACCAAGCTACAGTGGCAAGCGATAGGTGTTTTATCCAACAAAATCACATAGTTTTTGTATACTAACCACAGGATTTGAAGAGACCTCCATTTTGGTATATAAATACCCAACTTATCCAATATGCAGTCAGGATCTGACAGATAATGATTGAAGAGAAAAGGTTTGAGGATACACCGCTGCCTCACACCACGTCCCATATGTATACTCACTGAAAAACACTGTTGGTCATTAAGTATTATCTGTGTAGAGGTGTTTTTGTGTAATAGCTATGATAAATTTAAGAGATCATGATGAATTTTATGTTAAAAGGTTTCCACCACAACCTATCACTATCAATAGTATTAAATGCAGTCTTGAAGTCTAGAAATGCCACATATATTAGCAATTTCGTTTCATAACGAAATCCTTGCTTCAAACCATTGAGAACAAAGCCAAATATATCTGTTCCCAAACCCTTACTCAGCACCATTTTATTTACATTATGCTCCATTGACCATTGCTGGACAGTTTTTTGAAACCATGCCACAACATTTTTTCCTGGGGTGTCCAACAAGGCGATAGTGTTGGATTATTTTGACTTCAAATACAGTTAAATGTGATTTCCAAAACAACCGAAATGCGTCCTAATGCAGGGGTAGATTTAAAGACTCCAGGTGATAGGCCATCCAGGCTGGCTGCTGTAGAGCCCTTCTTGTTTTAAGATAACCTTTTGTAACTCCTTCATAGTGATCTGTTATTACCATGTTGACAGGGTATTTATCCTCAAAGCATCTTTATTGTGTTTGCCACCCTTATATTTCGCTTTAAAATGATCCATCCAAATCTCCTCAGCTATTGTGATAATTTGGAAATCTTTAACATCCCCTACACATTTAGAGACTAATTGCCAATATATTTTATTATCCTCTCTATGCATCACCTTTAGCACACTGTTACTTCTTGCTGTGTGTATTGACTTTTTATGTGCTATTAAGCAATTTGTATATGATTGTCTAAGAATTCTTTTTTCCAGTTATGTTTCTGTACTTTCTTTAGGTTTATTGTTGTCTTTGTCCCTAATTTATTTCCTCCTCATTCTTTTCCTAGTCCAAATAAGGGGATCCTATTTCAGCAGGGGGAACAGATTATGTTGCCTGCTATTTACATACCATTTAACAGGCCTCTTAGATGATCTCATTATCTTAATCCTATTTTGCAACTCCTTAGTAAAATAAATATGATTTGTCAAGTTCTTAAACACAGGGATGTTCTCAATTGTATGCTTGTTAATAACATATTAAATGTCTTCATATTTGGAGGCATGCTGTTGAGCAGCCTACAAGATGGCCACCTAAATGTGTAGCTCTGCGCCTCAACTAAAGATCCTACAAATTATATCCGTCGCCATGTGTGCCTGACTGGATTTGAACAGATGAGAAGGTGAAGAAAGCTAGTGTGCATGTCTATACCAAAAACAATAAAAGATTCCATGGTTACAACGCAAGATATCCCAATCCAAAAACCTAGCTGATTTGTTGCCGGTGCAACACGAGCACAAAGCTAGGGGAGGTGCCCATGCCTTCCTGCTACCCTGTGTCTCCGCAGTAACTGACTCCGGCAAAGGAACCACGGATCATACTCATCCGGATCACGTGCCGCGTTTCAGGGGTGGACTGTGGCCCCCCCACCAGTGAGCGCAATCGGCCGGAGTTTTGGTGGACTGAGGGACCGACACCGCAGCACGAAAAGAACTAGCAGACGGTGATCGGACTCCCCGGACTGGAGTGCACATGTGGGCTAAACGCTGGCATAGCCGCGACCGCGCGGTAGTGGGGTGCTGGAGTGCTCCTGCCCGCTGATCCACGTAAAGCCTGCCCTTCCTGTGCACTCTGGAGGGCTCCTTAGCCCCTCAAGACCAGACGTCGAGCCGCAGCGAGGTCCGGGAGGAGCGCAGCATGGCCCGCACACCCAGACTGCGGATGGCACGTTGAAGTGGACACCCCACCATGATAAGGTAGGACTAGCAGCCTTACCCTACTCCCAGGAACGTACTGGAGCCTGATATTTGAACACAGCGTGGGGGCACTGTTGATTGATGTTATTATAACCAGTACCACTGAGGCCACAAACCTCACCGTTAGCTGGCACACTGGGCACAGCCTGCCAGACAGACACCAACCCTCAGTTGCGGAGATATGTAACAGATTGCGGGCACAGGAATTCTCCAACACTTAAACAATATGCACTGTTTTAAGCAGCACGAGACGCCATAAAAAGTGCGCCATCACGCGAATCCACAACATAATCGAAGAGATTACGCGTTACTGCATCTCTCGTAGCATTTGCAACACAACCTCACAGCGCTTATTACCTCATACGAACTGAGCTCCCAGCCCCCACAAAGTGCTGTCTTTACAACTTCATAGCGCTGCAACATACAACAGCCAAGGAAACTGGGGAGAGACACAAACGGTCTTGACTGCACTGATTAATCACCCCCATGACCCCAAACTGCAAAACATCTGCCACAGTGCGCAAAGCTGATGCTGATTTCCCCAGCCAAAAAACAAATTACTGCACCGGATGGCCGACGCTGCTGAAGCAACAATATATACCGGGAAGTAAGCGCACATAGACTCTCCTCTCTTGAGCCACTAAGCAAGCACCATGACCAAAGGTGCCTACAAAAAAAAGGGCCCAAAAGACTCATTCACATGCCCGAGACCCTCACCCTCTGAAACCCCCCCTTCCCTCAGTAACTCAAAAATATTAGAAGGGGAGGAGAACTCAAGAGATGACAAGCTATTGCAAACTATGTGAAATGGATTTCTGGCCATCAATGTGAACCTGGACAATATCGTTGGCACAATAGGGTCTCTGAAAGCAAAGATGGAAAAAGAAAGTGGGCGCCTCACAGAGGCAGAAGTGCGCATCAGTACAAACGAAGACAGTATAGCGCACCATGATCGCACATTGAATACCATCCAAACAGAACTAAAGAAAATGGTGAATAAATGTGATGTTTTGGAGTTAAGGTCCTGGCGCAACAATATCCGGGTGGGCGGGATTCCTGAGACAGCAGCAAAGGGCCCCATGGAACTCTTCATGGAGAATCTCCTCGAATCACTTTTTGAACCCTCAAAATTCTCACAAGAGTTCCTAGTCGAGCGAGCGCGCCAGACACTTGCCCCTCCCCTACGCCCTGGGGCACCCCCGAGGACAGTTATTTCCAGACTGTTAAATTACCAAGACAGAGACACAATACTCCGGCTCGCCAGGGAAAGAGGCACGCTACAGTTTGAATCAAGTAGAATACATATATATCCAGACTTTGCGACTTGCATACAAACACAAAAAAAAAAACCTATGATACTGTGAAACACCTCCTTGAGCCCGAAAGATTCCATACTTGCTGAGATTTCAACCAAACTGCGAATTCAACACGAGGGTAAGACCCATTTCTTCGAGGACCCAACTCAAGCAATGCCTTTGGGGAGTCAAATATACCTATGCCCCTGCGGCAACCACACTTAGGGGCCAATACACCACGCAACAATGAGGAAGAATGTTTAGAGGACAATGATTGAATAAAAACAAAAGAATGTATATCAACACAACCAGCTTGAAAGATCTGGCACCCTACGACAAGTATGACGGGCGGAAAAAAAAATTAAGAAGGCCTGAGGAACGTCAAGCTAAACAGAAGGCGAGGCTGTCGACATGCCCCCCCCACCCAGGGTTTATCCATGACTTTGAAATGGTCACATCATCAAGTTGGGGTAGATGGTAAGGGTTGGGGGTGGTATTGGGTGGGTCGGGGGAGAATATATATGTTCAGTGTTCAGTGTCCGAGCCATCATCAGCCCGGTACTTATGGGGAGTAAAGTTAATAAAAGTTGTGGCAAAGGTTATACAATCGGAATCATGTTTACGGATAATCAGTCTGTGATACAATGGAAGGAAAGGGATAATGAAACCAACGATATGCCATGGCTCTCCATCTCAAGCTGATCTCTTGGAACGTGAGAGGCCTAAACAACCATATTAAGGCAAGAAAGATATGGGCGTACCTAGACCGTCACGCAACTAACATTGTAATGCTCCAAGAAACCCATGCCCTAGAGACGATTCACAAGCAGATGGCGAATAAATGGGGAAAGGACAGATTTTATACCAACTACTCTTCACAAGCGAGAGGTGTGATAGCACTCATACACAAAAATATTGACTTGAGAGTGGGAACAACGAATATAGACCCAGATGGCAGATTTGTTGTGATATCCGGCACCATCAATAACAGACCGCTGATCCTCGTGAACACATACGGTCCTAACTCTGATGATCCACCATTCTACATTAAAGTAGCAACACTGATGGACCATACCCCTGATGTCACCATTATTTGGGATTACTCCAATACTGGACCTTTCTATGGATAGACTGAGCACTAAACAGAGAAATATGACCAAAACATCATTTACGATAAATCAGATTATGTCCCAAACAGCTTAATAGACATCTGGAGACCAGAACATCCAACCTCCAAGGAAAATACATACTTCTCTACGGTGCATGATGCCCACTCCCGGATAGATTTCTGGCTAGTATCTGAATCCTGGACAAACAGAATGTGCGAAACCACAATTTTACCCTGCACATGGTCGGATCACTCACCCATAGTACTTGAAATACGACAGGTCTATACAACTACACCAAGATCTACATGGAGAATTCCTCCATCTGCATTACTTGACGATTCCTTGGTGGAGACACTAAGGATCGACATTAAAACGTTCTTTGCTGAAAACGAGAACTCGGTGCCCAGAATCTCCACGGTCTGGGAGACGTTCAAAGTATGGTTTCAAGGGACAATGATAGCCGCCTCATCTGGTATTTTAAAAACCACCATGATAGAGCCAAGGGAGATGGAAGAGAACCTCAGAAAAATTGAAAGTGAATACAGCAGTACATGACAGGGCAATGCTAGGATTAATTAAGGGCAACAGATAAAAGTTCTGCGAATTAGCTACCAAGAAACTCGAATAATAACCAAGAAGGTGCAAGCAAGGCGTTATGGCAAGATGGGCCGCCCTGCAAGGCTGTTAGCTGGGATAATTAAGGGGGCCCGTGAGACACAACAAATAAATGGGATCACCAAACCTAATGGGCAGACAACCATTAAACATGAAGAAATAAACAACATGTTTAAAGGGATGGTCTAGTAAAGATTTTTATTTAAAAAATAGATAGGCCACATAAAAAAAAAATACTAGCATTCTCCGTTTTAAAACTTCCTATGTAAAATTGTGAGCTATTCAAGCTCAAAATTCGCAAAAGCAAGCACAGGGGCGCAGCCATTTTGTGAAATGGAGGCCCTCCTGTGCTGGCTTTTGCTTTTGCGGCACTAATGAAGGAAAAGCCAGCCAGCTGTAGTAAACAAAGGCTACCGCTGGGTGGCTTTCCCTTCATTAGTGCTGTAGGCGGAGGACGGGGACCGGAGACCAGAGCAGGAAAGCTGCAGCTGAATCTCGGTAAGTGCTATTTATTTTTTTTACAAAAAATAAGCACTAGCTGCGGTTTTTTTTCTAACTTTTCTGGGCTGGAGGAGCCCGGAAAACTTAGAAATAAAACTGCAGCTTTAAAAACGTTGTATTTATGTTTGCGGTCGCTTTTGAAGCGACCGCAAACATAAATACAACCATATTGTGTTGGAAAACGCTGCGGTTTTTCTTTCCAAGTTTCTCAGGCTCCTCTGGCTCGGAGGAGCCTGAGAAACTTGGAAAGAAAAACCGCAGCGTTTTCCAACACAACCGCGTTGTTTCTGCCTTAATCTGCTTTACCATTTGGGGCTCTCGGGCTCCCCACGGGAAGCATTGCGGAAAACAACCGCGTTGTTTCTGCCTGAATCTGCTTTTCCATTTGGGGCTCTCGGGCTACCCACGGGGAGCCCGAGAGCCCCAAATGGGAAAGCAGATTTAGGCAGAAACCATGCGGCATTGCGGAAAACAACCGCGTTGTTTCTACCTGAATCTGCTTTCCCATTTGGGGCTCTCGGGCTACCCACGGGGAGCCCGAGAGCCCCAAATGGGAAAGCAGATTTAGGCAGACAACGCAACATTTAGCATTTCCCATTTGGGTCTTCCCCAAATGGGAAATCAGCTGCAGGTAGAAACACTACGCGGCATGTAAACATAACCGCGTGTGTTTCTGCCTGCTGTGGCTATCACTTTGGGTCTCCGGTGCTCCCCTGGGAGCACCGGAGACCCAAAGTGATAGCCACAGCAGGCAGAAACACACGCGGTTGTGTTGGAAAACGCTGCAGTTTTTCTTTCCAAGTTTCTCAGGCTCCTCCGAGCCGGAGGAGCCTGAGAAACTTGGAAAGAAAAACCGCAGCGTTTTCCAACACAATAGCGTTGTATTTATGTTTGCGGTCGCTTCAAAAGCGACCGCAAACATAAATACAACGTTTTTAAAGCTGCGGTTTTATTTCTAAGTTTTCCGGGCTCCTCCAGCCCGGAAAACATAGAAAAAAAAACGCAGCTAGTGCTTATTTTTTGTAAAAAAAAATAAATAGCACTTACCGAGATTCAGCTACAGCTTTCCTGCTCTGGTCTCCGGTCCCCGTCCTCCGCCTACAGCACTAATGAAGGGAAAGCCACCCAGCGGTAGCCTTTGTTTACTTCAGCTGGCTGGCTTTTCCTTCATTAGTGCCGCAAAAGCAAAAGCCAGCACAGGAGGGCCTCCATTTCACAAAATGGCTGCGCCCCTGTGCTTGCTTTTGTGAATTTTGAGCTTGAATAGCTCAAAATTTTACATAGGAAGTTTTAAAACGGAGAATGCTAGTATTTTTTTTTAATGTGGCCTATCTATTTTTTAAATACAAATTTTTACTAGACCATCCCTTTAAGGATTATTATCAAACACTCTATTCTAACAATGACAATGTTACAATAGAAGAGATAGACCGAAACCTGGCACAAACCAAACTACCTACACTGGATAATATATCTAGCGCTAAATTAAGCAGTCCACTTTGCTTTAGAAGAAATTGCTGATGCCATATCCTCCCTAGCATCAAGCAAAGCCCCAGGCCCGGACGGCATAGGCATAGAGTTATATAAAGTTTACAAAGACATTCTTGCTCCTAAACTACTTAAAGTATGGGAAGAAGCATGTAATATAGGAAAATTGCCACTCTCCCTCACTGAGGCGGTAATAACGGTCCTTGCAAAACCAGGGAAGCCCACAAACTATATGGCCTCATACCGTCCACTTTCACTGATAAATTTGGATGCGAAAATCTTCCCCAAAACGCTGCCAATAGATTATTACCACACATGTATGATTTGGTACCCCCAGACCAGGCAGGATTAATACCGGGGAGATCAACAGTCCTAAACCTGAGGCGATTATTTGGAACCATAGCACAAATAAATCCAGAAATCCCAGCAGCAGCAATGATATTAGATGCAGAAAAAGCTT
This sequence comes from Ambystoma mexicanum, assembly GCF_040938575.1. Lineage (NCBI taxonomy): Eukaryota > Metazoa > Chordata > Amphibia > Caudata > Ambystomatidae > Ambystoma > Ambystoma mexicanum. The sequence continues at coordinate 538,020,537 of NC_090925.1, read as the reverse complement.
TCGACTCTGTGTTGTGGAACTTTCTATTCGGAGTCCTGAGACACATGAGGGTGGGGGGGAATTTAGTACATTTCTAAGATTGCTGTACGTGCGTGACCCAGGGTGCAAAGTGCGTACCAATCGGAATTACTCCTAAACTATTAAGATCCCCAGAGGGACCATTCTCTCCAATGCTGTTCGCATTAACGATCGAACCCTTCGCAAGTAGGATCCGTGAGTCCCACAGTCACAGAGGAATACACATACAGGGACCCCCACAAATGATATCATTGTATGCCGACGATACTCTAATATATCTGAAACATCCCGATGAAAACATTTTGCCAATACTGACAGAGGTCAATAAGTTTACCCTATATTCTGGCTATAAGATAAACACCACAACATCTGAACTGTTTCCCCTTAACGACAAAACCGCTAAACCTACACAGCTACATGGTATGAAATTGGCGCGAGTAACATAAACATTTCTCATCCATGAAAGAACTATGACCATTTCTGCCTTCTTCATTACTATTTTGATCTAAACAAATTGTACTTCAATAGATTCAAGGGGGCTTCATCCTTAAGATCTGATTCTTTCTGACGTGCATTATCCGAGCATCTCCCGTTCAGGTCACCTAATACAATAACATTAACAAGCACCTTACTACTCTCCAGTCCCTGCAAAAATGTACTTGCTTTATCAGATTAATATTTTTAGAACGATCTAGCAGATTATGTAATGTAATTTATCATTTGTGTAGTGCCTTTTCCCATTGGTATGGCCGCAAAGCACTGTAGGTGAATGCCCTTGGTGGACTGAAGTCCAAGGTATGGAAAATGTGTCAGAGGAGTTTAGAATGCGTGTGCATTTCACCCAGTACAAAGGTGGGAGGGTGGCCAAGTCCCTGCTAGCATCCCATATCAAGCTAGCATGTGAATGGGTGCTGTGAGGTAGTCTGAAGAGTATGCGTGTCACAGAAGACTCATTATGTGTCCACCTTGTCCAAATGTTTGTTGTGGGGGATTGCTGCATTCTTATGGCAGAGGTGTTGTGCGATGTGTCTGGAAGATAGTTTATGATAGTAGATGTGTGCAGTGGGGAGGCTTTGCCATCGGCTATCTTCCATAAGGATGGAGTGTGTTCTTGGGTCCTTGGTTTCGTAGGTGCGTCTTAGATTTTGTCTTGTGGTCTGCCGGAGTATATTCTCTCTGTCGCTCGGTGCATTGCATGGTTGGTTCATTGTTGCCGCAGCCTACCCGAGAGGTGTGGCATGGGTTCATCAGGATGCGGGGGGGAGGAGGTGCGGTCATGAGGGCCGCCCGGAAGGCCAGGTGATCCTCTATATATCTTACACTAATGGAAATACTGAGGCTCCCCTATTCTTGTTGATATGAAGGGGGGGGTTATAAGGAGGAGTACAGTGTCTGATCGCAGGTTTATTTTAGGTTAGGAATGGATGAGTTTCTGTTGAAGCTATTTTGGGCATTTCTTATGGGGGGGGGCGGTGAGTGATGCACATGGCTTTGAAAGTGGCTTGTCGCCTGACAGGAAGCCAGTGGAGGACAACGGAGGGTAGGTGTGATGTGCCCCATCGGGCCAAGGGCCAGGAGGAGCCTAGCTGCTGTGCTTTGGACCTGTTGGAGCTTTGAGTTGATATGCAGGGGCGCCCAGGTAAAGTGAATTGCCGTAGTCTGGGCGGGAGAGGATGATGACCATTATTGCAGTGACTCTGAATGTAAGAGAGGTAAGAGAAGATGGGAGTGGGCCGTTTGGTCGATAAATTTGTTAGAAATAGGTCTGTAGTTGACTGAACGGAGGGGGTAAAGGGAGGGTTATTGGAGGAGGGGGTTTGGTGTGCGATGTCTGTAGGCTGTTGGGAATATGCCTGAGATTAGGGAGGAGTTAAGGATAGATCTCATGATACCGCCTGCACAGGTTGAAGAAAAGATTTCTTTGAGGAGGGAGGGTGGGCTTGGATCTCCTGGGGATCCAAATGGGCAGTAGCATCAGGAATTCAGGTTGACAGATGGAAGAGAAAGAGATGATAGGGCAGGGCGGTAGGAGGGTTACAGAGGTTGGACGGAGGTGCCGGTAGTTCGGGCAGGAGTTCTGCAATGGTCCGGTTTGTTTCTCCAGAAATGTTGTAGAAATGGTTTGAGAGGGCATCACAGAGAGCTTGAAGGTTGAGTGGGGGAGGGGAGTGCAGTGAGGAGCTTTGAATGCTGAGATGATCTTGTGGAGTTCCTTGCTGCTGTTAAGGGCGTTGGAGATTCTGTTACAATAGAAGGATTTTATGGCCTTCCAGATTTCTGCCTTGTAGATATGGATTTGACGGGCGTAAGCAGCTCTATTTTGGGGAGATGGTTTGGCCTGCCACCTGCATTCCAGGGTGTGGTTAAGTGTTTTGAGAGAAGGGGTGAGCCCTCTTGGGGAAGGGCTTTGTCTGTGGGAGGCCGATCTAGAGGGGGTGAGAGGTTTGAGGCCTTTCGAAAGCCATAGGTCAAAATGGCTGATACAGGGCAGACGTCCCTGCACTGGCAGATTTGGAAGGAATGAAAGCAGGGAGTCAGCCAATTATGGAGTTTCTATGATCTTATTCCATAGCAGGAAGCGGGTGGACGGCCTGGGATGTTGGTTCAGGCGGTGAGGAGGGATGGGAGACAATAAAAGCAACAAGAAGATGGCTGCGTGGTCCGTTGTGAGACGGGCATGGTATCAAGAGATGACACAGACAACAATGGTTTACATTTGAAACAGTAAACTTCTTTATTTAAGGTTAGGATGGTGTAAGGCCTATCTTGCCCTATCTCTAATTTAGGATTTCCCTCAAACTGATGCAACTAAGTAAAGTCTAAGTCCGTAAGTCCAAAACAAAAGTCTGTCTGTGCATAAATGTATGCTTGCCCTCACATCTAACTAAAGACAGTGTAGGGATGTTCTTGCTCAACAAAAATAGTGTTCAAACGTAAAAAGAAAAATTGAGTTCTTATGGAGTGCTGCTACATCGTCAACAACACTCCACAGGTCCAGCTTGTCGACGATGCTCCACGAAACTGCCTTGTGCACTCCTCTCCAAAACTCCCTATGTTGACGATGCTTCACAAACCTAGCTCGTTCACGACACACCATAAAACCGAATCGTCGACGAAGAAACCCATGGAAAAAGATTGCGCAAGCACAGTCCCTTCGTCCTGGCCTACAATCACTGCAGTGGGGAAGGAGAAATCCCCAACTCCCAAGAAACCATAGAGAGATGGCTTGTCACAGATGCCTTCGACACCCCATCGATGAAGAAGCAGAAACGTCCTCACGAGGTGCAGCTTCCCCAGCTGTACGAGCCACAACCAATGAGTCAGGTCCCCCCTATTCAGTACTCTGTTGTTCCAGAGGCGATATTACAGTACGAAATCGACACCGACTTCGAGATACAACATCAACAAGCTGAAGTATCAGAATCGGAGCAGTCGGTTATGGTACAGGAGGAAACTCCAACTAGGAGTCACATTCCAGAAGCAATGCCACAACACTCCCCTCCCAGACCCAGATCTACGTTGCGAGGCAAATCAGCAAGGTCCTCCAGAGGACTCTCACAATCCAGGTCGGTCTCTTCGTCCCATTCAACATTCCCCGCTCTTCAACCGATACACAGGGGCAGGAGTACATCACTGATGCTGACCTCTCCTTCATGCAAAATGAGTCACACCGTCTCACCACTGGAAGAAGGGGAACCGAGAGACGGATGCGGATGAACTACGCGACACCACATCTTTGTCATCCGACTCTGCCCAGCAGGATGCCGATTGGGATACATTCCCCACAGGAATTCCTCCAGGACGAGGAGTCAGCAAAACAGCAGTCGCTGCCGGGCGACATCACAGTCCCACTCTACAGTCATAAGGGCGTGCAGAGAGTTTGGCCTACTCTCCTCAGAGGATGCGAAGGAGTGCTTTTTATTTAACCATATGGGAAAGTGAAATCCGTGAAACAAAAGTGTGCAATACCACCGGACAATGAGGCACGAAAACAGGGCGCCTTTGGGAAAAAGGTCTTGTCAATTGGGGCCACAAAGGTAAAAGCGGCCAACTCCCTGGCCATTATAACCAGATATGATAGGAAGATTTGGCATAAGCTGGCTCCAGTTCTGGAGTATCTCCCAGGGGAGAAGCGTATGGAGGCAAAGGTGCTCTAAAGGCAGGAGAGGAGTCATCCAACTTGGGGATCAAGATGGCAGGGGACCTGGGGGAAACAGGTTTTAAGCAGGTGGCCAACGGGGTGGCCCTGAGGAGACTGGCGTGGCTCCGGTGTACACACTTCCGAGCGGATGTCGACTATAAAGTAGTGGACATGCTCTTCGAGGGTGATGAGCTGTTCGGACTAAAGATCGACGAAGCTGTTAAAACAATCAAAACGGACACAGACACAGTCAAATCCTTAACATTTCTACAGTGCCGTCGGCCTTTTCGTCAGTTTAGAGGAGCTTCAAGCAGAACACCTACGTCTTCGTTGAACAGGGGATGGTAATATTCTAGGGGCTCAACATATTACTTCCAGGTGTACAAGAGAGCATACCAGGGGTATCAAAAATCAAGGGAATCTAGGCAAAATCAGCACCGCAAACAGCCTTATGGATCCCAGACGGGCGGCAGGGCAAAACCCAACAGTGACAATCCATCCCATGGCACCCTGTGAGGGAGGATCTCCAGGTTTGCTCGAAACTAGGGAGGAATAACAAAGGACAAATGGGTGCTGGATGTGCTATTGTACAGGCACGTACTGGAATTCAAACAAACACCCCGTTCCATGCGACCAAATCACTGACCGCAGGTGCACAAGACCACGCTTCTACAAGTGGAGCTCCTGCTGCAAAAAAGGCCTATAGAAAAGGTCCACTGCGACACAGAGGGAAAGGAAGTATACTCAGGCATTTCGTTGTCTGCAAACCGGACAGAGAATGGAGGCCAATTCTGGAAGTTAAACAAATATATAATGTACCAAAAGTTCACTATGATCACGCTACAGAGTCTAAAGCAGGAACCATCATTCACTGAAAGTTGAAGTCCAAATTCACAGACACAGGTGACATTGAGATTGAGAAAAACAGCTTGACAACGAACTCCGTGGCAAGACCAAAGGCCAAGATTAGAGTTCCAGGCCACTTGACTAATCTCATTAAAACTCATTTGAACTCAACCATGCACCTTGTGATGATTCACTGGATCTCGGCAAGAATCCCCCTACGGGTGGCAGAATGCTGGACATTGCAGCGAGAGACTCCCCTCATGGGGACAAGGACTCCTGTTCCGTGATGGAACCCCCTCACCTTTTGAGAACGAAAAATCATTCAGGTCTTCCAAAAACCAACCTGAAAGCACAACTCAGAATGTTGTGTCTTGGCTTATGCGCTTGCTCCCAATATGTTCTATTAAGCAAATAAATTCAAATGGTAATGGTTTGTTACATAGACAAATGCTTAGGATTTGTTCCCAAAAGACTGATTTAAGCCTCAATCAATCTCACAAACGCAGCCATTTTCTAAATAATTAACAAATGATTCCAGACTTCACCACAGTCATGAAAATGCTAACTGCAGCCAATACGTGTTTCGACCCTAGGTCTTTTTCAAGGTTGCCATTGAACCAAATTCACATAATGTTCAACATATCATTCACGATATGAATAAAATGAAAGCATACATTGTACCAAAAACAAAATAAACAGATGCAAATGTCAACAAATGGCATTGTACATGCCACATTTTCAAACAAAGGAACCCGGGGACAAGATTCAAATTGAGAACAAAGGAAAACACATTAGTATCTCCCAATAGGCAAAAAACTCTCAAATTGAACATATATTCTTCAGCATAATTGAATAGCAAGCAAAAGGAAGGTACAGGGCGGTTTTGTACTGTGTGGTCCCCTGGACAACCAAGCATGCAAAAATATCATATACCATGAAAATGGTGTATCATCCTTAAAACCCCCTTATTTGAGTGGTGGGTGAGTGTGAATTTGCACCTCATACCCATTAGAGATGCATGGTGAATTTGAATGAGACTTGCCAATTGGAATATACCCTGAAAACCAAAATAAGAGCGGAACCTTTAAAAACATGCTCACGGCAAAGTCGAATCATGTGATGCGATTTTTAATTCAGATACTCATGCCAGTACCGGGTGCTTAACCGGATTAGAATCTCGCATCATATATTGAACTGGGTGATTCTGCACCCGGAAATGGATGCATGATGGCTAGAAAAGTAATGTTATGACATTTTGCATATAAATCATGTGGGCCAATGCCAGAACTCTCACACTACCTAATTAACAGTGTTCCTTACAAAGCCAAAACAGCCCCAAATCACAAGACGTGGCTACGCAACCTATTGTATGTCCAGGAGAGTGAGGAGCAGTACGTGAGAAGTGTGACGACAGTGTGTAGATCAAAGGACATATGAGCTCCGTTGCGATCATACCTTAACTGCACCCAAGGCAGTGACGGCGAGACTACAGAATGAAAACTACAATAGAGTGATGTACATTTTGAACTAAATATTAAAATTAAAATGCGATTTTGTTGTTATACCCTGTTGTCCACTCCAGTGCTGTAATAATGTACCTTTGGGAAGTGCCTGTCAGAATTAAAAAAATAGTGTTCCGTACATCTTGGTACGAGTGCTCCATTCTATGCAGGATGGGGAAGGGATGTGCGCTCCATATATAGCTGCAACAAAGCAGTTATACTAGAATTAATAAGTTGCATGGAAAGAACCCTCATGCGGGAAAGGACCATAGTAACACAAGAAATCCTTACCATCAATCCTGTGGGTGTGCTGTTCAGTAACTACCCTGGTCTGAACAGCATTAGCGCAAGCGCGCCATTTTCGAATCACTATTTATGGCCCCATGTGCGTGATATCAGGTATACCACCGTTTAAGAAAGGGTCCACCATGTTGGAGTACCGCATATGCTCCCTGTATACAGTGGAACAGTATATTGTTCCTCATGTCTCCAGAGCAATGGTATAAATCTCTGCGTTGTCTAAATCATTCCTGTGTTAACTCGCATTTATAAATGACCTCATTTAATTATACATTTGAAAAGTTGCACAGTGCACCGTCTAATGCTGATAAGTCAACCGTATTAAAGTAATAATGTGTCACTAACACTAAATAGCATCGATACTATGTATGACCATACTGTCTGATTCAATTGAGTAATTACACAGTGCGCCATCTAATGCAGTTGTGTCCACCGTATTGAAGTACTTCCATTTACATGATGATAGATAGCATTGATACTGTTTAATAGCATACGTTTGCATGCAATTGATTACGAGCCAGTTACTGTACTACCCTTAAGACAGAGGCTCAGTGTTCTCAAAGTCACGAGTGGAGATAGGATACCAGATTCCTTCCCGCAAAATAAAAGTAAATTGGGGATGTGTGCATGGTGTGATGCAAACACTGATAAAAAAAGTATGTACGTTTAACTATGAATTATGTGCATTTGTTAATGCTTGGTTGTCTCCAAAGCTCCCACAGCACAAACCAGTGAAGATTACACACAATAGTGTATTTTAATACAAGTACAGCGTACAAATTCTGCATATAGGAAAACATTAGGTTATTCAACTTTACAGTAGCAAAAGGATAGTTCTAATACAGTAGGGATTGCAGATTAATTAATGTACACTGGTCATAATACATTGAAAGACACATAAAATTAATTGGAGTGTATTTCTCACCGGAAAATGTGCATCTCATGTTCCATGTTAAGACCTACCCTGATACAACGAAAGGCATATGCACTTAGCATCCAAGCGCCTAAGAATTAGCATGAGGTTACCCCTACGTTTGCTGCATCTGGCTTGTTTTAAACCAACTAATTTAATGTCACCCGTGTTACCCATTTGGTGACACGTCTGCCAATGGTTAACTAATGGAAGCTTCCAATCCTGGCTACTGAAACTAGCCAGGTGTTCCCGAAAGCACTACTGTTTGTTATTGTAATATTCCCTCCTTTGCTCATTTAAGTCTTAATACTACCAAGACGAGGATGAATATACAGTGTGATAATAAGTCATCTCCCAAAAGTACTGAGAAGAGGAAGATTGAAGGAGTGATTCAAACTTCTCCTTCTATGATTCAAAACGGTACCAAGAAGAGGGGGCCCAAAAGAAGCATGGAGAATGCTCCATTGACAGAAAAAAAGAACTATGGTTCTCTGCTGGGGAGGACCCAGCTACAGGACATAAAAAGCAAGAAGTGACTCGATGAAAGAGAGACCCAGCATGAAGCCTGCCAGCCCCGGGAGATTCAAACTTGGGAATGAGGAAGTGAAGAAGAAGCTGGTCCTCGGTCAAGAGGACACCCTGGAGCAATTGGCAGAGCACTCTGACAGTGGCTCTACCTTAGAGTGTTGGACCGGGCGATACTTCAACTACACCGATACCGAAAGGCCAAGAAGCCTGCGGAGCCAGCACGGTGAGTCGAAGAGCGTTCAACAAGAGAGAACGAGACAAACAGCCCGGGAAGAACCAGTGATGTGCCTCCACCAGAAAGAAGCTAACGGGAGCCACGGCAGACCCGGTAGGAGTTTGGGCAAAAGTGAAGAATGCTTTGGGAGTAATCTCTCCTCGTCACAGTAGTTGCAAGAAAGATACCAAGAGTGAAGAGTGCCTGGGGAGTAACCTTCCTCGTTACAATAACTGCAATAGAGATATTGAGGACAAAGATTACTACTGGAGTTGTCTCCCTCATCAGAAGGTTGGTGGAAAAAGCCAAGGACCCTACTTGAGTAATCTCCCTTGTTGCAAGAACCAAGAGAAAGATGAGGAAAGTACAGGAATATATACATCCCTGAGGAAGAATAACTGTTGGACATCTGACCAACCCAAAGAAGCCCCTTGAATGAATTACAAGGGTTTATAAGAATTGTCGCCAAGGACTATCAGAGACGAACCCACTAAGGGTGAACCGGTTGGACCAAGAGAAGGGAGTAATTTTCATGGCTTAATTTCTGCCTGCTGAATACATTTATTAGTGGTAGGGTCAGTGTAGGATTGTTTTGGAACAGATTCGGTAGTTGGACGACCACCCTGACAACGAGCACCCTAGTTAGAATTTATTTAGGTAGGGCAACCCCTTTAGGTCCTTCTTCTTATTCTTAAATAAAAACTTTGAGTTGAAATGCCACTCCTTTGTCCAACTGCTTCTTCTGACTTACCATAGGCTTTCCTCCTAATTTCTATTAGACTGCCACAAATGCCTTGCACATTTTCTAACTTCAAGCAGATCGTGATGTTTCTACTGTTCAGACCATGCTAGGTTTCTGTTAAGGAGTCACTCGCCGCAGGAGCACACTGAGCCTTGCATGACTGATTCCATGCAGATATTTATTCAATAAGAAATGTTGTAGAATGTATGGAAAAGTCCTCTTAGATTTATAATCAATGGTGAGTTTAGGTTCATCTAGATCGAACGGCATAATGCTTTACCTGTACAACTGTAATACTTTTTTCACTTTCTCTCTTCAGCCATCTGCATCATATTGGTGCATTTACTGATCAAGTACAGATTACATTTCATGCCAGAAAGCGTTGCTGTTGTTTCCTTGGGTAAGTGACTTTCTTAACAATTAACTTTTGACAAAGTAGAATAAATGTTATAAAATATTGTTTTGGATTGCAGGAATGTGACCTTTGGAAAGTATTCCACATAATCACACACTGCTGGGTCATATAAATACATAGGAGGTAACAGGTCTATATAGTCATGCATTTGGTGGAAGATAATTGCCACTTCCTTATTACAGTTAGAATATCTACTCAGGAATACACATGAAGGCTATTTTCTGCAGAATCACTCGTCTCAACCGCAGCTGCACTCCATATTTGGCAGACTGTGAAAGTCAAATTTATTGCTTCCTAAATTGCATTCAACCAATTTTCTTCAATGTGTTTAATAGGATATAAGTACTGACATTGAACAGCTTTTTTAACGTAGAATAATATTCAAATTAATTTAAATTGCTTTAAGCTGCTGTGGCATTTTAAAGCATGTTATTAACGAATTGTCTAACATGTTGCTTTCGACGAAATTATATGGTGTTATTAATGTATATTACTGAAAAACGTTTTGTAATACTTTGTTTTTATGGTGTAGTGTCAAAGGACGATTTTTGACCATATGCACTTAATAAAAAAATAAAGGCTATTTTCAACTGATTTTAGTTATAATTATTTGAGTTTTAGCTAAGGGGTTTAAAAAAATATATTCAGTTTACATATTCATTGGTCATACATTTGCATTACCAAGTATCATTTATTACTATATTCTGCATATTTCTAAAGCAGGTAAAATGGTGTCTAACACAATTCATGTAACAACCACTTTGGAAAGTAAAGCAGATTCAAACTAGATGATTTAGAATCTAATGTTAGTCTACAACACCTAGACCCATCGTTTATGATGACCACAGACCTGAACAATTGGTTGTAAGTTTAAGGTGAATGGACAGCAAGTGTGTGGACAAGTGTGCAGCGGTTGTGCGGCTTAGGGACCTTTCCCTTTGCTCTCCTTCTCTGCTTTACTTGCCTGCTTTGCTAGGAGCCTGCTGGAAACCACGCCCACAGCAAGACGAGAAGCCATAAAACTAGCCCCCACGCACTCATGCGTGCGCACTCACAGCAAGTGTGAGGACAAGTGTGCTGCGATTGTGCGGTTTGGTGGGTGGAGTGTGGCTAGTGGCAGGTAAGACTCTTCAACATCATACATGGACTCAGTTACGAGCCCCATAATGACAAAGTTTTACCTATCGGTGCATCTCCATGTGAGGGGCTGGCTTAATCTGAAACTTGCATTTGCCACTGGTCACCAAGTATTAATTGGAGTTTAGATTCCTTCATTATTGAACCCCCGAACCTAGCTATCCAGTTCCAACTATTTAGAACATCTCAAACTTTGGTCTGTAAACAAAAGGAAAAGTGACCACAATTTCAACAGCGTGTACGTATATACTATCTGCGAAATCACAAAAACCTGCTGGCAGACGGCTCCCAAATAACAAGGAAGAATGCTTCCCTCTGGCCAGGTGCGGAGCAGGCAATCATGGTGGCTCCCATGGAGAACATTGTCGTTTGTATCGACTTAAATGATTCAAAAGAAAAGAATCACCCACAGCCCTGCAAGAACTGCCAGAGTCGCTGACTCTGCATGAATCAAACATAAACAGCAAGGGCGGGGGCGGGCTAAGGGACGCGCCGTCTCCAGAGGTCGCAGTCCCCCTCCCTCAAACATCACCATCAGATAAGCATGGGATGGAAAAGGAAGAGGATGTAACAACATCCTGCCCAGCACCCTGTCATTGAACTTAAAGACCATTTACTCAAGTTGGGAGAGTGGTCCCGAAAGGCTGTTGGAGTTAAAATGGGGAGGAAAACCTCTACTTCAACCCCGAAAGAAAAGTCACAGAATATTGGGATAAACCAAAGTGCGGCACAGGAAAAGCCAGGAAGCAGCTGCTCTAAGACCCTTTCCTCCAGATCCAGTTCATACCCAACCTATAGTACGGATAAATGCACAGGTGCACCATACACACAATGATGACCCACGGGAAGCCATATTGCTAGGAGGAGAACCTGGTAATATGAGCAAATCCCAAAATAAAATGCAGGACTACTTCTTAAAACTGGGAAAACGCTCAACCACCCAGGCAGGATTTGTAAAGACTGGACTCGGCATCTGGAAAATGGGTATTTCGGACAGAAGTATCTTAGACGCACTGCCAAGAATGGACCTCCCCATGCAACTCTCTCCAGGCTTGTGTATCATCAACCCTATTGATCTTAGTACTCGAGATATGCAGGGCGTCCTTAACATAGATCATGAGCCACTACCCAGATTTACTCTACATGAAAGCTTAAAGGAAATGGATGCGAGAATTAAGCTGACCTCGCCCTAAGTTACGACAACATTAAGTACATCGTTGCTGCAACCATTCAACAGTCTATCGAAATAAAAATAACATTGAATAAGATACAAAAACAACTGGGAAAACAGAGCGAGTCTGCTCTGAATTTCCAAAAAACATTGCTGGGCTTGCTGGAATCCTTGATTCAGAAAGCCGAGTCTCTGACATCCAAACTAGATTCTAATCGAATTCCTGCAGAAACCAGTGCAGTATAAAGGAACCAGAAGCACGCAAAGAGGGTACTTGTAACTATTTGCCTCGACTGGTTCCCGAATCGAGGCTTGAGGTGAGTGGCCCAAATGGACCTCTCATAAATCTTGAACCAAACATGGCTCGAAATAGTCAGAACTGATAATGCGTCCATTTGAAGAGCAAGAAACAAGACCCTCCATTGTGCCTGCGGCAGAGGTTTTGAAAGAGGGGTACTTCTTAAACAATGACATAGGGAATAAATGCAAGAGAAATAAAAAGAAGCATGTGAGAAACAATAAAAGCTCTAGCAAGTATTTGAGATATCTAGATCTGTCGACTGCTCGAAGTTAAGCAGATGATCGAAGTGACAGCAACGATATAGCTAGGAAGGAAAACATAGTGATGGCTGTCACTAATATAACTCTTTGCTCTCTGCTGCCTGACATAGACAAACCTCTGAACGTAAAAGTAAATAAGAAGGAAAAAACAGACAAATGTCATCAGACAATCAATGCGTAATAACAAAACGGACAAGAAACTTCAAATGATGCATGTTGTGGAGAAACTGGGGAAGGTAAATGCTTAAACACAGATGGAACAACGGCAAAATAGCACGATGAACCAACAACAGAAGACCTTACCAGTAGTTAAATGAGCCCCGACTTTTCAAATCGGGAAAAACAAATGTTTGCCACGTACAACAAATGTCCCTCAAGAAATAGTCACATCTACCATCTTGCAAGCATCCCGAGCATCTAAGGAATTGTCAAGCCCACTTAGCGCTCACATGTCGCAATGGGGAGCTTCCACTGGAAATGATCAGGACCCAAAAAGGGGAAAAGACACTGTTAATAGTAATTTTGAAAGTGCAGGAAAGTTTCCGGTTGAGGGGGACTTTTATAATTCCTTTGTTTCTCATCCACACGTTTGGCTAGAACAGATAGATTCCGGACCCAAACAAACTACTTTGAACCGAAATGCCATCCTGAAGTTAGTAAAAGATATCCCAGAGCTATACTTGCTTTCCTCTCAAGACTTAGACTTTGTCCACTTTCCATATGAACGTTGTACAAATATTGTGGAAATAGGCCTGCAAACGCTTAGAAGGGCAGACTATTGGAGCTCAACAAAATCCAGGGAAAAGTGTTAATAATGTATGGTCAATACTTCCGGAAATTCTAACCGAAATCCTACAGAAGCTAGAGACAAAATATGCATTGGTTTAGCAAATGATAACATAAATGTGCTTAGTTGGAACGCCTGAGGCTTCAGAAGGTTTACCAATATAGCTACCAAGAATGACATCTCAGCGAACTTTGACATATCATTATTACAGGAGACATATCTGCTAGATAAACTGAGCCTAGATGGCTTTAATATGCTGGAACAATTGACGACTGGCAATGTGTTGGGCTGATCCTCTAGAGGCCTTATCATTGCCACTAAAAGTGCAATAATCAAAAACATATCCAGCCTAAATAGTGAACATTATGACATACTAGCAGGCAAATTATACTTGCGTTCGGAAGGGGCTCTGAGATGTATGGTGGTGGTAAACTTATATTATAATCCGGCGCGCTACGCGCTGCAAATGGTTCTGGACCAGATTTCCAAAATCCTTGTAGAATGCTTGGTAAATGAAGATATGGCACACATACTAATAACCAGAGATTTCAATTTGAATCTGTTATCTATACCAAAGTCCTCATAACAAAAACTCTCTCTTATACGAGAACGAGAAAAGGTGGCTACAATTTCTGAAGGATTGGGATCTTCTCATCTGCAATGGAAATGTGGAGGGAGATTTATCACTGGTGGCCATGAGGAGGAATAGTAATTAAAGCTCCACACTTGATTACATAATAAAAGAGAGTGTGGCAGAAAGGACAAATTGAGGTTTGGCGCACTTGACCAGAGTAAGATGGTTGACGGGCAGCAGAAGGGAGCAGTGTGTGAACACCCTGCCTACAGTGTGCCTATAAATAAACTATGATGAGGGTTGGTTTGCTCCCAAGAATTGCGCACACAACTGAAAATTACAATGCTCAATTAGGCGTAGTTTAATGCAGTTCGAAGACAGCCAACACGTGTTTCGAGCAACAAGCTCTTCTTCCAAGGCTGTAAAGTTATGAACATATTTTGACAATCAATTATTGGGATAAGTAATAGTTATACATCAGTCAGGTCCATAAAACATGGAGTTAACATAAGGGTGGCATATAATATAACCAATACAACATTTCCCAAAAAGATATGCCAAATTCTTTAGCATTGCAAAATATGTTAATATATCATTGCGGAATTAAAATAAACATGAAAGGATATGTGTCCCATTGAACATTGAAGTTCGTCCGGACCGTCGAGAAAGTGCCATGTATAAGAAAGGAAGAACAAAATCATTGTGCAATAAGATGAGTGATGGGGAACGGCCTCGTAATTACAAAATTTGTCACACTTATGTCCAAATGCTTAAAAATATTATTAGACAGATAATTTTACCTGAGGAGGCTTGGCACTAATTCTAATACATAGGGAAAGCAAAAAACACAAGGTGTTTGTTACTTAATGGGCAAATTAGATATTTGCGAAAACCAAAATTAATTGGCTATCAAAAAATTGCCAGATTAAATTGCTTTTCCAAATTCCAGCAGGTTTGCAAAAAGTTATATGTATCTATTCCTACCTTTATATATGGTAGATGGATATCAATAGAAATTTCAATTGCGGCTCCGCTGAAAGCGGGAGAATACTAAGTTAGCCGCATTATATAAACTGAGAATTAAGCCTAAGCCAAGAATATGTATATATCAGAAAAAACATACCTATATAAACGCGTGTGCGTATTAAAACTGTAGCTAGCAGGCAGGCCAAATGCGATGAGATGGGGTGAAATTGAATTCAGGTATGTGGCGCCGGGTAGATGGGGAGAGAGGAGAAGAATAATCTAATTAGTCAAGTAATTGGCAATCATAAGTGCTAGACGGTCACATGCGTATACCCCCAAGCCAAGAGGTCCGTAGGGGTCTATGCGAAAGACCTACACTTACCAGCGTTTCCGCCCGAACTGATGAACTGGAGCCTCGCGCGTGGTGGCTGTGCTCGTATTTATAATGCGGCCAGCGCCATGCGAGCAACTAGAGCTCTGACATTAGCTCATGTCGGCCATGTTGGGTGAGGACCCAAAACCTATTCAATGCACGTTTGTGTGCGAACAAAATAAAATCCAAGGAACATTAATATCCTTGTGTTTGAGATGAAGGTGCATGGGTGTGCAACCGAAATACAATTTAAGGCATGCAATTATATTGAATCCAAAGCAGTGTTCATACGGAGCGCATACAATCGTGCTTGATATATGTGTTAAAAATAATGTTGTTATCCAACTGAGAAATCTTATAGTTCTGGCGGGTGCCAGCAAAAGTAACAATTAAGTGGCTACCTGTCGGTGGGAATTAATAACCATGAAGTCGGTATAATTAATGGAACACGCTCCAATTATTGCCAAAAGGCATGGTATGCGCATGGATTTAAACTGATTGCAGGAGGAGGGAGGCATACATTAGCTATGTCCCCCAATTCACGATGCCACGTGCTTGCGTACCAATTGGAATTAATTAGTTGCACTAATAAGTATTGGTCGAGTCATGGTATAAAAAATGGTTATCAGTGTTGTCTATACAAGACAGTTCCCGTCATCAATTGTATATAAGCATGTATGGAACCCCATACTAGTCTAGTGCAATAAATGCACACAGACATCAGAGAAACACAGATAGTTCATGATCGCTGTTGAGGCCATTGGATACGGTTCGGTATTGACAGATTACCTTGCTTCCATTTGTCTCAACTTGTGGTTAAGGTTACCTCCACGTTGCATTAGGGACACTTTTGCCATGCCCACAAATTTGATCTGTGTCTTGTTATCAAGCTGATGATATTTTTGTCAGTGTATGGCAAGTGGGTATTTAGACTCATGGTTTGAAATAGTAGATAGGTGTTCCCGTATTCTCATTTTGAGAGGTCTGATGGTACTACCAATGTAATATTTTCCACATAGGCATAGGATGCAGTACACCCAAAATTTGTATTGCAATTAATGAAAGAATTCACTTCGAACATACCAAGTTTACCAAAATCAATATTTGTAGTCTCGAGTGCATGACAACACATTGAGCATCTTCCACATTTGTGGAAGCCCTAGTTGGATTTCTGGGAGAGCCAGGTTGTTGCAGGTTGCCGGTTAGACATAAACGAGAGGGACTAGATGTTTTTAAGATTGCTTGCTTTACTCTAAATAAAATTAGGAAATGTATCCAACCATGGTGCAATCTCATGGTCTAACTGTAATAAATGCCAGTGGCGTCGAAGAATTTTGTACAGCTTTGAGCTATCTGTGTTGTACCTTGTAATAAATTTCAATTTGTTCATATGAGTGGAGTTAGGTCTAATTTTAGGGGTGAGTAGATCCACCCTCTTCATGTCCTGTGCAGTTTGTTGAGCTTTAATTACTGTGCTTGGGTCATAACCTCTTTGGAATTTCTCACGTAAAAATACACATTCTCGTAGGAAATCCGTATCATTTGAGCAGTTCCTACGAGCTCGAATAAATTCACCTTTCGGTATGTTCCTGATAACAGACTTTTTGTGGCAACTAGAGGCCTGTAAAATTGCATTGACTGACGTTGCCTTACAAAATGTTTTGGTGACAATCAAGTTGTCAACTAGACTGATAGTTAGATCTAGGAAGTTAATACTGCTGGTACTGTATTTGTATGTGAATGAGCTACCGCAGTCATTGTTATTCAAGTGGTTTACAAAACCCATCAGGCCATCCACTTTGCCCGTCCAAACCAAAAAACACATCATCTATGTAGCGTTTCCAGACATGAATACATTCAACATACGGATTATCAACAAATGCAAATAGTTCCTCAAACTGGTGCATAAAAATGTTGGCAAGTGCCGCGGCATAGCTAGCCCCCATTGCTACGCCAATTTTCTGTTTGTAATAGCAGTTGTTGAACAGGAATACATTGTTAGTTAAGGCACAAGACAACATTTCTTTAATCATTGTAATATGATCAAAATAGGGTGCAGAGTTTGCGATAAATAAAGTCTACACTTGCAATTGCTTTTGCATGATTAATTGAAGTGTACAAGGCTTTGACATCAAGCGTGACCAATAACATCCCAGGAACAACTGCCATTTCTGATAGAATTCGCAGAATATGCATTGTATCACGCAGAAAGGTGGGGATCGAATTAACTAAAGGTGCTAAGCATTCATTGATATAGATGGAAATAGGTTACAAAATACCCCCAGCACCACTTAGGATAGGTCTCCCTTCAGGTATATGTATGAATTGTTTGTGTATCTTCGGCAAAAAATATGCAGTTGGCATAACAGGACCGTTAACAAGGAGAAATTGTTTTTCAACATCTGTTAATAAGCCACGTGAGTGCCAGTTGCATAATAGTTCACTCACTGTGTTGCCAAGTTGGGGCATGCGGTTGGCTGGGAGTTCTACATAGCAGCCAGGGGAGTGTAGATGTTCTAAGCCCATGTCAATGTAATCTTGTTTGTTCATCAGAACTACATTGCCCCCTTTATCTGCTTCCTTGATAATTATCGCATCATTCTCCATTAGTTTACATAGTGCAGATTGTTCAGCTGAAGATAAATTATGTTTAGCACTGTTGTGTTTTTTACCTCTAGAGATATCCTCAAGGTGATGGATGTCGTTGATTACAGCCTGATGGAATGTATCTATTATGTTGTGTTTCGTAAAAATTGGTACAAATTTCGATTTGCTTGAAAGTTCTTTAATTTTCAGATTTTGTTGTTGCATATCCAAATCTTTCATTAAGTCACTAATGTTCATCATAGGATTATGTTCACATTCATCCAAAAACATCAAAACATGAGTATTATGCATCATTTGCAGTGTAATGTCTTATGGACTGTGTATTACAGGTCTGTTCTTATAATATTTTACTTGGGTCGCAAAATATTTTTTGAGTTTAAATTTACGAATAAACTTAAACAGATCGATTTGTATTTGGACATACTCATTGTAACCCGAAGGGGCAAATGAAAGTCCTTTGTTAAGTACTGCACATTTGCACGGGGAGAGTGAATAACTACTCAAATTACAGATTAAGTTTATCGGGTCTGATTTCTCTGATTCTGCTGGTAAGATGACGTGGTTAGTCGGCATGGCGGTGGAGGAACGTTTCCTCCTGTTGGGTTTGCCACCCCTTGTGCCCCTATGTTTTGGTCTGGGGTTGAGGTATTTGTCGAGAGTGGTACTTGAAACCAAACTTTTTTCATGGCTGCCAGTGCAGTTTGCCGGTTGCCTTTTTTGAAACAACGTATCTGTTCCAAAAAAGCAGACGGATGTATATTACTTGCATCTCCTGTCAGAGTCTCGGAATCTATAGGTATCTCTTCGTCTGTGTGTGTCGAGCCATTAACAGGTATGTCGGACCCTGGGGCTCTGCTGGTACTTGGTCTTTCGCTTTTGCTATCAATATCTGAGCTTGCAGGGGAGGATGCTAAGCTGCTAGTTCTAGATTTAGAGACTTCGTCATATTTGGGCTGAAAGGTATAGACTCGGTTGTCTCTATAGTCCCTATCATCACGTGAGAATTTTCGGGACTTTAGTTTGACATCATCTTGGTGTCTGCGCAAGCGACTGTATAGAGTCTTGTGGTTTTTGCCAATAGTCGCAGTAGGTGCGTCGTAAAGGGCTATTTCTTCCTTAAGTGCATCAATTTGTGTCACAATTCTTGCATGTGCACGTTTTGCATGCTCGATAAGTAGTTTGAGCATTTTATTGGAACTGGCTGTTAGATTGGCTTCCCAATCAGTTGCGAGATCACTATCTTCCGGATCTTCAAAATCCGGCAAGATGAGTATCCATAAGCCACGGGGAATTTTATTTTCTTGTAAGTAATGTTCTAATGTGGTTCTTTCCCAGAATGTATTTATTTCTTTTGTACTTAAACATTCCAGTTTGATAAATTTGGATCTAAGATCCTCAGATTCCGAGGTCCATCTTTTAAAGGGGTTCAGAGTTGAACCTCTGGGTGCAAACAAAGCTTTTATATCATCGTCTCTAGTAAGTAAGTATTCAGCGGCTTGTTCCATTTTACGAGCTACAATCAAAGGATGAAGGTCCGGCAGCCAGTCCTCGGTGTCCAAAACTTGAAAAGAGAGTGTGGCAGAAAGGACAAATTGAGGTTTGGCACATTTGACCAAAGAGTAAGTAAGATGGTTGACGGGCAGCAGAAGGGAGCAGTGTGTGAACACCCTGCCTACAGTGTGCACAAAAATAAACTATGATGAGGGTTGGTTTGCTCCCAAGAATTGTGCACACAACCGAAAATTACAATGCTCAATTAGGAGTAGTTTAATGCAGTTCGAAGGCAGCCAACACGTGTTTCGAGCAACAAGCAACATATTTTATACATTTTTGACAATCAATTATTGGGATAAGTAACAGTTAGACATCAGTCAGGTCCAAAAAACATTGAGTTAACATAAGGGTGGAATATAATATAACCAATACAACATTTCCCAACAAGATATGCCAAATTCATTAGCATTGCAAAATATGCTAATATATCATTGCAGAATTAAAATAAACATGAAAGGATATGTGGCCCATTGAACATTGAAGTTCATCCGGATCGTCGAGTCAGTGCCATGTATAAGAAAGGAAGAACAAAATAATTGTTCAATAAGATGAGTGATGGGAACGGCCTCGTAATTACAAAACTCGTCACACTTATGTCCAAATGCTTAAAAATATTATTAGACAGATAACTTTACCTGAGGAGGCTTGGCACTAATTCTAATACATAGGGAAAGCAAAAAACACAAGGTGTTTGTTACTTAATGGGCAAATTAGATATTTGCGAAAACCAAAATTAATTGGCTATCAAAAAATTGCAAGATTAAATTGCTTGTCCAAATTCCAGCAGGTTTGCAAAAAGTTATATGTATCTATTCTTCCCTTTATATATGGTAGATAGATATCCAACAGAAATCTTTACGTGAGAAATTACAAACAAGAGGTTATGACCCAAGCACAGCTCAACAAACTGCACAGAACATGAAGAGGGTGGATCTACTCACCCCTAAAATTAGACATAACTCCACTTATATGAACAAATTGAAATTTATTACAAGGTACAACACAGATAGCTCTTAGCTGTACAAAATTCTTCAACGCCAATGGCATTTATTACAGTTAGACCATGAGATTGCACCATGGTTGGATACATTTCCTAATTTTATTTACAGTAAAGCAAGCAATCTTAAAAACATCTTGTCCCCCCCTCGTTTATGTCTAACCGGCACCCTGCAACAACCTGGCTCTCCCAGAAATCCAACCAGGGCTTCCACAAATGTGGAAGATGCTCAATGTGTTGTCATGCACTCGAGACTACAAATATTGATTTTGGTAAACTTGGTATGTTCAAAGTGAATTCTTTCATTAATTGCAATACAAAATTTTGTGTGTACTGCATCCTATGCCTATGTGGAAAATATTACATTGGTAGTACCATCAGACCTCTCAAAAGGAGAATACGTGAACACCTATCTACTATTTCAAACCATGAGTCTAAATACCCACTTGGCATGCACTGGCAAAAATATCATCAGCTTGATAACAAGTCACAGATCAAATTTGTGGGCATGGCAAAGTGTCCCTACCGCAACGTGGAGGTAACCTTACCCTCAAGTTGAGACAATTGGAAGCAAGTCTAATCTGTCAATGCCGAACCGTATCCAATGGCCTCAACCGCGATCATGAACTATCTGTGTTTCTCTGATGTCTGTGTGTATTTATTGCACTAGACTAGTATGGGGTTCCATACATGCTTATATACAATTGATGATGGGAACTGTCTTGTATAGACAACACTGATAACCATTTTTTATACCATGGCTCGACCAATACTTATTAGTGCAACTAATTAATTCCAATTGGTACGCAAGCACGTGGCATCGTGAATTGGGACCACTAACCATGGTTAATGTATGCCTTCCTCCTCCTGCAATCAGTTTAAATCCACGCGCATACCATGCCTTTTGGCAATAATTGGAGCAGGTTCCTTTAATTATACCCACTTCATGGTTATTAATTCCCACCGACAGGTAGCCACTTAATTGTTACTTTTGCTGGCACCCGCCAGAACTATAAGATTTCTCAGTTGGATAACAACATTATTTTTTTTTTTAAACATGTTTTTATTAACGGTTTCAACAGTTTCAGTGGTACACAGTAAACACAATATACAGTCACATACATAGCAATATCTTCATTAAATGATTAACAGTTGTCATTCAAATATTCGTTTCAGTGTCTGAAAGCATATCACAGAGGTACGCCCTGAATGGGCCCCAGATGTCTTTTGGTCTGCTCATGCTCGGTTGGGTCAGTACATATTGCTCCTCGCATTCATTTATATAGGTTAACTCCCATAGGAAGGTCTCCATTGTGGGGGCAGCCGGGCTTTTCCATGCCTTCAATATGCATCGCTTAGCTATGACACATGACACATTAAATAGCCTTCTGAGTTTTTCGGAACATTTACCAATATCACCAAACAAGTATTTTTGTGGGGTCAAGTGCGGGGGGATCTGTGTAATTTCATTTAGCATATTCGCAACCCCCTCCCAAAACCGCGCCACGGCTGGACACTCCCAGTACATATGGTAGGACCCCGCTGCTAGGGACCCACACTTGGGACACTTGCCTGGGTCGTCGGGCGTGAATGTAGCTATCCTAGCAGGGGTATAGTGCAGCCTGTTTAGAATTTTAAACTGTATTTGCCGAAATCCGGCATTAAGGGAGACTCTTTTCGTAAGCGCACAGTATCTTGCCCACTTTTCTTCAGGTATTGGCATTTTCATGTCGGCTTCCCATTTCTCCCTCACCTGGTTTACCACGACGGAGTGCGTCTGTATTGCCCTGTAGAGTTTGGAAATTCCCAGCCCGCCCTGTATAGTGGCCAACCGCAAGCACGGGTGAGCAGGGGGTTCGTCTGGGAATGACGGCCAGCGCCTTTGATATGCAGATCTTATACGGTAGTACTGCAATGTCTTGAGCTGCCCACCTCCCACGCCTCTAGTGAACTCCGCAAGGGTCGCAAACTTCCCCTCTATGTACATGTCACCTATTTTCATCTCCATGCCCGGGTCCCAAGTTTCCTGTATGTCGGTATCAAACGTGGGGGGGAGGCCAGGGTATTTCCACAGGGGTGCATCGGGGTTATACGGGGTCTCTATTTTCAGTCTTTTGTGTATTGCTCCCCAGGCCTTCACCGTACAGCTCACAGGGTCGAATTCGCAAGAGTCTTTGTGCCCAGTATTAAAAATCACTGACCTAATGTTCGTGGGCCCGGTGGTGCATTCTTCTATTTGCGTATGAGGGGAGTTGTCACATTCATCATACCAGTACTTTGCAAATTGTGCTTGTGACACAGTGTAATAGAGCTCAAAGTCTGGTGCTGCTATTCCCCCCTTCTCATACGGCTCTGTCATCTTCTCCCAGCTGATTCTGGCTGTCTTCCCGTTCCACAGAAAGGACACCGCCATAGAGCGAAGTCTAGAGAAGAACTCCCTCCCCGGCCATATAGGGATATTTACAAATAGGTATAATAGTTTCGGAAGTACAATCATTTTAAGAATGGCAATTCTACCGTGTAGTGAAATTGGGAGACGTCTCCAGACCTGTAATTTGATGTTAAGCGTGTGCAGCGCCTGGTCATAGTTATCAGTATATAATGTTTGTTTAATACAAGAGACCAGCGCCCCAAGGTACCTGATGTGTTGTTCAGCCCATTTAAGGCCACACATGTGGGCTGGGCATTTTGTGGAGAGGGTGAGCGGGAATACTTCTGATTTGGAGCTATTGACCGTGTATCCCGAGTATTCTGCAAACTCGTTGATGTCTGTCATGATGGGGACAATGTTTTTTTCGGGTTCTCGAACATAGAGTAATGTATCATCCGCATATAGTGATATTATTTGGGTAGCCCCCTTCAGTGATATGCCCTTGTTGCCATGTCTCGACCGTATCGCCGCTGCCATGGGTTCAATCGTCAAAGCAAAAAGGATAGGGGAGAAGGGACACCCTTGCCTGGTACCTCTGCCCAGTTCAAACCCTTGAGACATAGTTCTATTTGTGTATACTTTCGCACACGGAGCCGTATAAAGCAATTTGACGTATTGAATGAAATATGGGCCAACCCCAAATGCCTCCAATACCAAGAACAAATACTCCCAGGAAACCGAATCAAACGCTTTCTCGGCGTCGAGGGAGATTGCCACTGCTTGTTTGTTCGGATTGATCTGTGACATAATGCTGAATAGTCTACGCAAATTTAGGGCAGTGGACCTTTGGGGAATGAATCCACTTTGATCTGTGTGTACTAGCAATGGCGTGATGGGCAGCATACGGTTTGCCAGCACTTTCGCAAAGATTTTTGCATCCACATTTATCAGGGACAGGGGTCTGTAGGATGACATATCTTGCGGTGGACGCCGAGGTTTGGGCAACACCGTGATTATAGCCTCGCGCATTGTTTGCGGCAGCGTTCGTTTACCCAGGGCTTCCCCCCAAACCTCCAGCAAAACAGGGATCAGTTCTTCCCGGAATTCCTTGTAGAATTCCACTCCCAGGCCGTCCGAGCCCGGCGCCTTACCAGACGCGAGCCCTTTGATCGCCTCAGTGAGCTCCTCTGCCGTGACAGGTTGCTCCAATATTAGCCTATTTTCTTCCGTGAGTTTGGGGAGCTCCAAGGTGGCCAAATAAGCTTTGATCTCGTCAGGGGATTTCCTATCTTTATTCGCATATAATGTTTTGTAAAACTCTACAAATTCATCATTTATTCCCTGTTCGCTTGTTACCATCACATTTGCCGCTGTGTGTATCGATGCAATCGGGGCCACATGATATTCCTGCTTAACCAGGTTGGCCAGCAGTTTCCCCGCCTTGTAACAGACCCTATGTTGTCTGCGAAGAAATTGGCGGTGTCTGTGTGCAGGCCTTCCGCCACGTTTGGGTCCTTTAATATACCAATGGGCATTCTCCACCTTCTAGCCTGCCTGGGGGCGTGCCCGAGGGTAATTTCCATGGTCACAGGGGAGTGATCAGATAATGTACGGGGGAGGAATTCGCAACTCTGTAGGGCATGTGTCATGTTTGAGGGGACAAACCAATAGTCTATGCGTGATTCACTGTCATGTATGGAGGAATAGAACGTGTAGCGCTTGCTTGTTGGGTGGAGCACTCTCCAAGCGTCTAACAGGAGCAGCTGCTGTATTATCTGTTTCAAAGCGAGTGCCGTCCTAGACGGTGGCCTGGGCGTCTTGGTGGACCTGTTCAAGGTCTGGTCCAGCACAACATTAAAGTCCCCCCCCCCCCCATAGTGTGGTTGTCGCTTCATGTTTAACAAGGATTTCAAATAAGTGTAAGTAAAAGTCTGGATCTTCAAGATTGGGACCATAAGTATTTACCAGGGTTGTCTGTTCTCCAGCAATTTCCCCCCAGACAATCACATATCTGCCCGTCGAGTCCACCAGGTGGCCTTTCTCGATGAACCCTAACGATTTGTGAATCAAAATGCTTACCCCCCTGGATTGTGAGGAGTAGTTCGTGTAATAGCGCTGCTTGCCCCATTTTACCAGCATTTGATCATTGATGGAGCCCTGCGCATGTGTTTCCTGTAGCATTAAGATTTGGGGCCCGTGCCTGCTAACATAATTGCCCACTTTTCTGGCTTTCATTGGATTGTTTAGGCCTCGGACATTCCATGTCATCAGTTTAACCTTTAACCCTTCACCCATTTCCTACGTGTACGCATTGTATTGTATTATGACAACCATAAATGTATGTGCAATCAAAGCTGAATTGTTGGCTGCATCTGTGAGACCTTTTTTCAACAAACCTGCAATCATCAACTGTGCAAACATTCCTCCCAGCCTCAAACTCGACTGGGCGGTAATCGCAACAAGAAAACTTTCCCTTTTGCCCCTTCCCGCCCTCCACCCACATCATCTGCCCCAACTTGACGATGAACCCAAGTAACTGATTGGAACTTTCCTGAGGGAGCTTCGTCGCAGAGCAATGCCTAGCCGTCTGGCCGCCCACGCGGGAGACTCTACGGCTCGGTTATACCGGGTTTTGGTCCAGTCCGGCTGTGTCGACTGTTTAGCAGCATGTTTTCAGTTAGCAGGGGGGGTGCATCATCCGTCAGCCGGATCTCCTCTGCCTTCACCTGGGCAGGGTCTCGCATTTGGGTCTCTTGCACGATCTCTAGGGGGCAGCGGAATGGAGGCCTCAATATATGCCATCGCCTCCGCAGGGTTTTCAAAAAAGTGGGCTCTGCCCCCATGCTGGATTCTCATTTTCGCAGGAAAAATCAAGGCATAGGGAGTGTTGCGGAGCCGTAGCTGTTTTTTGACCAGTTCGTAGGATCTGCGCTGTGCTTGTATATTTGCAGAAAAGTCCGGGTAAACGTGTATCCTGTTGTCTTCATGTTGTAGTGTCCCTTTTTTTCTTGCTAGTCGAAGGATTGTGTCTCTGTCCCTATAGTTCAGGAGACGTGCAATGATGGTTGGAGGTGGAGCGCCCGGTTTGGGGGTTGGTGCCAGGATACGATGGGCCCTTTCGACAAGGAAGTGGCTTGACAGGGAGTCTTCCCCCCAATACGGATTTCAATAAATCTTCCACACTCCTTTCCATGCAGCCCTTGCCAAACGACTCCGCCATTCCAACAATCCGGATGTTATTCCTGCGGGGCCTGGATTCAAGTTCCTTGCATTTATTTTGCGTCTTACGGAGCTCCGTCTGGGGTAGGGCTATATCACGACCGTGTTGTGTAAGCACGTCCTCGTTCACACCTATCCTGTTCTCTGCCTCTGAGATGCGTGCACTTTCCTTTTCCACTCGCGCTTTCAAGGAGCCAATTGTCGCCACTATGTCGTCTAGTTTCACGTTGACGGCCATGAACCCATTTTGCACAATTGTTGCCAAGCGGTCCAAGGGGTCTACGTTTGAGCTTTCAGAAGTTTGTGTTGCACCCCCTGGTGTCTCCTGTTGTTGGGAGCTTGTGTAGGAATCCATTGGGCCGGTCTTTCTTACCCCTGCAGCTTTTCTCTCAGTGCGGCCCATTAGGCGACGCCGCGAGCCTCAGGATGGGCCGTGCTTTCCCACGTATGTGCGTTGCTGGCTGTCGACGACTGCCCGCAGCGGTTTGCTGTATGTTGTTAGCACATTACGGTGACATACAGTGTTTGTTCCCGGGAGGTCTTAAAAGTAGGATTTCCACTTCGGAAGCGCTTCTATATTAGGGTCTATAGTAGGGTCTCGCCCCCAGATTTGCACCGCTCGCCCCCATTTCCGTAGCAGTGTACAGTGTCGACCCTCGGTGTCTCCGCCACCCCTGTCGGCCCACTTACTTCATCATCTACTCCTAGCTGGGCTCAGCCGCGGGGGGGGACCAAGATCCAATGGGGCAAGCGTCGGCTTCTCCTGCCACCCAAGGTCCGGTGTGGGGAGGTCTACGCTCCTTCTTCCGCGCAAGCTAAAGGAGAGGAAGCGGAATGTCGCCGCCCACGGGCAGTACTTGTGTTTCGTCGGGCTGCACCTCCCCAACCAGGCCGATCTGTCGTTACGAGCCTCGGGCTTGAGTGAGAATCGCCTGGAGCCCGCAGGCGGCCGCATAACGGCATGCCAAGCGCTGCAGATGTAGGCGATGATATCTCCGCCGTCCAGGGGTCTTCGCGCACCGCCTTCGCAGGGTGTCTGCCGAGGTCCTTCCCCCACACTATTCTGTAGCAGCACGACGGCCAGCACAAGCCTGGAAGGATTTAGAAGTTAAAGGATTTCGATCGAGCCAGAGCTCTTCACCTAGGCGGCTATCTTAGCTATGTGCAACAGCGCCCCCCTCGGATAACAACATTATTTTTAACACATATTTCAAGCATGATTGTATGCGCTCTGTATGAACACTGCTTTGGATTCAATATAATTGCATGCCTTAAATTGTATTTCGGTTGCACACCCATGCACCTTCATCTCAACCACAATGATATTACTGTTCCTTGGATTTTATTTTATTCGCACACACACATGCATTGAATAGGTTTTGGGTCCTCACCCAACATGGCCGACATGAGCTAATGTCAGAGCTCTAGTTGCTCGCATGGCGCTGGCCGCATTGTAAATACGAGCACAGCCACCACGCGCAAGGCTCCAGTTCATCAGTTCGGGCGGAAACGCTGGTAAGTGAATGTCTTTCGCATAGACCCCTACGGACCTCTTGGCCTGGGGGTATACGCATGTGACCGTCTAGCACTTATGATTGCCAATTACTTGACTAATTAGATTGTTCCTCTCCTCTATCCCCAGCGCCACGTACCTGTATTCAATTTCACCCCATCTCATCGCATTTGGCCTGCCTGCCAGCTACAGTTTTAATACGCACACGCGTTTGTATAGGTATGTTATTTTCGATATATACATACTCCTTGCTTAGGCTTAATTCTCAGTTTATATAATGCGGCTAACTTCGTATTCTCCCGCTTGCAGCAGAGCCGCAATTGAAATTTCTGTTGGACTATCTACCATATATAAATGTAAGAATAGATGCATATAACTTTTTGCAAACCTGCTGGAATTTGGACAAGCAATTTAATCTGGCAATTTTTTGATAGCCAAATAATTTTGGTTTTCGCAAATATCTAATTTGCCCATTAAGTAACAAACACCTTGTGTTTTTTGCTTTCCCTATGTATTAGAATTAGTGCCAAGCCTCCTCAGGTAAAATTATCTGTCTAATAATATTTTTAAGCATTTGGACAAGTGTGACGAGTTTTGTAATTACGAGGCCGTTCCCATCACTCATCTTATTGAACAATTATTTTGTTCTTCCTTTCTTATACATGGCACTGACTCGACGGTCCGGTTGAACTTCAATGTTCAATGGGCCACATATCCTTTCATGTTTATTTTAATTCTGCAATGATATATTAGCATATTTTGCAATGCTAATGAATTTGGCATATCTTGTTGGGAAATGTTGTATTGGTTATATTATATGCCACCCTTATATTAACTTTATGTTTTTTGGACCTGACTGATGTCTAACTGTTACTTATCCCAATAATTGATTGTCAAAAATGTATAAAATATGTTCATAACTTTACAGCCTTGGAAGAAGAGCTTGTTGCGCGAAACACGTGTTGGCTGTCTTCGAACTGCATTAAACTACGCCTAATTGAGCATTGTAATTTTCAGTTGTGTGCCCAATTCTTGGGAGCAAACCAACCCACATCATTGATTACATAATAGTCTCAAGAGACATTTTTGAGAAATGTGACAACATGATCATAAAAACAACCAATAAAAGTGATCATAGCATGCTTACACTGGATTGGACGAAATTATGGTATCTACAATGCACGTTTAGAGCACATTCGGCATAGTAGATAAGATCTAAGCCCATAATACCCAACCGAGGTGCCGGGGTTGCGGGGATGTCCCCTGCATACATTATAGGCAGTGCAGGGGCAAACTGCCAAAATCCCATAAAACCGAATTACAAAATGCGGGCTAATGGGCTCCATGATTTTGTAATTCGGTCTTTTGGGATACGATATTACAACGTGCATCCTGCTTACACTGAGGCTAATGTTCCTGGGTGAGGCTTTAAAGTCTAAATAACATTGTAGCTTAAAAGTGAATCAAGGTGGGAACAGATTATTGAGGTTTAAATGGAGTGGTCGAAAACTGAATAGTAATCTAAGAGGAAAGGTGTGAGCCCTAACTGAAGAACAGTTACCTGGAGAATGTGAGCCAACACACTTTAAATTCTTCATATAGGAATTGGACAAGCCCATGATTGGGATAGCCTCCCATTTCAGCCCCTTAAGCCAATGTCTGTTACTTCGAGGTTGCTTTGCTGTCACACCTCTGGCATTACAGGCTTATTGGTGCCCTGAACCCTTTTGCTTCTTCCAGCTGGTTGCAGGCTTTCCGGGGGCACATACCACATAACTGGCTCTGGACCCAATATATACAAATAGACAGGTGCACGCTCATAGTTAGCAGGACATGCTAGAGTGGCTTCCCTAGGATGTGCTGTGCACCCCATGAAGTGTCTGCAATTTGCCTCTGATTTGACTGCACTTTCCTGTCCCCAAATCGTTCATCCTCCCAGCGGCTGGCCCTGCTTAGTACCAACCTGACCTACTGGGACCCTCCTATTCCTACTATCTCTGTCCTGGGATTCCTAACTCTCTCCTCACATTTTTGATTATCTTGGTTTCCCTGCTAACACTTCAGTCTCATTCTCTTCTGTGTCTTTGCTGGGACCCGGTTTCCGCACCTCCTCCTGGTCTCTGGGTTCCACCTCATTCTCTTGGCCCCTGTATTCCACCACCTATTTTCTATGTCTTGATGTTTTCTCCTCCTCCTCCTGGATCTGTCATGCTTCTGATCTCTCCTGCTCTACCTCTCTTGCACCCCTCTCTGTTGTTACTCATTCCTTCAAGACTTTACTCCCTGCCACATCTTTCTGCCAGTACTCACCATGCAATGGTAACAATGCCACCCGGGTTTCCTTTACTACTACAACCTTGTTCTTGCTTCTTGATTTTGCCACATTTCACCTTGATATCTTCTCTTACAACCACCTCCGTTCATCACTAGCCACAACTGATATATCCACCTCCTCCGAGATCTCACCTGCTACTACCACCTACTTCTGTTCTCTCTCCCTTCTGATGCTAACACTTCCTCCTGCTTTCCACTGCCCCACCTCTTCAGCCACTTCTGTTTCTCCAGCTTCCATTTATTTCACTGCTCTCCAGTCTCCACCCTTCTCCAAAGAGAAGTCTCTTGTTCCTACAACTGGGACTGGCTGCATTTATTCTGTGTTTCCTCTTCCTGCTGGGTTGGCCATACTCTGTGGGTCTGCATCTGGGAGTTTTGATTAAGTGAGGATTGGTTAGCCTCCCCGACGTCACCCAGTGCTCCTTTGGGCATAGGGATTTGGACCAAGCCTGTATCTGGTCTGTGTGCCATCTTGGATTTTAGTTTTCTTTGTCTGACTCTCCCTGGACTGGACCTGTAGCATCTGTCAGCCTGTTACCCAGTTCATGGACCTTTGCATTTATCATTTAAGTATTTCTGCAGTACATCCATTGCAAATAGAAGCTTGATAAATCTCCACCATATCAGTTATGTCATATTCTAACTCTTTCTTATTTTCACCAGCTGAGCTCATAGTGCCCAGCTCATAATGATGGGAAAATGATCATTGTCCTCCGTGTCAGCAATACTCATTGTATGCACATGTTGTACATCAGCCCATCTAAGGAAAATGTAGTCCATCCTAGATGCAGTTGTTCAAGTTACTCTAGTGAAATGTCCTGGTATGTAATTTTCGACTCAAACATTTAACACGCATGCATTACCCAAGTGGTATTACCATAGTTTACCCTTAATATCAAATTTGTAAGTTCCCCTTGCGGTATATTCCACAGTGTATCAACGATAACCGTGTCACATCAGCCCAAAAGAGTGCAAATTTCGAAATAAATCCCCCCACAACCATCATGGCAGTAGTTTACCAATCATAAGTATTGGTATTTCTATAATAAAAGTGAAAAACCTATATGGGGTGTCTTGTGGCTTATTGAGAACATTGTCACAACCTCCATATCATCTAAGGGAGGTTTAAATCCCAGTCCCGGGAGGATAGCTCAGCGGCAGCGTGCGCGTCTTGGAAGCAAGACGACACGAAGCAACAACAGGTTCGATACCCGGGTCCGCGCTTAGAAACCTCTGGGTGTTTAAGCGCGTTATAAATACGTAACTAAGACAAAAAAAAAAAAAACACAATTGCAACTAAGAACAACAAACAATTCCTGTAACAGCGCCTCGGTGCCTGCGGGCTGTGTGAGCGCTTTATAAATGTAAAATAAATAAATAAATAAATAAATCGGTCTAGGTCTGTTGGGTTATCTTCTCCCCTTGGGTTATCCTCTTGCAGTCCCTGACTTGCAGGATTTCTTCTACCTCTGTAACGATGATGCTGGTTTTATTTCTGGCTGATTCTCTACCTCTAACATCCAGGCCTGTGGGCTTTTTGTAAATTACTTTTATGAACCATTTCTATTAGGAACCATGCTGGATTGTGTTTGCCCACGTAGAATACAAACATCGCCATAGAGGCGCAAACTCACAGACCTGACTCTCTAATGAACTTTTCTTTATATGGCTAATTAGGGCAGAGTGGTCATTTGTAAAGTTTCTAAATTGTTTTCTTGAGCGCCCTCACCACGAAAAGAGTGCATCCAGGCAAATATTAACTTATGTTATTAGTTATTTTATTTATTGTTTTTTGGTATAGCGCCTTTACACAGAGAAGTGTTTCAGAGCGCTCAAGAACGGGGGGAGGAGGCAGTGGTAAAAAACAGTCATTCAGATCCCTTGACTTTCTGAATGATGCAGGCCTGCACAGAGCAAGTAAGTGCAGGTATAAGTGCAAATAATACATATAACAGTGTGGATAACTCGTTCATGTCTGACGACAATCCTTAGTTTTTCAAAGTGCCTTACACAAATAGGGTAAATGTGGGTGGGGCGGGGGCAGGGTAGAAAGGACAAGTTGAAGTGGGTCATACAAAATATATAGCGGTGTGATATAAATACATTGGAGGGGGGTGGGTGTTTGAGAGGGGAAGGGAAGAGGAGTGTAGGAAAAGTAGACTACTGGGCATTACTTGCAATTTTAAGGTATAAGGGAATAGGCAGGTAGGGTGGAGGGAGGATGAGGATGGGGTTGGGGGTTGAAAACGGAACGGGGGACAATACACCAACAATACAAGGAGGATAGTAGAAGAGGAGAACTCTAGCAGAGAGATTTGGGTAGCATGGGAAGGGGAGGGGGAGGAGAAACTGGGTAGGAAGAAGAGGCTGCAGATGGCACAGCTAAATTCGATTTTTGGCAGGACAAGGTGAAAACACATGCAACAACTGGGCACAGCTAAATTAGTGGGAGTCCAGATGAGATGGAGTGAGAGGTGGGACAGTCCCAGGTGTGAAGGAAGAGGGTCAATGGAGTTAGTTGAAGGGACTGACCTTCAGAGAAATGTTAGATGCGCCATTAATTCTGTGTGACGGGATCGTTTGGAGTTCTCCTCCGCCTCCATGTGCACGTGGCGGGTGTTGGAGAGGACCCACAGCCCTGCCCACATGTCCTGGCATGGAATTGGACCAACATTTATGTTGGGGGAAATTCCAAAGATATGCATCTCATTAGCCACTAACATCAGTAGTGGCCTTCCTCTTAGCTATCCCGAAGACTAAATTAAGACAGATTTGCGTCTCGCGGTGTGAGTCTCTGCACTGTGGAAATCACTCCAATGGTATTTACAATGTAACGCCTATGTGCTGCAGAAAACCTTTAACAATAAAATACATTAAAATCTATTTTGGCTAATCTTATACAAAACAAATTGCAAGCATGAAGCATAGACAGAAAATTATAACCTTTCATTCACAGAGGGGAGTACTTCACATAACAAGTTAGGGGGTTTCTGTCAGTGCCGCAATGCTTACAGATGTATGCTTGGGTGTTTGGAGTGAAGACTGTACAAATGCTTAAGGTTTGTTGGCATTGTTGTTGATGAGAGTTGTTTGACTGGGTGTTGAGAGCTATAGGGGGTTGCCAAGATTAGTTGTGACTACTGGAAAAGTAAAAGAAGAGTTGTACATTTTCATTTCTGAATGTTTGTCTTTTTGCGTGTCTTCTGGGGTTCTAAAAGCATTACATTTCATGTGTTGTGATGCGTGCAGGTTTAGGGGGAAGCCAAAAGATACCCATGAGTGTGGGGATGGTAAGGACTCATTTGAACTGGCCCAAAACAAGGCATGCTGAGTTCCCAACTGCCTGTTAGAGGGCAAAGGTGGACTGGTTTAGGCCCACATGATGAGAGTGTTGTCAATGGGGAACAGTGCAAAACATTCGACGGAGGAGCAAAAGTTGTTTTGTGAGATGATGTTTTTGATTCTTATTAGAAGGCTCCGTGGGTAACACGCTTCTGAAATGTCCACTTAATGTGTACTTTGAATAAGCCTTGGTCTATGTTTATTGCTGGGGACTTGACCAAAGAGGAAAGAATGAAGAGAAGCCACTCAGGTGCAATATTATGAACAGTTCTAATTTAGGTATTGTGATTTGCCTCAGTTCAGAATGAATTTGAGCTAAAATACACACACAGAGGATATATGAATGGTATTCAGACAAGATTTGAGTTGGTCAATTTCTTTGGCTGTTGACAATGAGATTAAGTTGAGGATGTATGTAGGGTTATTTCATATCTTTACAATAATGTGATTGTGCAAATAGGGCAAACATGTCATGCATGGCCTCCACACCCCCAAAACTTGAACGTAAATATAAGATAAGTTAGTATATTGAAATTAAAATGGTTTTAGGCCTTTTTTCCACTCGTACGGAATACAAGTAGCACACTTTTACAACAAGAATAGGGACAACTGTCTTATGTTGCTGTTAAAATATAAATACAAATAGAATATCATTAGTCTGCAACAAAATAGGTAGTTGTGCCACATTGAGGGAGTTAGGTTGCAGCGGACACTGAGAAGATCACTGAGAAGTATAGGGTGCTGAATACATTGCTAAGAGAAGCATACACGAAGAGCCAGTAGTTCTGATGATATAAAAAGGTAGCATTGAGCAGAGGTTCTGCCATTTTGCAGCAAAGGCCCCATTAGAAACTGCACAACATTTTATTTTAGAGCTGATGCAGTGCTTAGATTTGTCCAACCTTATGAAAAGTCCATTCTCGCCTTTAAGTACGAGACAGCCAAGGTTAGAGTG
The DNA here is from genome assembly GCF_040938575.1 of Ambystoma mexicanum. Lineage (NCBI taxonomy): Eukaryota > Metazoa > Chordata > Amphibia > Caudata > Ambystomatidae > Ambystoma > Ambystoma mexicanum. The sequence continues at coordinate 537,986,457 of NC_090925.1, read as the reverse complement.
GCAGGAGAGAAGATCTGAAGCTATTATTTCTGGTCCAAACAATAATTAAATAAACCCACAGAAACCTTGTTTGCCAGATGCATGGTGCCCCAAGAAGAAATATTGCCAAAGACATTAAACTGAGTTGTATACTGTGATGAATCTGATGGCCTCATCACTGTTTACCCAGCTTGACCTACTCCCATGTAGACAAGGGACGGCAGCCCCTACCGGATCCTGACCCTGGGGGCGACTGTATGAGGAAGGATCACATGGAGGGAGACAACCCCCTGGGGAGATACCCCAAGACCATCTGGTGAGACACGTTTTTTTTCCTTTCAGGATGAATCCATCATTTGCAACATTCTAATGGGCCATTGTGATGTTTTCCCTCTTTCAACCATAGAGAATAGTGGGAAACACTGGTCACATCCCAAAGGTGCTCTCTCAAATAACCGGCCCTGTAAAATTGTGAAAAACACTTTTTCCAGCTCCACATTCACTTCTAAACATAGCTTGAATTTAAAACCTATAGCGTATACCATATTTACAAAAAGGGACTGCTGTTCCCACAATCCCCACCGCACTGGGACGAAGAAGAGGAGAAGAGTAATGATGATCACTTTCCACTGTCAGCAGTCTAGTCCTTCCACAAATGTGAGAGGCCCTTCTTGGAGGATCTGGCTGCAGAACCCGTGTGACAGAGAGGCAGGAACTGCTAACTGCTGTTTGAGCCAGGGCTGAGGGGAATCCTTGCTCCCTGACTGCCAAAGGGGAGCTGAAAGGAGCCAAGGGGATCAGCCTGGGCCCTGCAGAAAGAATGGGAACCCCTGGGCCTTAGCAGGGTAGTACATCCCAAAGTTGACTGCAGGCTTCCTGGCTGAAAGGGAAGCCAGGGAGAGAGGTTCCTGTGCAAGCTGCAGCAGAGGCCAGATGGGAGAGAGAGGTGCAGTGAGCAGAGCAGAAAGAGACGTTGCCAGCACGCTGGGGCTTCTAAGCACTAGGCACACAGAGAGAGCTGATGAAGCCCAGAAGTTCTCTGGGACAGGGAGAGAGAAGCTGCGGGCGAGCAAGAAGGGCCGTGGAGATGCCGGGAGCAGTGCAGGAGCTCCTGGAGGTTTGGTTGCTCGACGAACCAGCAGACTTCACCCCAGGCTGAGAAGGAGAGCTGGCGTGTGACCGCAGAGCCTCGCCGGTGCTGGGGGAGCGTCCACACACTCCAACCTGGAAGGCAGAAGAAAAAGCCATAACTCAGAGGCGCAAGCAATGTTGGAGACGCTAGAAAAGACCTGTGTGTCACAAACAGCTGTGGACCCTACAGCGTTTGGACAACCGCATCAACGAGGGATTGAATGGTACAAGATTGCTAATGCAGAAAATATACAAAGGCGATGTTTGTTTGAATGCAGTCATGAGAAAGTACAAAGGCAAAGTTTGTTCGAATGCAGCCATGGCAAAGTGCAAAAGCAAGATTATATAAGAAGAATGTTTGAATGCAGACAAGAGAACGTATAAAGGAAAACCCGATCAGATACAGATACAGATGCATGGGATTCCAATGTGGGGAAGAAGTTTGAGCAAGTACATTTGAGTAAAATATTACCACAGATAGATATATCAAGCACCACATGGTATATGCTATTGTATTATATCAGAGAATTGTGAAACACATAAGAAGTCCTTGCAGGTGAGTATACCAGGCAGTTGAAAATTGTATAACGATTCCTGGCAGGGGAGTATACCAGTTAATCTGCCAAGATGTAAGAACTTTTCCAGAAAGTCTGTTCCAGAACTTTTTGCTTGTACAGAACATTTTAGTTGAACAAGAACTTTGTGAGTCTATTGAAGACACCAAGGAACTGTTAGCCAAAGAGACATTTTGCCATCCTGTTTAAGGATTTAGGGCAGACAGACCCTCCTAAACACTGTTATGTATCCTGTGACCAATGGTCCCTCTAAGCAGCATACATGTGTGCTTGCCCAGTTTCCTTCTGGGTGCCGCTCAGAGGAATTTTAGCAGCGCACAGAGACAGTTTCCACCTTCTCAAGAATTGATAAGGCACAAATCGCAGCATTTACCTGCCATTTGCTCTCGCTCTCTTAATGAAGCAAAATTATACTAACTATTGTTGCTATTCTGGTCTAGCCTACATGCATTACTATTTGCATTGCCAGCATAACCTTAAAAACCCTGAAAACGGAATACATGCTCAAGAGGTTAAAAACGAATATGAAAATCGGCAGCTCCGTGAATAGAAGACTAACTAAGAAATGCCTGCACACATAACCCACATAATGTTGCTTCCCCACCCATGACTCCTTTACAGGACTCTACAACACTTATACCTTATGACCCTAACATCAGCCATAGGCAACATTTAGCTATTACTGGACACCCTTGAAACTGCCTACTTTAGCTCTGTGAAAGATTACAAGATTGGTACTTACGTCTACTTCTTTTATATTTGTTGTAATATGAATACTGCTCAAGCACCAGAATTTCTGTTACTCATGAGGCTTTAGCAAAAGCGACCCCCCCCACACTATGGTAACCCATCTATCACCTCAAATATCAGTTACTTACTATAAGGAAGCAGGCTACTTGGTTGTGTATCCTCTTTTCTAAACGTTGAACACATGCCACACAAGCAGTTTCAAGCAGAACCCTTGCAACTTTAATGTATATTAATACAAGTCAAACTTTGTGGGTTTGTGGCTTGGCAAAGCGTTGTTCCTTATACAATTCTACACTGTTTCACCAATCTGCACCAAATTTAGCATATTTACCTGTTAGGACCCACCAGCCATTACTGGCTGCATGACGTTTGGATGCCCCACCCCTTTCCCTGCATTGCAGCACCTTCGCACATGAGACGGTTGCCTGAAATCGGCAAAACATCAATGTAGTCATAGGACGGGTCCCGACACGAGGAACAAAACTCAGTGTTTAAGGCCCTAGGATGCACGGTTTCCGAGATATTTGCACCGCAATGAACTGTGAGGCGACAGGTGCTGAGAGAGCACAGAAAGTCCCTGTATGGAGCAGCACACCAACTCTCGCCTCCCCCCAACGTCTGCTCCGAGGTTTGTCAGCCAGCCACACGTGCCCATTCTAAGTGCAGTTCACTTCCGGGTGCAAAGCACATCAAGTGAAAATCGAATCGCAACAGAGACGTACACAATCATTGATTTACTTTTTAAAAATCTTTTTATTTACTTTTTTTTAAAACCATGTAACAAACAACAAATGCATCTCGCCCGGTTGACAGCAGGGCGCTCTTAGCAGTACTGCGAGATGGCAAACCCCCCTCCTAACCCCCAACCCCTGGCCCCCTCTCCCCCACCCCGCATATGGTCTGCTCGTAAACGACAAAGCAGCAACATAACGGAAGTCAAAAGTCTGTACAGATTGAGGCATAACAATCTAGGGGAAGGACATCAACCAGTTGGACCCACTAGCCTATGAAGGAACCAAAGCAACCCGCCCTCCTGAGGTCAACAGCCCTTCAACTCCCTCCATAAGACAATGCAATAGAGATTCACCTTACCCGTTCACCATGGTGACGTAACAGTAGCCCTAAGGCACCCCTAGCGAGGCAAGAAGTGAAGAAAAAAAAACAGTGGGCGGAACAGAACAGCCATCCCACCCCTTGGCGTAGCCCGGCTAACGAACGAGCATGTGCAGGGATACATGAGGCGACCGACCTCCCGGGGGCCCACCCGGGACCCTGCGCAAGCCGTCTTCACTCCAGTGGTGCCCTCCCGACCGGGCATTGGATATAGGTACCCACCATGTCCTAGAAGTGGTTGGCTTGCCCCTGATTTGCCTGCCGCTTGAGAACAGATCATTCCAATTAGCATATTTTGGTGAGTAAGGTCAGCCAGGCCTGTTTAATGGGTGGTGTATCTGCCTTCCAGTGGAGGATCAGGAGCTTGCGGCCTGAGAAGAGTAGAATGTGAACAAGCTTTGTAACCACTGGGTCAGCATGCCAGTCTTCACTATTGGCGCCAAGCAACATTGGGCCGGGCGCGGGCCCCACATCAACGCCCTGTGCACGGGTAGTATGCGTCCTCCTGACTTCTTCGCCATAGCCCGATGTGGGAGAGCACATTGCACTCTGGATATGAGATGTGCCGTTACATTTTACCTAGAGCGATCCAAACCCTTTAGAAAGTCAAATAGTCTGTTTATAACTTTTGTCGAGCAACAGCTGGGTTTCCAGGCTGTGTGACGATTCACGAGGTGCCTACATTTCTCCTAAGGGAAGCCCCTTATCGTGAGGCTAGGGAGGTGAGGCTGCTACCCAGTAGTGCCCCCAAGGGTGGTTTAATGGGGGAGGACCTCATGGGTAGGAACTTGCATCTGTGGAGAAGGACAACAACCTGGGTTGCAGCCATAGAAATCCCATCACCTCCACACATTCCCTAGCCCTACACGCCACCTATAATCCTTCCTCAGAGCGCAAACGCTCTGCCGCTCAGCTGCGCCATGGGTCCTTTTTGAGACCCCCAGGACCTCAACTCCTCCCTGGAATCACCAGCCATGCATTGCTCAGCATCTACACCTTGCAACATGGCAAGATGGCTGACGCCAAAAGGAACCAACAGCCATGGGCTTGCACAGCCACATGCAGCAATCCAATTTGCTGTTGAAGCACCCAATTCCAGGAAGCCCTGTTCGCCGGGTGGCAGAGCTGGGCTCACCAGAAGGGCGAACTTTAACGGTGCGGAGCTCTCTGCCACTCCGTTGCGCCCTGGGTTCACATGAGATCACCAGGACCTCACCTCCACCCTGGAATCACCAGCCACCCATTGCTCAGTTTCAACACCTCGCAACACAGCAAGATGGCCGACACCGAAAGGAAGCAACAACCAGGGGCGTGCACAGCCCACATGCAGCAATCCGATTGGCTGCTGAAACAGCCAATTCCAGGAAGCCCTGTTCACCGGATGGCTCCTCAGAAGGCTGAATATTAAGGGTGCAGGAGCTCTCTGCCGCTCTCCGCTGCTTGCTGCCATTGCCTCGTGGTCTCCAACTCCCTACCGGATTTCCCTGCACCTCGGTTCTCCAAGGTAAGCCTGCAGCAATATTGAATGCTCATGGCAATATCCGTCCAACCCCCTTGAAATACATCATCTGTTCCATGCGCGTGAGTCATACCAACACCGCTCTCTAGCTTGTTCTTACCAGCATGCTTCAGCATCGGCCCGATTCCGCTCATTAGCGCTACCAAGGCTACATGCTTATGGCATACAACAGCTTATACCCCATCCGCACCGTTCCCGACCCGTATGCTGGACGTGGACTCCTGTTTTCCCGATAGCAGCAGACCAGTTTTCTTGATATTGGGCAAATCTTCCTCGGGACCAGCCCTTGGGAGCAAAAATTACCCAATTCAGCCCAAAATACAGGTTCTATTGTGCCGAGCAGTGAACTCATGCTAGTGACAAATGACACCTTCAAAGAGTTATAGTATTTATTCTAAACAGTGAATTTCAGCAACATTTTGGGATTCAAGTTAGAGAAGATTACAAAGCACAAAACTTAGAGAAATGCAAAATATAGAGAAACATAGAACTTAGAGAAACATAGAGAAACACAGTCTTACGCCCCTTCAATCAGCACTGGGAGACCCTGGCCCTCATAAGCTAGCTGTAACAAGCCCCGCTCAGAGGACAGCGCTACAGGGTGCCGACAGAGACACAGATTCCGGACACTTGATCTTGCTCGAACCAAGTCCACAGATCGATCTCCCACCTGAGTCATGTGGGCATGCATTTTTATAATCTCGTGCTGTCAGTCCATGACACACAGTTCCAGAACTTTCCCTGTGCAAAATATAGGCTTGCTCATGGAAATACCCAACTCTGTGAATTTCCACTGTGCTCCTTTTCTGTGCCCCTCCCTACTTGGAGCCCATCTGCGTGAAAGCTCAGGAATGTCTTATCAGTGCCTTCTCAGAGAAAGAGGATTTGTTTACGAAGCCATGCAGGGCTACCGTTAGAAAGGCAGAATATTCTAAGAGAAGCCGAGATGAATTAACCCCATGTGAGCAAGCTCTAAAAGGCATGCACTCATAGCTTAGTGTTCATAGCGCTTAAGATTGGCTATCTAAGCGCTATATAGGTGCCATAATGTTCCAAACACTCCAATAATGTCTATTAGCTACAGAGCTGGGGCCTTCGCCCTGCCTGTCTATCTACAATGCATAATGTGACCTACCACCCCTACTAGGCCTGCATATTCCTTGTAGCTCACTACTGCATAATGGAAGTGCTACAACAGACTACTGTCAGCATTTGTGGCACATACTTTGAATAAACTATTGGCTTTCAGCGGCTAATGCTGTCATCTAAAGCCCTGATTGGCAAATTTGCAATTTTGTGTATCACTACACTCCACCCCTATTGAAAGTGTGTGCGACAATGCTGACTAATACCCATCAACATAGTATGTAGTGCAGTGATAAAGACCTTGGGGCTTTGCAAGAGGTTTAAGCAAACTATCTTCTAGCGGTTAGTCAGCGTGGCATGCAAGGTTAGTAAAAACACTACCTAAACAAAAATGTACACAAAGTGAACAGTGACATATACCCTTGCAAAAACCTGGCCTACACAAAAAATACCTACACAAAGTGAACATGGACATTTACTCTAGCCAAAACCTGGCCTACACAAAAATACCTAAATAATTATTGTATAACTGATTGTCAGTTAAAAAGCAGCATGCGGTTAAAATATCAAGGCAATCCGGTGTAGTCTAATCTACAATGCACTATTGCATTTATGTATGGTTACCAATTCTAAACCTGGCAGCCTTTCACTCTAAGGGCCTACCCTCTCCCTGATCCCAGGGCATTCAGACGTGACTATGGGCTGTGTGATTAGACACTTCCCCATGTATGTGGAACCCAACCAAAAACCATCTCATTTCATTCTAATTTCATGAGCAAGGTGAACCCATGGGCACCAGGTTATCAAAATAAAAACAATTCTACTAATTTGCATTAAAGCATGGCATGTGTTATTCATGCAATCAAAAGCAAGCGATTTGATCCATATGTTTGCTGGTAACTGTAGCTCTGTGTGCCAGTGTGTTGAGGATGGTCGCCCCCACTCAGAGTGAAAAGCCAACACCTGCTGATTAAACAATGTTTGCCCTAAAATTCATCGTGTGTATTTAGCAGTCTTGTTGACCTGCCCTATGGCAGAAAAAATGTCTTCATACCTAAAATTCTGCCATCTGAGGTGGTGGCCAATACTTGCAGCAGTATTGGGCGTATCAATGGGCCCCACTAGGCCAGACGTTTTATAGCAGAGCTGGCATCAGAACCCATAGTGGCTAGCTTATTGTGCACAGTTTCTATGTCAAAATCGTTTAAAGCTCCTGTTAACCCCTGCTGCTCCCGCAATTAATGAATCTAGCTCCCTAGCTACGCGCACCTTGGTGATGGGCCATAGAAATGGACTTCATTTGTAGCAGCTTGGTAGTACTAAGGAAACATTGCCTCGTGATAAATCTATGTCTAAGTGTATCACTGTAATAATAGAGGTGTGCATTACCAGCCTACAATTTAAATGTTGCCTTACTACTGGAAAATCTAACATGTTCACAGTTTCTACCTTGTGTGACTTGGAGAATACCCTTCTCCAAGTGGGATGCCTACCATATACAATATTAGTTTTAGATACAAACACCATACTACCATCCGGCAGTGGCTGTTTCATCACACCATTGTGTGAAATGCATTTAGTCAAATTATAGTCCATAAAATCTTGGCGAGAACACTCGCTGCAGTTCTTGGTCAGAAAAAACATAAAACAAACAAATTGTTGGATCCATTCACTGAAACATTTGGGCCTAGGATTTCATAGGCACCAGTCATATGAGTCAGTGACAAAAGATGCTCGACAATGTGCCAGGCCAGTACGCTAGCAATTCCATGTGGATACTCATTTGTAGCGCTTTTCCAAATAATTATTCTAAATGTCTACAATCAAAAGGTGACTCTTTGCATTAGTGTGCTGGAGACAGCTGTCCCCACAAAAACATGAAACTGGTTGGTTTAACAAAACCCGTGTCACACACTGTCATAAAATCAAATATCAAGTCAGTCATGGTTTCATTTACCCGCCTTAAGGCTGGCTGTAAAAGTATCCAGTGTTTCAAAGGTTACCATCTCAAATTAGAGCTCACACACTTGGCAGCATTACTTCCAATTAAGAACCTTAACCTACGCACAGCTGACTTTGGTGTGCGCACTCATTTTATCTCAAAATATATTACACTCCTGCTTGCATAATCCTGCTGCCCCAACAATTCATAAATCATGTTGGGTGTCCTGACCCACGTTTAAGCTATCATGCCACAACATTTGGTGCTGTGGGCTGAGAAAATTTAAGATGGCGGAAAACCCACATGTGCGCCGAAATCCAGGAAAGCTGCGCAGTTTGTGCGCACACCAAAATGGTTGCCTCACTTGCCACCCACCAGTGTGAGAATGAAAGGCCGGGTTGCCATGAGGGAAATGGGTTGCCAAAGGAAAAACAGTAGCGCCGGTTAGCTTCAAAGCGCTTTAAAACCACCATTGGACTACCCGCACAGTAGTCTGAAACCATTGGGAATGGCAATGCTGATTGCCAAATGCAACCTAGAATTGTGGGGAATTCATTTCTTAAATCCCAAAAATGGGTGCAGTACCAGTACTCGCCACTATCCAAAAGCCGGCGTTTTAAAACCACCCCGTGTTTCTCTGAAGGCAGGCTCAAAATGCCTATTTTCAAACATTGCAACATGTGCAAAATATTCACTGAACACCAGCAGACATTTGGCAGAATGGAGTTTTGTGTGCTTACAAAATCGGGGAAATGAAGAGCCCAAAACAATGCTTATAACAAAACTGCTATGGAGTCAGCAGTTTAAGTTGCACTGGATTTAAAGACACTAAAATCGAAAATGTTTAGATTAAATGAGTGACCTATGTTTGGTGTCACATGCCTTTGTAACTGTTGAAATGTCATAGTTTTGCACTTAGAATCAGCATTCTAGCTGCATGTGTAAAATTGCAAGTTAATTTAAAAAGCAACAAAAAACATGACAGTTAGCTGAAAGTCTGGCTTAAGGAACTTGATTTTGCTTGACAGCTACCCCCATCAGGAGTGAAACTTGAGTCACAACTGTGTTCCCAGGCCTATCTGCCTTTTGCTGGCCACACTAAGGATATGCCATCTATCTGATAATTGAATTACCTGTGCTCTACAGGAGCTCTGAACAAAGCCTGTCTTGACTCAGGCAAAGGTTTTATTACAGCGGTCGTAAAATGTAGCTTCCTCTTGGCAGAAGCTGGGAGGGGCACTGCCTGTGAGAGCAAGCTGGCTTGGCAGAACTGGATAAACCAGTATTTCCACCATGTGACCTGGGAAACCACACCCCTTTGTAGCCAGAATATTGTTTAGAAAAAGATGAATAACTCATGGTGCGGACATGTGAAAATTTTATAAATGATACCATAATTCTTGTGATTTTTCTGCCCACAGTTTAAGAGGTTTTTAGAACCGGTGGTATGTTCAGGGGGGTGTTAGCGGAAACGTGGATATTACTCTAAATGTATGCATGTTAAAAATCTGAAACTTCATCAGTTAATGTCCATACTCCCTGCGCACATGTATGTAAAGTTGGGTCAATGTCAGAAATTGAAAAATCAGTTAAAAAGTCAATTATGTGCCATTTCTGAATGCAAGCTCTTAGAAACAGCAGATTTGGACAGAGACATGGCTAAATTCAGCCACACCATGTATATGTAATTTCAAACAACTGTGTAACTCTGAAATATGTATTTCGAAGGGATTGTGTCCTCCGACGTATTCCTTATCTTAGATAGAAATCCTTCAGCTTTGCTGGCCTCGGAAAATTTTTTTCGCCAGAGGGCGCTGCGCGTCGATGATCGCCGAGTCGATGACCCTCGACGGCCTCCGTGCCGACGTCGACGTCATCCTGCCTATAAAGGCCGCGCGCAGCGTCCGTTGCTCAGTTCCGTTTTTCCGCGCTTCGTTGTGCCTCGGAACACCGTTGCTCAGTTCTCGTCAAGATAACGTATATAATAACTACTATTTACCTCGATATCGATGGCATCCTCCTCCGACCCGACGACCCCTCGGTCCGGTTTCAAAAAGTGCCGAGACTGCGGGAAGAAAATGTCGTTGACGGACCCTCACAGGGTCTGTTTGTGGTGTCTGGGAATCACGCACCAGAGTTCGGAGTGTGAGGAATGCCTTTCCATGACGGCGAAAGCCTTGAAGGAGCGTAGGGGGAAGCTCGAGAGAGGTAGGTCAACTTTAACTTCCTCGAAAGCTTCTTCGGTAGAGTCGAGACGTTCGTCTCCTCACCATAAAAAACACTCTCGATCTAGATCACGAAGTGGCTCCCACCACTCGTCGACATCGAGACACTCGAAGAAGAGACGTAGGAGATCCCCTTCGTCATCTTCGTCGAGTTCTCCTGAGAGAGTTCATTGCCCCACAAAACGCAGCTCGCAAGCTGAGTGGGAGGAATTCAGGAAAAAGATGCTAAGCGTCTTCGAGAAAGCGGCCTCGTCCCCCTCGAAGACAGCTGAGGGTGATACCCCGGGTAAAAAACCCAAAAAATCTAAACGCCGCGAGTCGCAGTACCCGGCGGAAAAGTCAACCCGAAAGCGCCTCGAGCCATCGGGAGATAAAGCATCATCGACGCCATCGTCGAAAACTCCTTCGAAACAGAGGTCGGCGCCATCGACGCCGTTGTCGAAGGATTCATCGGCGCATCAGTCGATCGAGTCGACGCCGACGTCGACGCCGATATCGACGCCGGTGAAGGAAAGAACCACGGCTACTCCACAGCCAACGGTTAGACAAAAGACCTCCGACTCGACGCCGAGAACGTCGACGTCGTTCTCGAGCAGGACTCCGATCCTTTCGAGTTCTTCGAGGCCTAGTACACATTTCTCGACGCTTTTCACGGCGCCTTCGAGTACTTTCACGTCGGTGTCGACGACATCGACGTTTTCAAGGCCTGTGATGATGGCTCCTTCTGCATTGGAAATGGGGTTTATACCATTCCAAAAACCAATGTATCCCCCTTTAACCTCGATTTTTGAGGAAAGGGAGGATTCAGACCAAGATATTGATTTACAGAGGACCACATCACTAGAGCCAGAGACTTTCGCCTCTGAGGAAGGAAGATTAAAAAATCTTCAGGATGCACTTCAGGAAGCTAGTGGCTTGGACACTTCTCCTGAAGCAGAATTTATCAAACCAGACCCAGGAGAACATGCGGAGACTCCATATAGAGCTCTGATGTCTAGAATCATAGAATTTATGGGTTGGTCTGCACCTTCTCCTGCCTTTCAGCAGGATGACCTCACTGACATACTGGACAAGGGCCCACAGGAGGATCCTGTGGTTCCATTTCACTCTGCTCTACAGAGAAGGATTTTGACAAACTGGGAAACGCCAGAAATTATCCCGGCAGTAAATAAAAAACTGTCAACAAAATACAGGGTGGCTAGTTCTGACCCTGAATATTTGTCAAAACACCCTACTCCTGAGAGCTTGGTTGTACAGGCTGCAACCTCATCAGGCAGCACATCTGCATACCCCACTGCTCCGCAGGATAGGGATGACAAAAAGTATGATGCCATGGCTAAGAAGGTTTTTTCTGCCTGTAGCATGGCGTTAAAGTCTATTAACGCGACCTGTACGCTCGCTAGGTTCAGCCACACCCTTTGGGAGTGCGCTTCATCAGCGGCTGACTGCCTCCAAGAAGGAGAGGAAAGGGACGCATTTTTAAACATCATCAGGGATGGTAAAGATGCGATGTGCGAGACCCTACAAACTGGCCTAGATTCTGCTGACAGTATCAGCAGGGCCATGGCGGCAAGTACCACAATCCGCAGGCATGCGTGGTTGAGGAAGTCTGGTTTTGCCTCTGACGTGCAGACCAGGCTTTTGAATATGCCCTTTGACGGTTCTACCCTCTTTGGAAAGAAGGCGGATGACAGTTTGGAGAAACTGCAAACGTCCAAGGCAGCAGCCAAGTCATTGGGAGCTGCTATCCGTCAGAATACCTTTCGTCCTTCGGGATCATCGTGGAGAGGACGGTCCTTTCGTTACTATTCCTCATATGGAAGGGGCAGGGGACGACCGGCTCAAAGAGGCCAAGGAAGATTTACCCGTGGTGGACGGGGTAGGGGAAAGAAAGCCGCACCCGCAGGAGCAGGAGCCACTTTACCTTCGGCAACTGCATCAGCCGCTTCAAAACCACTCTGAGGTCTCCCCTCACAGAACACCAGTAGGGGGCAGGTTAACTCACCATCTGACGGAATGGCAGGCTATTACGTCAGATGCTTGGGCTCTGGAGACAGTGGCCCAAGGTTACTGCCTGCCCTTCCTACATATCCCTCAGAGTCATCCACCGGGGAACAACCCTTTGAAGCTTCCAGATCCGCTCCTCTTGCAGGAGGTTTTAGACCTGCTAGAGAAAGGTGCCATAGAACTGGTACCTGTAGCGGAAAGGAACAAGGGTTGGTACTCCCCCTACTTCATAATACCGAAGAAGGACGGAGGACTGAGACCCATCTTAGACTTACGGGAATTGAACAAATTCCTCCGAAAGGACAAGTTCAAGATGGTGACTCTCTCTCAGATCCTTCAGGCCCTCCAGCTTCAGGACTGGTTGGTATCTCTAGACCTCCAGGACGCTTATTTCCATGTGCCGATCCATCCCAGGCACAGGAGATACCTGAGGTTCGCAATTGGCAGCTCTCATTATCAATTTCGAGTTCTGCCATTTGGGCTAACCTCCGCCCCGAGGGTCTTTACCAAGCTAATGTCGGTTGTGGCTGCAAGTCTAAGGAGGGAAGGGATTCATGTCTACCCTTACCTAGACGATTGGTTGATCAGAGCTGTATCTTCGGAACAGGCTCAGAGACAACTAGATTATGTTTGCCACTTCCTTCACAAGCTGGGCTTCTCCCTCAATTTAAAGAAGTCACAGATGATACCATCACAGAGACTCCAATTCATTGGAGCAGTCCTGGACACTTCCCTGGGAAAAGCCTTGCCACCAGAGGTGAGGGCTCGAGATATTCTGCAGATGGTCATCAGATTTCAGAATGCCCAATATCTCCCAGCCTACGACTTTCTGAGGTTGCTAGGCCTCATGGCATCCTGCATATTCCTCGTGCCGGAGGCTCGCCTGAGAATGAGATCCCTCCAGTGGGCACTGAGAACTCAGTGGTCACAGTTCTCAGGAAGGATGACAGATCTCCTTCGGATCCCGGTCAAAGTAGCCCGAGACCTTCAGTGGTGGGCCTGTCGGGAGAACATCCTGAAAGGAGAAATGTTTTGGCAACCATGGCCGGAGATAACAGTAGTCACGGATGCCTCACTCACGGGGTGGGGAGCTCACGCCAACGACTTGACCATCAGCGGTCGTTGGTCTCCATCGGAGTCCAGACTACATATCAACCTGTTGGAGCTGAGAGCCATCAGACTAGCGCTGAAGGCTTTTCTGCCGTCTGTACGGGGAAGAAACGTCCTAATAATGACGGACAATACAGTGGCCATGCACTACCTCAACAAAAGAGGAGGCGTAGGCTCACTACCACTGTGCAGAGAGGCGATGCAGCTCTGGTTTTGGGCAATTCAGGAAGGCGGAGAGAAGAACTTGACAGCGGACGCTCTGAGCAGGCAGAGCACAGTCTCTCACGAGTGGGAGATAGCTCAGGAAGTCCTTCAAGAGATCTTCGCCCTTTGGGGAACCCCTCAAGTGGATCTGTTCGCCACCAGTATCAACAGGAAGTGCGACAGATTTTGCTCAAGGGAATTTCCCCCGAGAGGAGCTCTAGGAGATGCGTTCGTAGTGGACTGGGAGTTCCCACTTCTGTACGCGTTCCCTCCGGTCCCTGTCATTCCTCAAATGATCAGGAGGTTGAGAAGGTTTCGGAAGACCATGATCCTAATTGCCCCGGATTGGGCCAGGAGAACGTGGTACCCGGACCTTCTAGACATGTCCATCTGCCCTCCAATTCGACTGCCATACAGAGAGGATCTTCTCTCGCAGAAGGAAGGTCAGGTTCTCCATCCAGCCATCAAGACCCTCAACCTTCACGCTTGGTGTCTGAAAGGTTGAGGTACAAGGATTGGGACCTTCCGGATGATGTTATGGAGGTGTTGCTTTCGGCCAGAAGGCCGGCAACTAAAACTCTATACCGCTGCCGTTGGAACAAATTTTGCAGCTGGTGCAGAGAAAAGAATATTGAACCCTTTTCTTGTGGTACACCTATGGTGTTGTCATTCTTACTTTACCTGGCTAATTCAGGCCTACAGGTTGGCACAATTAAGGGCTATCTCGCAGCGCTATCAATCTTTAAGCGCACTGCAGAGGAGCCTTCATACTTCAAAATTCCATTGGTAATACAATACCTAAAAGGATTAACTAATGTTTATCCCCCGAAACCTTTTCAAGTTCCCTTATGGGATTTAAACCTAATTTTAAACTTCCTAAAGGGTGCCCCTTTTGAACCACTACACTCTTGTTCATTGAAGCTTCTCACCCTCAAAACTGTTTTGCTAATAGCATTGACATCTGCTAGAAGGGTTAGCGAGTTGCAAGCCTTATCGTGTAAACCTCCACATACAATCTTTTACAAGGACAAAGTTGTTCTTCAGGTGAAGCCTAACTTCCTCCCGAAGGTAGTCTCGGAGTTTCACATCACTCAGAAGATTATATTACCTTCTTTCTACCCTCCTCCTCATCCGGGGAAGGAGGAAGAGAGACTGCACAGGCTGGACCCTAAGCGAGCCTTGAGCTTCTATATCAGCAGATTGGCTAAGATCAGACAAGCAGACCAACTCTTTGTAGGTTATGCAGGACATAAGTTGGGCCTTCCAATAACAAAACAAACCATCTCCAGATGGATTATTTTAGCCATTCTGGAGTGCTACAAATTGGCAGGAAAGGAGCCTCCTCAAAATCTAAGGGCTCATTCTACCAGGGGTATCGCAACATCCTCAGCCCTTCAAAGAGGGGTGCCAATTCGAGATATATGTGCGGCTGCCACATGGTCGTCCGCACATACATTTACCAAATTCTATAGCCTGGATTCCTCCTCTAGTCAAGAAACTAGATTCGGCAAGGCTGTGTTACACTCTGTCCATTCTGGAAGGGTAACATAACTTTTATTACTCCCGCCTCCAGTCACAATACCACTGCTATGGGAGTCTATCTAAGATAAGGAATACGTCGGAGGACACAATCCCTTCGAAGAACTAGTTACTCTTACCTTGTAACGTTCTTTCGATGGGATGTTCCTCCGACGTATTCCTTATCGACCCTCCCATCCATCCCCGCAGTATGACTTCCTGTGGGTTTGCAGCCTATGCTCCTTCAAGGTGATTAGTCTAATCCAAAAACATTACTGGGGACTACAAAACGGAACTGAGCAACGGACGCTGCGCGCGGCCTTTATAGGCAGGATGACGTCGACGTCGGCACGGAGGCCGTCGAGGGTCATCGACTCGGCGATCATCGACGCGCAGCGCCCTCTGGCGAAAAAAATTTTCCGAGGCCAGCAAAGCTGAAGGATTTCTATCTAAGATAAGGAATACGTCGGAGGAACATCCCATCGAAAGAACGTTACAAGGTAAGAGTAACTAGTTCTTTGATCATATATAGATTTGGGTGCACAGATGACAGGGGAGGTTTTTCAAGAGATCATAAATGGCTGACATCACTCTGACACAACTTAGTTCCCCAATCAGGGGAGGAATGAAAGCTGGACCAATGACAAGTGAGAGGGGCAAGTTTAGTTATGACCAACACACACACCCACTTGCAGAACATATAAATGGACCACTGAAACTTAGGTAGGGACCTTCAATTCCATCTGCCGCTGGAAGCTCTGCCGGAAAAATCCATACTTACCTCCATCAAATTTCAAAGAGCCAACACTTAGACTCCAAGATAAACAGAGACTTCAGAACCTTAACCAAAAGGCCACTGCCAGCAAGAATATTTGTCAACAGGCCTAAAAATCTTTTTGCAACTGAACTCTTCAGACAGCCGGCTGACGCCGTCTGAATTTTGCCAAGAACTTTTGCAAGAACCCGGTGACAGAAATATCCAAAGAGAAGGCAGGACCCGACCCAGAGAACCGGTGCCTAGCAGAGACCAGGACATTGT
Source organism: Ambystoma mexicanum (assembly GCF_040938575.1). Taxonomy (NCBI): domain Eukaryota; kingdom Metazoa; phylum Chordata; class Amphibia; order Caudata; family Ambystomatidae; genus Ambystoma; species Ambystoma mexicanum. Next base: position 537,970,259 of record NC_090925.1, on the reverse strand, counting down.
ATCCAGAGTGCTGACCCCGATGCTGTGAGCAGTTCCAGAAACCAGACGCTGTGCCCAGAGACCGTCCGAAGTCCAGACCTGTTGACCAGATCGTGACAAAGCCGCCTTCCTGTTTAAAATCTCTTGTGAGTACCGCCAAACTGTACCAAACCAAAGCTCTTAGTTTAAATTCATCTAATTCAATCTATTTAACCTAAGTAGAACTGCCTGATAGCTCCAAATCTGTCACCTGTCATTCTAGCTGTAAAATCTGTCACTTGTCATTTTGAGCTTTTAAAATTTCAAATCTGAAAAACGACCTTCACAAAATCGCTCATATCTCCGCGACCGGAGAAAGCTTAGAATCGTGGCTTTCCTACAAACCTAGAACCGCATTCCTACCCCCTATAGTTTTACCGCAATCGCGGAACACGCATCCGTGAATTTTACCGCGATTTGCAAATTTCTCCACGTGTAAAAACAGCTGCTGCTTGCCTTCCATTTGCCAGAAATTCGTTTAACCTGCTAATCATTCCTGAATCATTGCAAGAGTGAGTCTGAGCTAATATTAACTAGATACCATTCCCCTGAACCTCTGAAAGGGAATTAAAAGCATTTTAGCATATTTTTTTTAATTCATTGCCAGCACATTTCAAAGCAATTTGGGCCTGTGTTTTCAAACTTCTGTAGTCTAAGCTTGCTGGGGTGAACTGAATCACATTTGATTGCATTTCTGAGAACTGTGTGTTTTCCTTCCATTTCCTTGCATTGCATAAAGAGGGGGGGAGTGAATAGCCAGAGAAAAGTGATTACATTGTTTGGTTGAAGTCATATTGAGTATTTTCTGTACTGCATTCATTGAATATTGCATCCACCTGAGCTTACATAAAGCATTCTGTACCACCTTCTTCTTTTGTTCCTATTCACCTGTGTGCTACCTTATCCATTTCATGTCAACTCCTTATTGATTATAGAGAAGCGTGTTAGTGCCAGATTCTCCGTTGTTAATATTTATCATATCAGATTAAGTGTGATATTCAATTATTAATTTATTATAAAGTGTGATATATCTATCTATTGTTTAAATTATCAAATAAACCTTTTAACTTGCAAAACAGAACTACTTCTTGGCTCAGTGGGGTCAGGGGGATTCCAAGAGAGGGGTGTTATATAGGGGTAGTCATCCAGAACGCATGAACTGGACATAAAGATATATCAATAAGGGTTTTCATTCAGTATTATAGACTAGGCGTTGACTTAGCTGTAGTGTTGAATTGAATCCTCTTACAAATTGGGGGCTTGAGCCGAGACGTTGGGTTAGATTTACCATTTGTGCAGCTTAATACAGTGTGCTAACTGACGGGATACATACATCCGGTCGGATCACCACGCTGCATTACGCTGTGAAGCATTCCTCAAAAGGGACACTCCAAGAAAAGTTCTGTTCTGCAAAAATAAAATACTAACTTCTGTAAGTCAGGACAGAGACCAATCTCTAGAATGACGACCTTGGTAGATATGAAAATAGCCAGAGAGCACTTCTTACATAAACTATTTGTGAGAGGTGAATGGGCTGAGCAGGGCCAGGATGCCTGGTTGCAGGCCATCACACAACAGGTCACGGAAACAGGGTCAGATATATGGAGGGATCAGGGTCCCTTACATGTGGCCCTGAGTGAACTATACATGGCTCCTAAAGCGAAGGATGAACACGACAAGATTGTTAGGATAGCGGTATACCTGTACCTATATATGGGAGACATGCAGGATAGATGTGCTGAAAGCCAAAATCTGGCAAATAGGCAACAGATGGCGTTAGAGAAGGCCCAATCTGATCTGGCCTCTTCTGAGCAGAGGCTGCAGAGGAGCCAGGAGTCAGAAAATGATAGTAGGCAATATATCATTAAAATAAAAGAGGATATGGGCATCCACAACAGGAAAAGACAGACCAGGATACCAGATTTCTGGCCTTGCAGAAGGAGCACCAAGGACAGTTTGAACTCCCTACTGCAGAGCCAGAAAAAGCTGGAGGAACAGATCAATTTCAACAGGGCATGCACAGAGCAGGTAGCCACCCTGCAAATCCAACTAGACAGAGAGAAAGAGGAGAGCAATAAACTGATCCTGAAAGACCTGGATACCCAGGCAGAGTTTGATCAGGAGCGCCAGAAAGCCGGCGCCTTCCAAAGGCAAAGGGACGACCTGGCGGCGCAGATGCAGGCTCTTAGTCAGGAAAGAGACACTTTAGGCCAGGAAGTCTGCCACTTAAAAAGGAAAATGGAAGAAAATCACCTGGCCCACCAGGGACTGGGTGACCTCCAAAAAGAACACCAGAACTTGTTAGAGCACACCAGGAGGGTGGAGGATGCTCTAGCAAGAAAGGAGCAGGCCAATAGGGACACAGCTCAGGAGGTAACCCTCCTGCAGCAAAGACTGGCCCAGTGCTCCAGGACCAATCAGGAAACACAGAGAGAGAATGAGGCTCTCTGCCAGCACAATGATAGGCTCCAACAACAGGTAGCGATGCAGGAGAGACTGATAGAGTCTAGTAAGGCCTTAACTGAGGAACTGAAGGCACAAATGCAGGCTCTTGCATTACAACAGGGAGCAGGGGCGGATAGAGATGAGGTTCGTTGGGAAATGGAAACTCCGGAGCAGAACCTCAGGAGCCCTAGTGCCAGAGGCCCTCATACCTCTCAGTCCCTGGACTCTGCCACCCCCATGTCCCCTGGCGCACATGAGCACCGGGCCACAGGGATGGCAGATTACTATCCAGCCAGAAGCATGGGGCTCATAGGCCAGTACCTCCCAGGAATGGATGGGCGGGCATCTGGGCATGGGCACCCAAGCATGGTGCAATTCAGTGGGGAACCCCGGGAGAATAGGCCCATTAAGGGCATCCTGAAAACCTCTGCCCAGTTAGGTCAGTGGGGGGGGTACCCAGCAAATCCTGGCAGCAAGGAGGAATCTGAAGACTCCTCTGAACTGCGCAGGACACAGGAGACCAGGTCCCCACATTCTGCCAGCCATTCCCAGGCTCGCAGAATCCGGGAAAACCTGGAAGATCAGACAGGAACCTCTGGGAGCAGTGCCTCTGAGTCCGAGGACGAATGGACAAGGGTTACCCGAACCAAAAAGGCCAATAAGGCAAAAAGGGCCTTGCTTAAGGACCCCTTAAAGCAGATTAAGGCGATCAGGAGCGTCATCACGCCTTACCATAAGAACGCTAAGTATTCTGTTTGGGAGCACTTAGAGTTGTTTGAACAAATGATGGAGACTTTCCATTTGAAGGACAGCCAAAGCTGTATTCAATATGTAAAGTGGACCTTCTCCCCGGAATACTCCAGTTTCTTTGCGGGGCTGGAGGACCAAAATCATTTGAGATGGTCCACCTATAAGGCGGCCATCTTGAAACATTTTTCTGTTCACAGAAATCCTCAAGAGGCTCGCAAGGCAGCCTACAATTTGCAATGTGGGGAGGATCAGGCCCCACAAGAATTTGTGCAGGAGTTAAAGCGTGCTTTTGCACAGACCACAAGAAGGGTGCGCACGGATAGCAGAGAATTTATTAATACGTTTTTCCATGCCTTGCCCAAATATATCATGACCCAGCTCGTGAGGGATTTTCACGAGAAAAGATCTTTAGACTGGGTCATTGAACAGGCTACCCGGATCTATGAGGTGCAGAAACCGGTAGATAGCAAAAGTAATGCCCAGAAAACCCCCAAAGCCAACAGCACCCCTGCTGCTGCCAAGGTGGCAGAGGTAAAGGTCACCCCCGTTTTGGATTTGGAGATGGGGGGGCCTAAAAACCTACCTGCACCTAATAATGCTAGGCCCAGAAGGTCCTCGGGCCAGTCACAGACAGGGAGCCAGGGAGGCAGCCCCAATGGGGTCCCTCGCTCTCCTGACTATGTAAGTCCTCGCTACAAAGGTAACAGTCCAATCCTGGGTTATGTGTGGACTCCCCCAGCCCAAGGGGGGGGATCCAACCGAGCACCGAACCCAGGGAACTTCCCTCCAAACTTCCCACAGGAGGGCAGAAATTTACCAAACCCTGAGCAGAACTTTTTCCCCAGGTATCCACCCGACTTTCACCCCCAAAACCATCCATCCTTCTTTCCCCAATTCCCTGAGCCCAGACCACTGAATCCGGGAGAGGGGAGGCCAAGGGTGGAGGGGTACCCAAATCTTCCCAACCCGGGGTATTACCAGAGGAGGGACAGCTACCCTTCCCGGGATCAGCCCAGGGGAGAAAACAGGGCCCCGTATCAGCCTGAGCGGGTTTCCCAGTTAGAGCGCCAGGTTCAAAACATGCGCGGGATCTGGGTCACATACTGAGGGCTCAGCAGAACCCTCAGATCGGCATGCCGGCGCAGAACGCACCCAACTCTGGACCTGGTGCTCCAGAACAATGACGGGGCAGCACCCCGATAACTCACCGGTTCCCAGGGAGGAGGCACAAAGGGAAGGGGGGTGTAAAGCCTTGGAGGAAGCTTCCTTCCTCACTTGTAAACAGCCCCTGGAAACCCAGGAACCGGAAACAAAATCTCTTGCCCCTGAAAGTCTGCCTCCTAAGGAGCAGAGGGGGGGTAGAAGAAACAAAAGACCCAAACAGACTCAGTTTGAGGAGGAGGTACAGATCTTCCAATTTGAGGGAGAGGGATCCTCAGAGGATCCTGGGAAAAGGATCTTCTCCTTCAGAGAGGGGGGAACTCCTCCCAAAGAAAAATGGGTCCCTAGGGATGCAAATCCAGACTGGGGAGATGTGGAGACTGAGCTACCGCCGCCCACCATCTCATCCCAGAACCAACAGCAAGAAAATCCCCTGGTTCAAACCCATCCTGGTGACTGCCTCCAAAAGGGGGGGGGCGGCCCAGAACCGGAGCCAGGGGAACCCACAATGGCTCTGATCTCCAGTTGCCAACTTTTTCTTTCAGATTCCCAAGGCTCTCCACAGAATTCTGCCCAAATCTCTTCGCTAGCGATGTCCAAAACCAGAAAGTTAGCCCACCAGTTGTCCAAAAATGTACATTATCTGTGCCCCCTTGAGGAGAAGGAGGGAAGATACTATGCCCCGGTACAAGTACAGGGGCAGGGTACAATTTTGGCACTGGTGGACACTGGATCTCAAGCTACCCTTCTGTCCAGAAGGGCCTTAGACGAACTGAATGCAGGAAGGGGAGAGAATTACCAAATTCCTCTCACCTCACTTCCTGGACAACTCCAGAACTTTGACGGGAAGGAAATTCCCGTTGAGGGGACGGCAGATTTGGACATTAAAATTGGGCGACACAAGTTGAAACACCCGGTCATAGTTGTGACCCCAGAGGGCACCCCTTGTTTACTAGGGAATGACCTCCTGAGAAGGTTGTCACCCCTAATAGATTGTGTAAACAAGGTCCTCTGGACCCAGACTAGCCGACCAATAAAATTAAAACAGAGTGTCAACCATGTTAGTTTAAACGGCACCTGCCACATGGTTGAACAAAAATCTGACCAAGTAGAATTTCACTTCCAGAATAACCAGATTCCAGACGTGACAGTAATAGCAGTAGGACAACAGACTGGTGATGGGGGGTCCTCTCTATTTCTGAAAATCAACCTTCCTTCCAGTCTAAAGTGGTATTCCACGCTGGAAGGAAACACTCTGAAATTCTATACCAATCCACAATCTGAAACTCCCACTCCTATAGTCCAGAAAGATGTGAAATCAGCTCAGAGCCTGGCTGAGATTCAGCAAATTGGAGAGCAGTTGTTCATCCCTGTTCAGTTAAATGATGGGAAGGACTCTGTTCTCGCTCGAGTGTGTGTGAACAACGGTAAGAGCTTCATCAGCGAAGCCATGTTCCGCCAACTCCCAAAAGATCCAGCCATTCCCACATTCAAACTGATAGACAAATGGGAAATGGACCTGGAAGCGCCTAATTCCAAACATCTCCTGCCAAGCAGGTGTATGCTCAAAATCTCCATTGGCAACAAGAGCATAGTCCACAATTGTTGGGTCGTGCGAGACATCCCTGCCGCCTTTTACTTAGGCAGTGACATTCTCAATCGCTTTGCCATTAGTTTGGACCTAATAAACCTCAAAGCTTGGTCCCGATTAGCGGATAATCCCATGGGCTTTGATGATCCAGAAAAAGCATTCAGGTCAGCTCAATTGCTACCTTATGCAGTTGAAATCCAGATTAAAGAGGAGGTCACCATCCCAGAAAGGACCCGACAATTCTCCCTGGAAGTGAAAGTTAAAAGAGGACAAGAGTTGAAAAACCCTGATGCTTACATACATCTAAATGCTTCTCTCCAACAGCAAGGGTTGGGGGTAAACCCAACTCCATTAGTCAACATAGAACATGACACCATTCCAATAGAGGTGGATAACAGCGACTTAAAGAGTATTACTCTAGCCGCAGGCACCATTATTGGAATGGCGGTTGATGACCGACATTTCTCCATTGATCTTGGAAATGAACTGGTAGGACCAATCCCCAAGGACTGTTTTGACAGTGACAGTAATGACAATGCAACACCAGACAGGATTTTTACCCGGCATGGGGGGAACTTCCTGGTGTACACTTCTTGCCCTTATGGTAAGGAAGATGTGACTTGTGACTTCAGGAGGGATGAGGTGATTTTCCAGGTCCATGAGGGCTGCCTTTCCCACCTGAAGCCTCCAGTCCAAATCAGCACTCTGGCCAGGGACTTCTCCACCCAGCTGGAGGAGGCCGCGGAGATAGCCAAACCAGAAGTCTTTCCAGGCTTCAGGCAGATGGTGGAAGAGAGAGTCAACCTAGCTGATGCCTGTGTGACTCTGGAACAAAAGCAAAAGTTGAAACAAGTTTTCTTTGATTTCCAAGATCTCTTTGCGGTAGACTCATATGACTGTGGTCGCACCGACATCCACACCACAACAATCCCCACGGACCCTGGCATGACTCCTGTGTTTGTGAAGCAATATCGCTTGCCTCTCGCATCAATGGAGTCCCTTACTGAAATAATTAAGAACCTTGAGTCCAGGGGAATAATCCGTCCAGTCCACAGCACCTTCAATAATCCGGTGCTGGGAATATTGAAGCCAAACGGCCAGTGGAGACTCTGCGCCGACCTTAGGGAGCTCAACAAACGGGTCCATACTTCCCGATGGCCTCTTCCCTACATTGACCAAGGGCTGGCCCAGATTCAGGGGTCACAGGTATTCACTGCAATAGACCTGACCAATGGATACTGGACGGTGCCTGTCAGCAGGGAGGACCAATACAAACTGGCTTTTACCTTTGGGGGCCAGCAGTACACATGGACCCGGACTCCCTTCGGATACCTCAAATCCGGCAATGAATTCAATATTTTCCTACATAAGGCCATGCCCGACCTGGGTGCGAGGGGTAACCTGGCTTATGTAGATGATGTCCTCATCAAAAGTTCATCTGTGGAGGAACACATAGCGGAGATCCGTTATGTTCTGACCCAGTTGAGGGCCGCCGGAGCAAAACTTTCCTTTCAGAAAGCACAATGGTGTAGAACCCGTGTTAATTTCTTGGGGCATGAGATTACTCCTCAGGGTCTCTGTCCCCAGGAAAAGAAAGTGGAAGCACTTCAGAAACTGAAAGACCCCACAACTCTGCGGGAACTAAGGAGCCTCCTTGGACTGACTAATTACAGCAGAAAGTTCATTGAGGGCTACGCAGAGATCACCAGACCCCTGATTCATCTCCTGAAGGGGGGGGTCAAGTGGGAATGGGGTCCAGAACAAGCAGAGGCGGTAAAACAACTCAAAAGAAGCCTCTCACAAGCGCCTTGCCTAGCTTACCCTGTCAGAAACAAGGAGTTCTTCCTGGAGACAGGGTTCTCTAATACGTGCTTGACGGCAGTATTATACCAAAAGCATGACAAGGTCAATAAAGTAATCTCCTATGCGAGCAAAACTTTATCCTCTGTGGAGGAAAAATTCAACGATTGTGAGAAGGCACTCCTGGCAACGGTGTGGGCATTGAAGAATTACCGCCCGTTTATCCAGGGGGAACACATCATAGTGGAGACTCCACACCAGCCTCTGCAATATCTCCAAAGTGACAGAATCCGGGCCGGAAATGTGAGTAATTCCCGAATTACTTCCTGGATTCTGTCAATGCAAGGCTTTCCTGTGGAGGTCCGATATGGCCAAAACAAGAAGAGTCCCCTCGCGCAAGGTCTGGCTGACTTGCATGATTGTGCCAGAGAAAACTGTCTCGAGGACGAAGGTCTAAAAATAAAGGACAACATGGAGGCAAACCTTAATTCCCCCCACAAAGTCTTTGAAGAAGACAAGTGTGAGGGAATGCCCACTGTGTATGTGGATGGATGCTCTTACCATGTTGACAACGACGGGGAGAAAGAACTGGTGGCCGGCGTAGGGAATGCATGGGTGAATGAGTCCCCAGAACCCTCCGCTGGATACAAAATTGGTCCCCGAAGTAGTCAGGTGGCAGAATTGATGGCTGTGCATCAGGCCATCCTCACTGCTGTCCAGCATCAACTCCACGAACTGGTCATAATCACAGATTCGGATTATGTACGGAACGGGTTCGTGGAGCACCTGGTTAATTGGAAAACCAGAGGCATGTTATGTGCTAACAACAAACCCTTGAAACATGGGAAGTTGATCCAAAACATTGATGATCTGGTCACCTCGAATGAGATGACCATCTATTGGAAAAAGATCAAGGGTCATTCCAAAGTAGAGGGACCAGACAAAACTGGAAATGACTTAGCTGATCAGCTGGCCAAAACCGGGGCCATCCAAGGGGATCTAATTGAGATTGAGTCCCTGTTGGGGGAAATCCAGGTCACTGCTATCACTAGGTCCCAGACAAATGCTCACAACGACCTTTCAATTGCACAATGGAGTAAGGAGACCCCTGATGCTGATTTGATTACTGCTCAGAAGGGGGATCCAATAATTGGTAAATTTTACCAGCACCTTGAGGACCCTGAGAACTTTCCCCTGACGGATACCGATTATATTGGGAAAGAGGACCTAAGAGTGTTGATGAAATGTCCAAAAATGTTCCGAATCCAAGACGGTTTGCTGGTAAGGAAATCCAAAGCTGGCCACGATCAGTGGGTGGTTCCTACCTCATTCCGAAGCCTGATGGTAAATCACGCCCATGATGCGGCCACTGCCGGTCACAGGGGGTTTCACACAACATTGGAAATCTTAAGAGAGGTTGCATACTGGCCACACATGGGGCAGGACCTCGACCAATACTTGAAGGGGTGTCTTGTGTGTGCACAATTTCAGCCATCATCCCTCACGCACCGTGCGCCTCTCCAAAAGCGGGGAATGACCCTGCCATGGTCAGATTTACAAATCGACTTTGTAGGCCCTGTGATTCGCTCTGCTAGGGGGAATAAGTACATGTTGACTGTGACATGCTTGTTTACCAAGTGGGTGGAATGTCTCCCAGCCCCAAATTGCAAGGCAGAAACTGCAGCTGCCTTGATGATTAACCACATCTTTTCCCGTTTTGGTCTACCTCAAAGGATTGAGTCAGACAGAGGTAGCCACTTCACCAGTGAAGTAATGACAAAGATGTGGGAGATGCTGGGGGTCAAGAGAAAGCTGCATATTGCTTATAGACCAGCTTCTTCTGGGGCAGTAGAGAGATATAACCGAACCATTGTGAGCATATTAAAGAAGTTTGTGGCAGATTCTGGGCCAATTTGGGATATCCGATTACCTCTGGTCCTAATGGCCATCAGATCTACCCCTTCATCTGCAACCAAAATGTCACCATTTGAGTTGATGACTGGGCGCAAGATGGTGCTTCCCCAGCATTTGCTCTACAGGACCCAAGAGCAGACACTGATAAATGCCTCCACTACTCATGAGTATGTGGAGAATTTAAGGAAACACCTCCAACATGCTTTTGCTTACGCTCAGCGGAATCTAGAAAGATCGGCTGATAGCATGAAGACCGATTATGACCTGAAAACTTCCAGGAAAGAATATCAGGTGGGGGACCGGGTCTATCTATACAACTTCCAAAGGAACCAGGCCAAGCAGCGCAAATTTTTGCCTACATGGAAGGGACCCTTTGAGATCATCGACAAAATCTCCCCTGTGGCCTACAAAATCCACATCCCCAAAGGTCCTTTGTCAGCGGGGGAAGACAAGTGGGTCCACATAAACCAGTTGAAGTGTTGCCATCCCAGGCACGCTCTGCAACAACTGGAGGAATCCTCTGGAATCCTAGCGGGTACTGTCTCGGACTAATTCAGTTCCAATCATAAAACATACCACATCTAGTCTCTAAAATCTTGTGATTTGCATGAAACTGTCTCTTAGTTATACTGTTTTTTTTTTTCAAAATAAGAATGTAATGTTTCGTGATGATGAAATGCATATGCTGCCCCACTATCTCAACAGTGGTGGAAAAACGTCTATGAGTAGGTATTGCCGCTCTTCCTTTGTCGTCCTAGGAGAAAGAAAACCTGGAGACGGGCCAAGGAGGACGATCCGGAGACCGGGAGCAGAGACGCGATGGGCCCTGTGTACCGCCCAATACTCCCATCAGGACCGGCGAGGAGAACCGATCGATCAGTACCGGATGGAGAAGAAGATGCTGAGCTGTGCCATTTGCAGAATTGGAAGAAGATTATGCGGACAGACCGGTGCGTGGGTCAAAACCCTTGTGCACCCGACTCCCCATCGACTCAAATTCAAAGTGCAGTCGCGTGGGGGGGCTTGTTGGGTGTCCTGACCCACGTTTAAGCTATCATGCCACAACATTTGGTGCTGTGGGCTGAGAAAATTTAAGATGGCGGAAAACCCACATGTGCGCCGAAATCCAGGAAAGCTGCGCAGTTTGTGCGCACACCAAAATGGTTGCCTCACTTGCCACCCACCAGTGCGAGAATGAAAGGCCGGGTTGCCATGAGGGAAATGGGTTGCCAAAGGAAAAACAGTAGCGCCGGTTAGCTTCAAAGCGCTTTAAAACCACCATTGGACTAACCGCACAGTAGTCTGAAACCATTGGGAATGGCAATGCTGATTGCCAAATGCAACCTAGAATTGTGGGGAATTCATTTCTTAAATCCCAAAAATGGGTGCAGTACCAGTACTCACCACTATCCAAAAGCCGGCGTTTTAAAACCACCCCGTGTTTCTCTGAAGGCAGGCTCAAAATGCCTATTTTCAAACATTGCAACATGTGCAAAATATTCACTGAACACCAGCAGACATTTGGCAGAATGGAGTTTTGTGTGCTTACAAAATCGGGGAAATGAAGAGCCCAAAACAATGCTTATAACAAAACTGCTATGGAGTCAGCAGTTTAAGTTGCACTGGATTTAAAGACACTAAAATCGAAAATGTTTAGATTAAATGAGTGACCTATGTTTGGTGTCACATGCCTTTGTAACTGTTGAAATGTCATAGTTTTGCACTTAGAATCAGCATTCTAGCTGCATGTGTAAAATTGCAAGTTAATTTAAAAAGCAACAAAAAACATGACAGTTAGCTGAAAGTCTGGTTTAAGGAACTTGATTTTGCTTGACAGCTACCCCCATCAGGAGTGAAACTTGAGTCACAACTGTGTTCCCAGGCCTATCTGCCTTTTGCTGGCCACACTAAGGATATGCCATCTATCTGATAATTGAATTACCTGTGCTCTACAGGAGCTCTGAACAAAGCCTGTCTTGACTCAGGCAAAGGTTTTATTACAGCGGTCGTAAAATGTAGCTTCCTCTTGGCAGAAGCTGGGAGGGGCACTGCCTGTGAGAGCAAGCTGGCTTGGCAGAACTGGATAAACCAGTATTTCCACCATGTGACCTGGGAAACCACACCCCTTTGTAGCCAGAATATTGTTTAGAAAAAGATGAATAACTCATGGTGCGGACATGTGAAAATTTTATAAATGATACCATAATTCTTGTGATTTTTCTGCCCACAGTTTAAGAGGTTTTTAGAACCGGTGGTATGTTCAGGGGGGTGTTAGCGGAAAAGTGGATATTACTCTAAATGTATGCATGTTAAAAATCTGAAACTTCATCAGTTAATGTCCATACTCCCTGCGCACATGTATGTAAAGTTGGGTCAATGTCAGAAATTGAAAAATCAGTTAAAAAGTCAATTATGTGCCATTTCTGAATGCAAGCTCTTAGAAACAGCAGATTTGGACAGAGACATGGCTAAATTCAGCCACACCATGTATATGTAATTTCAAACAACTGTGTAACTCTGAAATATGTATTTTGATCATATATAGATTTGGGTGCACAGATGACAGGGGAGGTTTTTCAAGAGATCATAAATGGCTGACATCACTCTGACACAACTTAGTTCCCCAATCAGGGGAAGAATGAAAGCTGGACCAATGACAAGTGAGAGGGGCAAGTTTAGTTATGACCAACACACACACCCACTTGCAGAACATATAAATGGACCACTGAAACTTAGGTAGGGACCTTCAATTCCATCTGCCGCTGGAAGCTCTGCCGGAAAAATCCATACTTACCTCCATCAAATTTCAAAGAGCCAACACTTAGACTCCAAGATAAACAGAGACTTCAGAACCTTAACCAAAAGGCCACTGCCAGCAAGAGTATTTGTCAACAGGCCTAAAAATCTTTCTGCAACTGAACTCTTCAGACAGCCGGCTGACGCCGTCTGAATTTTGCCAAGAATTTTTGCAAGAACCCGGTGACAGAAATATCCAAAGAGAAGGCAGGACCCGACCCAGAGAACCGGTGCCTAGCAGAGACCAGGACATTGTATCCAGAGTGCTGACCCCGATGCTGTGAGCAGTTCCAGAGACCAGACGCTGTGCCCAGAGACCGTCCGAAGTCCAGACCTGTTGACCAGATCGTGACAAAGCCGCCTTCCTGTTTAAAATCTCTTGTGAGTACCGCCAAACTGTACCAAACCAAAGCTCTTAGTTTAAATTCATCTAATTCAATCTATTTAACCTAAGTAGAACTGCCTGATAGCTCCAAATCTGTCACCTGTCATTCTAGCTGTAAAATCTGTCACTTGTCATTTTGAGCTTTTAAAATTTCAAATCTGAAAAACGACCTTCACAAAATCGCTCATATCTCCGCGACCGTTTGTCTTAGAGACTTGCAATAACTTTCATCTGAAAGCTTAGAATCGTGGCTTTCCTACAAACCTAGAACCGCATTCCTACCCCCTATAGTTTTACCGCAATCGCGGAACACGCATCCGTGAATTTTACCGCGATTTGCAAATTTCTCCACGTGTAAAAACAGCTGCTGCTTGCCTTCCATTTGCCAGAAATTCGTTTAACCTGCTAATCATTCCTGAATCATTGCAAGAGTGAGCCTGAGCTAATATTAACTAGATACCATTCCCCTGAACCTCTGAAAGGGAATTAAAAGCATTTTAGCATATTTTTTTTTAATTCATTGCCAGCACATATCAAAGCAATTTGGGCCTGTGTTTTCAAACTTCTGTAGTCTAAGCTTGCTGGGGTGAACTGAATCACATTTGATTGCATTTCTGAGAACTGTGTGTTTTCCTTCCATTTCCTTGCATTGCATAAAGAGGGGGGGAGTGAATAGCCAGAGAAAAGTGATTACATTGTTTGGTTGAAGTCATATTGAGTATTTTCTGTACTGCATTCATTGAATATTGCATCCACCTGAGCTTACATAAAGCATTCTGTACCACCTTCTTCTTTTGTTCCTATTCACCTGTGTGCTACCTTATCCATTTCATGTCAACTCCTTATTGATTATAGAGAAGCGTGTTAGTGCCAGATTCTCTGTTGTTAATATTTTTCATATCAGATTAAGTGTGATATTCAATTATTAATTTATTATAAAGTGTGATATATCTATCTATTGTTTAAATTATCAAATAAACCTTTTAACTTGCAAAACAGAACTACTTCTTGGCTCAGTGGGGTCAGGGGGATTCCAAGAGAGGGGTGTTATATAGGGGTAGTCATCCAGAACGCATGAACTGGACATAAAGATATATCAATAAGGGTTTTCATTCAGTATTATAGACTAGGCGTTGACTTAGCTGTAGTGTTGAATTGAATCCTCTTACAATCATTTTCCCGCCTACGTGCAACGTAGAAGTTTTATTTATTTTTTTCCAAAAAAGCAAAGCATCTCTGGTTAAAGCAATTCAGTTGGAAAAGCAAAACATTTCGTTTTTTCAGATTCATCTCAAAAAGTGCATTTAAAAACCATTTTTCAATGTGTTAGCATTCAAGTGCTGTGTCACACAGCTGTTTGTGGTGCATGATGTCACAGTCCACAACCCATTGTCCACAGTCCTTTAAACAAGAAAGGCAAAACATATCAACCAAGTTATTTTCAGCAACTGAATCATTTGAATGTGCAGCATCAAATGTTTGATAACTAGCCAAGTCTGCACCGTGCCAGTTCAGCAAAAGTTATTACTCTGTTGGACACCTTTCGCAGGTTGCAGAACAAATGTCCTCATACGTCATGCATGTTAGCAGCATTGAGTGCGGTGCAGGACAGGTTCAAAGTTCACATATCATCTCGTAGTGACTCGCTTTCTCTGAGAATGCGTTTGCTTGACTGATCAGTGTCACCCGCAAATTGCACACATCTACCCCAATCATGGCATGCAACTGTCTTGGTTTTTTTGCCTAGGCAAAATACAAACAGAAATGTTAGGATTTCATCAAAAGTACAATGTCATTGTTCTTCACGTTAGGATGTCATCAGAACTACAATATTAGCGTTATCCACCCCTTCCCTTAACACCACCCCCACCTTCAGAAGTCTCATCAGGTAACTACACACTTTATCATTGCTACCACAATTATTTGTCACCCTTCTGCATGTTACTGGGGGCTTATTTGCACTCAACCATACGGGGTGTAACTGCCTAGTCACAAACTCATTTGTGCAATGCGATCATAGTTGGTCAATGGTACTTCAGACTGATCTGTGATTTTACAAAAGCCATATAATAAGTACCCAGGTCGCACTTCTCAATGGATCAATGCTTTTCTTTGTCACCAGAGCGATCACGTGTGCCAGGCGCCAACTTGCTTCCAGTGTCTCATGATCTTGATTTAGGTTGCCCTACTGGCATCACTCCATTTTTCAAAGGTAAAGTCCTTCAGTCCCATACCGCCTGCAGTTGCACAAGCAGCTTTGTTTATTTTTCTCCATACAGCTAGTGTCTTCCAAGCCTCTGGTTTTCCACTTGTCATTTTCCCAAAGGGTGTCTGCTGATTTCTTGGGCCACCCCTTTGAGCGCGATAGTCTAAGTCAGTTCCTTTTGTTGCTTCAACAAATCATTCATTCTTGCACTAAGCCGTGAGGCTTCTGGATCATGGCTAATGTGCAGTGTTCATGTTATACTCCAAAGCCCCGCTCTGCATGTTGTTTCTTGCAAAACGGCTACCTTTGTCAGTTTTGCTTCCATCTGGGACACCATAATGTCTTTGTCAGTTACTCCAGCCCTGGCAATGTAGCTTGCATTTTTGCCAGCTGTGTATTTTCACTTCTCAAAGCGCCTAGAGGTTTCTTCTCCAGTGCACAGCGCTTTACTTCAGTTCACATCACATGGAGCACTGGGATGCAGCTTGCACGGCAATGTCTCTTCACTTCACATCACATCACATGGCGCATGGGGATGCAGCTTGCACGGCAATGTCTCTTGAAATGGGCAGCTGTCTTTTCTTAGCCCATTCACAGATGCACAGGTTCCCCAAATGTTCAGATGCGATGTGCCCATTCTGCATGCAGCATTTGTTTTCCTTCCAGTGTTGATACTGGGCAAATTCTTTACTTCTGATCAGCTCTGTTATTGCATGCCGGTGTTAGAAAGCATGCGTACATCAGCATGTAAGGTAGATTGCACTCTTTTTCAATTTCTCACTCACAGCAATTATTGCCTTTAGTTCTGTTTCAGCATTCTGTCTTTGCACCCCCCTCCTCAGTTTTTGCTCACACTGACGGTGTCTCTCACAGGGGATGGAATGCAGGAATGTCATTGTTTATCTTTCCTCCTGTGCACATGGCAGCGCCATGAGCACGCAGCAAACTTATCTCTTTGCCTATAACTCATAAACTGGGGCGGCTTCAATGAAAGGCACTCGTTTCAGACAGTTCATCCAGATTAACTGTTTCCTGCACTGCTTCAGCAACTCAGAAAAGCTTCCATATCTGTCAGCTTCTGTAAACACCATTTCACTGAACAGGAGCGCAGTATTCTACTTTTCTGCCTTCCTCCAACAGTTTTTTTTTCTTCGCACACCTCGCCCATGACAGTGCAAGTTATCTTCAAGGCACAAGCTCTGCACAGCAAGACTCTTATTTTCAAAAGAGGCACTTTTTCTTGTCATCAGATTCTACTCCATGTAATTTTGCAAAATGTCAAAGCGTCTTTTAGCCTGTTTTGAACTGATCAATGTCCCATTTAAAGGCATACATTTTTTTTTTCCTCGTAACCTTGTAGTTTGGCTTCACAAACTCACTCCAATGCAATTTGCGATCTTTAAAAAGAACCCGCAACCCACTAAATCTTTGTGCTGTCTTAACACACACAGATTTTTCATTCTGTTGTACCATTGCCAGAATATAACCACTTATTTCAGTGCATTTAAAACATCCCATGTGTAGTGCAGCTCCCTGCACGTTTTTTTTCTCTGCAAGAGCAACCCACACTCTATATTGCTTGTGGGTTGTTAATGTGTCAACAACATTTTTCACCATGTACCGCAGTCAACAGGTCACTATTTCCAAAACATACATCACTTATAACGCAACAGTAAGAATCCATGGCATAGCGTGGGAACAGTCAAAAATACTCTAGAGGCAATTTAGGGGCAATTTAGAAAAATATAAATTGTTTTCCCCCCCAACCATTGCAAACTGATTCTGCAATTCCAAATCAATACACAAAAATCGAAAATCCAAATACCATTCACTCACTTTCTTTTTTAAGTGAGTCTCTCACCCATTGTAAGCATGGCACAGCTAAAATGCAATGTAGCCATTTTAGTGTGTTTTCTTTAAACAGAATGCACCACCAGCACATGGAATTTACAGTTGCCAAAAGAAAAACAAACCCTTTAGGCTCTCAACACAGATGTTACTCTTTCTCTTAAACACGGCTCATTCCCACTTTATCTTCAGGAATGTCAACACTTCAAAATCATACATTTAAAAAAGCGAACCTTCACCTCCGTACATTACAGCCCCCCACTCGCTAGCATACTGGGGCTGAATCAATGGTTGAATTACTATTCACAATTTGCATATCAAATCCTCGCAACTATTTTCCTGCCCTCATGACAGAATAGAGTTGAGAACTCCGTCTCACTTTGCATTTCAAATTACAACTTTAAACTGGGGAAACCGCATGATAAAATTCTTTCCTAATTGAACATAAATCTTTCTTGACCATTCATCGGAGCGCTTTAAACATAGCCATTTCCCGCTTGTTTATCGCCATGTGCTCCCTGGCTCCATTCCCAAGCAATAAGTCAGTGACGACTGATTTACTGAAGGGAGTCTTAACCACACAAGCTATCGGCCACGGCAAGCCGACACAACGTTGCTGTCTTTTGTGTCTCAGAGCTGCAGTGAGACCACCAAGGAAATGCGACAGCCTGCTCATCACTCTGCACTGTGTTCTCTCACACAATTTGTCATTTCACAGCAAGGCACTGCTCTCCACAAATCCCACCGCTGCCACCAAATGTCTTGATATTGGTCAAATCTTCCTCGGGACCAGCCCTTGGGAGCAAAAATTACCCAATTCAGCCCAAAATACAGGTTCTATTGTGCCGAGCAGTGAACTCATGCTAGTGACAAATGACACCTTCAAAAAGTTATAGTATTTATTCTAAACCGTGAATTTCAGCAACATTTTGGGATTCAAGTTAGAGAAGATTACAAAGCACAAAACTTAGAGAAATGCAAAATATAGAGAAACATAGAACTTAGAGAAACATAGAGAAACACAGTCTTACGCCCCTTCAATCAGCACTGGGAGACCCTGGCCCTCATAAGCTAGCTGTAACAAGCCCCGCTCAGAGGACAGCGCTACAGGGTGCCGACAGAGCCACAGATTCCGGACACTTGATCTTGCTCGAACCAAGTCCACAGATCGATCTCCCACCTGAGTCATGTGGGCATGCATTTTTATAATCTCGTGCTGTCAGTCCATGACGCACAGTTCCAGAACTTTCCCTGTGCAAAATATAGGCTTGCTCATGGAAAATCCCAACTCTGTGAATTTCCACTGTGCTCCTTTTCTGTGCCCCTCCCTACTTGGAGCCCATCTGCGCGAAAGCTCAGGAATGTCTTATCAGTGCCTTCTCAGAGAAAGAGGATTTGTTTACGAAGCCATGCAGGGCTACCGTTAGAAAGGCAGAATATTCTAAGAGAAGCCGAGATGAATTAACCCCATGTGAGCAAGCTCTAAAAGGCATGCACTCATAGCTTAGTGTTCATAGCGCTTAAGATTGGCTATCTAAGCGCTATATAGGTGCCATATTGTTCCAAACACTCCAATAATGTCTATTAGCTACAGAGCTGGGGCCTTCGCCCTGCCTGTCTATCTACAATGCATAATGTGACCTACAACCCCTACTAGGCCTGCATATTCCTTGTAGCTCACTACTGCGTAATGGAAGTGCTACAACAGACTACTGTCAGCATTTTTGGCACATACTTTGAATAAACTATTGGCTTTCAGCGGCTAATGCTGTCATCTAAAGCCCTGATTGGCAAATTTGCAATTTTGTGTATCACTACACCAGTCCCCCCCAGAACAGCCCTACACTGTTCCCACCCCGCAGCTCACAGCTCACCTGGTACTACACAGTCTGAGAGTCGTGGATCACTAACCACCCTCCGACCGACTCCCCTAACATGCTCTGCTAGTACGAGCGCTGTTCCTCACTTGCTGTTCCCTGTGGAAAACCACCCAGAGGAAACAAGCTCCTACACCAACGTTGCAGGGCTTATGTCCATGAACAACGCTAGGCAGACAAGCTACACTCGTAACATAGTCACTCCCCCTTCTAACAGGACCCTGCATACATTGTGCAAAACTTGCATACAAACAGATCCTCCATACACAGTTATACAAGAACTTAAATAATCCAATAGGGAGAAACTCAGTCGTCCGCAGCATTACAGGCAGAAATAGCAGGCTATGTGATACGGAATGCACTGGCAGCCCACCATGTCTACCCCCAACCAAGGAAACATGAAACGCCCATTTAGGCACTAGATGCTCACCACTCATGCACTCTCAATGCACCCAACAGTGCTTTCAAGACATTGGGTAAATGCCCACTTCCACTGTTTACCTTGCACAATACGCCTATTAACAGTCACCCACCCGCTAAGGTTAGCACTACGGTCAAATCCCACACACAACAACTTATCCAGAGCCTGGCCCCCGAGTTGCCCCCCCCGTAACCCTGCCCTCCCAGTCCAGACGTGCCCTTGCCAGTGCACCTAAGGCCCCCCAGAAGCTAGCGGATAATACTACCTCCATTCTGCCCTCATCAATGCTAGAAGTATCTCAGCACATGCCCTTCATATCAACAATTTGATATCCACACAACATTTAGACCTACTTGCCATTACAAAATCTTGGCTACATAAAGCCTTCGGCCCAGCCGTAGCACTAGCCATAGCTGACGGTTTCTCAATCCTGAGGAGTGATGGACTAGATACTAGAGAAGGAGTGGCCCTCATATTTAAATATACCCTTCCCATTAGAATTCTTACAACCCCCATATCAGACAATTTTGAGCTACTATCCACCAAACTAACCTCTTCCCCCAATGATTCAATCAATATCCATATTATCTACCGAGTGATAGACTAGATACTAGAGAAGGAGTTGCCCTCATATTTAAAGATACCCTTCCCATTAGAATTCTTACAACCCCCATATCAGACAATTTTGAACTACTATCCACCAAACTAACCTCTTCCCCCAATGATTCAATCAATATCCATATTATCTACCGAGTGATAGACTAGATACTAGAGAAGGAGTGGCCCTCATATTTAAAGATACCCTTCCCATTAGAATTCTTACAACCCCCATATCAGACTATTTTGAGCTACTATCCACCAAACTAATCTCTTCCCCCAATGATTCAATTAATATCCATATTATCTACCGCCCCCCCCTACCGCCCGGCCACACTCTGTGGAATTGTGTTTCTCTTGCAGCTGAGCATATTCCCGAAGTGGAAGAAAGGGACGGGTTCCTTGCTCTCATGCAGGATGCCTTCCCTTCCTAAAGCGGCCTCACGACATTCCACCAGGAAATCTCTCTTTGAAGCTTCCAGATCCGCTCCTTGTGCAGGAAATCTTGACCCTGCTGGAGAAAGGCGCTATAGAACTGGTGCATGTAGCAGAAAGGAACAAGGGATGGTATTCCCCATCCTTTTTGATTCCAAAGAAAGACGGGGGATTCAGACCCATCTGGGACTTGCATTGTTTGAACAAGCTTCTCAGGAAGGACAAGTTCAAGATGGTCAATCTTTCTCAGCTCCTCTAGGCCCTTCGACTTCAGGATTGGTTGGTGTCTCTGGACTTACAGGATGCTTACTTTCATGTGCCAATTAATCCAAAGCACAGAAAGTACCTGAGGTTTGCGGCTGGCGACTTTCAGTTTCGGGTCATTCCTGATCGACGGTATCAAAATCCCAGTTTCAGACTCTGTGAAAACTTGGGGAGTGCACCTTGATTGTACCCTCTTTCTCACTAAACAAGTAAATGCCATTGCCTCATCGGCCACCTACACAGCTAAGCTTCTCAGTGCAGCTTGGAAATACCTTACACTAATTAGCTGTTTGGCCATTGCCAGATCAATAACCGGAGCGAGACTCGACTACTGCAGTGCCTTGTTTGCAGGCACTGCCCAGAAAAACATCAGCAAAATGCAGATAATTCAGAACCATGCATTACGGTCCGCACTCAACATCTCCAAAAAAGACCACATATCTACAGCAAGAAAAAAGGCGCATTGGTTCCTGATAAAAGAATGCATCAACTTCAAAATCCTCACCATCAACCCACAAATGCCTTCATAACACAGCACCAGCCTGTCTGGCTCCAAAATCGTTAAGGCTAATCCTACCAGACTTATCAGAGCCCCCAACGCCCACCGGATTATCCCACCGAAATACAAGCGTGCCAGAGGAGGTGGGGCGAGCCTCCCTTCCGTAGCTGCGTCCCAATGGAACTCCCTCTCACCCGCGCTACGAACAGAGAGTTCACATTCAGCGTTCAGAAAAACACTTAAAACCTTCCTCTTAACCTGCCTTGATCCAGACAAACGATAGACTGTAGAAATACCAAGTCCCTATCTGTTGCTCATCTCACCCCCCACCTTCCATGTTCTGTCAATAGCCCCTTTTCTCTAGTTTATGCTATCTCTGTCTCTGCCAGGTATATGTATGCATATTTATCATGTAACCGGTTTGCAACAGTACCCTGGTGCCCATTGGCTTAGGTGTTTTTCAAATGCAAATAAATAAACAAACATATGACTATTGTCGTAGTGATGAAACTAACCAAGTAGGAAGGACTAGGACGAGAAAAGCATCAGCGGCTTGATCATTACACCTTCAAGTACTGCCATGAGGTGGCTCGCTGGAATCATGAAGAGCGCCCCTCGATCATGCACTGCAGGTGTTGACAATAGACGGAACAGGACAAGTCCTACATAAAGGAAACTCAAAACAGACTCGATGTTGTCTTCGAGGAACCTGGGAGATTTGAGTGATGACAGAAGTCGGCAAGACGCAGCAAGAGCTGACAGGTGACTCTGCAGGAGCAGACCTCTCTGCCTGTCCTGGAAAGAAGAGCAGTGGCGTAACCTTAGCCAGGTGGCCCGATGGGTCCCACTGAGATGCTGGGACCGCATAGGTGGGAGATCCGCACGAACACCGTGGGGCGCGGCGGACCAAAGGAGAAAGTGCCCTGGAAGCAAAAGAGTGTAAGACCAATCCCTGGAAGAACCGCAGCAATGCCTGACCCTGCGTGAATGTAAACAGGAGGTCCGTAGGGACGAAAAGGGAACCGCTGACGTGGGAAGCACCCGGGGAACACTTCCTTGTCCCAGTGGCACTCATAAAACAACTGAATACCAGAGAAGGGTCTGGGACCCTGTTAGGCAGAAACCTGTGCAGTTCCCTTAGGGACCACTGCAAAAGATTTAAGACTACAGGTGTTTGGCAGTAAACCCACTTGGTAGCAGTCTGTACCACACAGATTCACTTGGTAGCTGTGGATGAGCAGTCAAACTTCCCTCAAGAAGAGTTAGGCAGTATGCAGAGTATACACAATAGGTACAGAGACACAGTAGCACAAGCAAACCCTGACCAGAGCTTTGGTGTGATTTACACTAGCAAAAAGAGGTAAGTAATTTCAGCACACAGTCACTATTATATATATACAACCCTATTCACTTATTAGACAAGTCTTAGTGAGAAACGCCACTTATTTTCAGACAGAGGTGAGCGCTTAACAAAAGATGACACTCTAATAAGTTGTAAAGAAAGGGAGGGAAAAAGGCAGAGTTAAAGAAGCACACAAGTTTCAATACTTTTACAAAGAACCACAGTAAGGCAGGATAGGCAGAGTTCTACTGGAGAGCAAGGAAGTCAATTGCAAGGCCCACTCTTGGAGAGAGCAAGCAGAAGGGGTCTAGATTCACACAGTGGAGTTATGCCCAAAGAGTCTTGTAGATAGTTCGCACAAAAAGGATGAAATTAAAGTCAGGAAACGTTAGCTAGGTTGCCCCAGGCTAGCCCAGGTTAGAAAGTCGAGGCTTTACTGTCACCCCGAACGATCTGTCGCAAGGGAAGCCAGGCGGGACACAGTACATTAAATGTGAAGGAAGCTCCAGCAGGGGCAGTTGTTCCTGGCAGCTGGTGCAAGTCAGTGTTTCGTCCAGAGGAAGAAGAGGTCTCGCCGTGGAGGAAAGATGAAGGTTGTTGCACTGCCAGGGAAGAAACCAGCTGCGGAGTTCTCCGGTTAAAAGGCACTACCCTTCTCTTCGCGGTAGTGGTAAACCGTGGTATTCCGGTTGCCGGGGTGCTTGGCACGGGCAAGGCGGCCACGAGATGCTCCAGGAAGGTGAAAAGAAGGCAAAATTGGTTATCCCCACCAGTCAAAGGAAGAAGACTCCCCGGACTGGAGATCTCCTCTGTCGTCGGGAAAAGTGGTGAGACGGTTCAGCAGGGCTCCACCGGTGGTGTCGTCGTTGCAGGTCGGCTCAGCTTCTCCCTCCTCGGATTCTTAGGTCCTGTGGCAACTTCTGAAGTTCCAGTCCCCAAAGCCCTTCTTTTATGCATGACACCCCCATTCACTCAGCCTAGCTGTCAATCACACATGCTAAGTGGTGAGCCGGCCAGCTCACCACTCGGGCCAATCACACAAGCGTGCGACTTGAGTTACCAAGGTAACTCAGTCCAGGGTGCCTAAACCCCCTCCGACACCCCCTGTGGTACCCAGACAGAGTGGCACCACTTTTGGAGGCTTCTGTGGAGAAGGCCGCCAAAAAGTGAAACAAAGGGCTCGACTTGGGTTGGAGTCACAGAAGAGAACACAAACGCCATTTTAGAATCGAGTTCTGGCAAAAAATACCAATCGGTGAATTAATATTAAATAAATAAACCGGCGGTATGTTCGAGGTTATGAGAATTAAATAATTAAAGTTGGTAGCCTCGAACAATGGGAAAATCCCATAGAGATGTATTCGCGGTCGAATATAAAAAAGTAGTATCCACCGCCACCAGCCAAAACTCAATCAGGGGGGACGGAGACGTGCCCCCACCCGAACAACAGAACCCTGGGCAATCGAATTGCCCCGACCAGTATGTCCACAATATGATGGTTTGTACTGGTTTCTGTTCATAATTTGGGACTAGCAAAGCCAATGGTGACTTTACATGCCCTGGGAGACAGTAGTCAGTCCCAGGGTATGGAGTCTATGTTGAGGGGTCGCTACGACACCCCTGGGTTACGGCACGGAGGGTGCTGTGTAACCCACATCAAAAAAACACAGGAGACCCTATGGAGTAAAAGACCCCATAGCCCATAAAACACATGGAAAGTTAAAGGAACACCTCAAATCATGTCTAAGAGTGGGAGCAAAAGAATCTCACTCTTAGCAGGAGAGAAAAAAAAAAATCCAGCAAAGCTGCTGGGGGACTCACTAGGTTTGGGAAATTAGCCTTACAGAGAATTCTCCCTAACAGACCCAAAACTAGAGATGGAAAGCATCAGAGGAAATGTTCCTTGTTACAGTGGGAGATGGAAAAGCACTGCCCACCAGGGAGGGGCCTGGGACCCTGGTAAGATCTGCAACCTAGTTGAGAACCAATCAAAGTGGCAAAGTGTGAGTGAAGTTGAAAACATTGAAAAAGAAAGATAGCAGGTCAGACCACGAGAAGGGAGTCATTCTCCTGGTACCACATTGGGACTTCTGATAAAGACGCCAGCGGAAGGAACTGTGCCAAAAGCATACCAAGTGAAGGGAGGCCTTCTCTTGATTGTGAAGTGAGAGTTGAGATAAAGAAGCCAGGGAAAGGGAGTCATTCCCACTGTTATGCAGTGTATTAAGTCACACCAGGGGAAGGGAGTCATTCCCTCCTGGTTCTACCAAAGAGTATAAGGAGCCACACCAGGAAAAGGAAGTAATTTCCCCTGGCAACATTGATTTGAGAGAACAATCTTTTGAACATTACCCAAGAAGAAGAAGGGAGCCATTCTCCCTAAAGAAGGAACATTTTGTTATTTTACCTTTTAGTTATATAGTGTGAAGGGTAGAAGTAGGTTTTGACACAGGACGATGGAATTTACGTTGGCTGACATTTTTGACAGACGATTTTAGTATTAGTTTTGATGCATGGAAACCCCTCTTAGAAGTTATATAGTAAGGGCCTTTTTCACATAGAAGTACAAATCCATGCCACCTTTGTGCAAGCTTCCTTCATTGACACGTTTACAGCTTCTAAAGCTTTAATTGTCTGATGGATCATCTCTTGTAGACCCCTGCAGAGGCTTACAGACTTCACAAGAAATCAGTTCCTAAGGACTTGGACAAGCACGCAGTTAGAGCCAAAGCTACGTCAATCGCGTTTCATAGGAATATATTCCTGAATAAGTCATTAGTAAGGTCGCTACCTGGTCTTCCCAGTCCGCTTTTGCAAACAACACTGCATAGATATTGCTGCCAGGCCAGCCTCCAGAATTTGGCTGGTGGGCCTTCAAAACTTGTTTGGATTAGCCTTTCCTGGTCGATTAGTGCTTTTTTTTGTTGAAAATTCAGTTTTATTAAAGTTTTTGAGGTCGCAATTTAAGAGAAACAACATTACAACGAATGAAATACATACAAAGTCAATCACAAACTTTCAATCCCATCGACCTCTTTTATCCAAGACAGCACCTCACTCCAATAGGTTTGCGCCACATGACACTTCCACCACATATGCACATAGTCCCCTTTCTCATTGTGACACTTCCAACAGTGAGGGGTCATAGCCCTTTCTCATCCTGGCTATCCGCTGTGGGGGGTAATGCCATCTATGAATCAATTTCAAGGCTTGGTGGCGGTATTGGGGCGCAGCTGTGGAGCGGTTGCCCTGTCTACAGATCTTAGTCCATCTCCTGTCAGTGATGGGAGTATCCAGGTCCCTCCCCCATTGTACCTGAGCAGACGGGGGGGGGGATCTCATGGGGCAGAGCACAGCAAGTGACCGTAAAGCCTCGATATCACACCTTTTGTCCCTTTATATGTGATTAGAAATTTCTCAAAATCCGTTAGGTCTCTCCTGAGCGTATCTCCCCATCTGCTTTCGGTAAGGGCTCCCATAAGCTATAAATATCGGAAGGGAGAGAGGCCGGGAAGGCCCAGGGCGTCCTTCAGATCTCCAAGGGACATGAACTCTCCATCGACCCAGAGCTGCCCCGCCCTACTAAGACCTGCCTCATACCACTGTTGGAAAGCTAATGGTTTGTCAATTCCCTCCCAGAGTGGGGGAGCCCAAATGCAGCTTAGGGGCGAGGGCCATGTCGTGAGCCATCTAAGATAACCCCCTCTTTCCATATGGACCACAACACCCCCAAGACCGGATGATTCAAAATTCTCCTCGGGATACGCGTCTTGGGGACCCACAACCACTCATCCAGTGTAACCGGGGAGAAGAGCACATTATCCAATGCTACCCACTGCTTCTTTGGGCCTGTCGCTAGATGGTCGACCAGGACTTGCAGCTGTGATGCTTTATAGTAGGTTTCTAAGTCTGGAAAATTAACTCCCCCCTCATCTTTGGGCCTTATCAGTGTTTCATAGGCGATTCTATGAGATTTTCCTGCCCAGAGATAGCAGAGAAGGGCCCGCTTAACCTCCTGAAAGAACGGTTTCGGTATCTGGGTCGGCAGCATCTGGAACAAGTACAAGAACTTTGGGAGGATAACCATTTTGATGAAATTGAGGCGCGCCATCCAGGAGAGGACAGACTTCGTCCACCGCTCTAGGTCTCGCTTAATTGCCAACCACAGGGGGGGATAATTTACCTTGAAGAGGTCTGCCAGATCTGGTGGTATCTTAATTCCCAGGTGGCAGAGTCCCTCCGCCCATTTACAGAACGGGAGGTCCTCAACGTATCGCCTCTCTCCCTCCTCGAGCTGACCCGCTATAAATGCAACTGACTTTCCCAGGTTAACCTTATAGCCCGCAAGGGACCCATATTGTTCCAGGCTATTCAGCACCTCAGGGACTGATTGGGATGGGTTGGAGAGATATAACACGTCGTCGGCAAATAGGCTTATCTTACAGTTGGTGTCCCCCATCTTAATGCCTTGGATTTTGTCATTCTCCCTAATTGCTATGGCCCAGGGTTCCATTACCAGTGCGTATATAAGGAGGGACAGTGGACACCCCTGCCTCGTGCCTCTTTCCAATGGAAGGGGTTCCGATTCAATGCCATTTACCACCACTCTTGCTGAAGGATTAGAGTAGAGGGCGGCCATCCATCCTCGCCATTTGGGCCCCATCCTCGGAGATGACAAGACCCCTTCCATAAACGCCCATCTCACCCTATCAAACGCCTTCTGCGCGTCTAGGGATACGAGAAGACCGCCCTCCGTTCTGACCCCTTTTGTGCTTAACCGCAAGGTTTTACGCATACTGTCAGCCCCCTGCCTATTTAGTACGAAGCCGACTTGGTCTGGATGGATCAGTCGGGGGAGACATTTTTCTAGGCGCGTAGCCAAGATCCGGGTGAAGATCTTCGCATCCGTGTTCAGGAGCGAGATGGGCCGATTAGAGCCACATTCCGCCGGGTCCCTGCCAGGCTTGGGTATTACCGTGATTATGGTCTGCAAGAACGTCGGTGGGATGGTTTCCGGGGTCTTGATTTGGTTGAGCAGCTTAGTTAGCGGTTGTATGAGCACCGATTGATATTGTTTAAAAAAGTCGGCTGTGTATCCGCCCCCCTGGAGTCTTACCCACCTTTTACTGTTTGATGGGCCCCCTCGACCTCTTGCTCTGATATTTCCCTTTCAAGTGCCCCTCTTTCCGGTTCTGTAAGTTTGGGGAGAGGGTGGGTCTCAAGGTATCTCTGGATCTCCTCCTGGGATTCCCTCTCTTGCTTACTATACAGTACCTCGTGAAACTCTGCAAATGACTCAGCAACCTGTGTGGTTTTTGTTTGGATGTTACCTGCCCTTCTCTGATGCCTTCCACCCGTCTGCCAGCTCTGTTTCCCCTCAGCCTGTTTGCCAGTAGGGTCCCAGCTTTGTCTCCCTTCTTGTGTATTCTCGTGTATCTCTGTTTTGTATATCTCATTTTTTTGACCACCTCTCCGATTAGGATCGTGTGTAAGGCTTGTCTTTTCTCTCTCATTTCACCCAGAAGGTTTTCACTGTCTACATTGCCCTTGACAAGCTGTGCCCTCATTGCCCTTAGGTCTTCGCGGAGTTTTGATTCCTCCTCGAGCCCTCTGCAATAAGTAGACCCCGGAAAGTTGACTTTGCAGCCTCCCAAACCTGTGGCCATTGGGACCCCCCCCCTGTGTCATTTGTTACGCAGAAGGCTTCTATTTCTTTTTGTGAGAATTCTTTAAACACCTGATCGCTCGAGAGGGTGTCGTTACAGCGCCATCTATATGACTTCGGGGTGCCCTGTAGACGCCAGTCCATAACGAGAAGTTTGTGATCCGACCAGGTCACCGATTCGACCTGACACCAGTAGAAGGTCAATTCTGGTATATGTTTGGTGTGGATGGGAGAAGAATGTGTACTCCCCAGGTGTTTTCCAGCATTTTCGCAATACGTCCACCCAATAGTATTCTTGCAAGAGGTCCCTCATGGTAAAGTTGTCCTTACTTGGTGCCTTTGGCCCTACCCCTTTAGCGGACCACCAATCTAGCTGGGGGTCTGTGATGAGGTTAAAGTCTCCCCCCAGAATTATCGCGCCCTCTGCCCATTTGTTCATAACTTTAAATACACTATGGATGAACTTAATTTGGCCAACATTGGGTGCATACAGAGTGGCTAGTGTGACTCGAATGCCCTGGGACAGTCCCTTGATCCCCAGGAACCTTCCCCCAAAGCCCCTTTTCGTCTCAACATCGGTGAGGTGCATTGATTTTCCGAGCAGAATGCCTACCCCCTCCTTCTTAGAGGACTTGTGCGAGGCCCAAAAGTTCCTTCCTATCTCCTTTCCCTTTATAGTTGATTCCGCACCTCTCCTATAGTGTGTTTCTTGCAAGAAGAGGACTAATAGTTTTTGTTTTCGGAACATATTGCTTGTGAGAGAACGCTTGTTTTGAGAGTTGAGACCCTTCACGTTGAGTGTGCCAACCCGGCCTTCAACCATGATCATCGCTACCCTTGCCCTGAAAAATTACAGTGTGGTCCCCCTGTATCTTTACCTTACTTAACCCATAGTTCCATGGCGTGGCATCCCGCTTACCCTTGTCCCTCCCCCTCCCTAACCCTTGTCCCCTGCTTCCTTACCCATTTTGTAAGGCGTTCGTCTCCGTCACCCAACAAACGTCGGGGGTTAGACGACGAACCACCTGGGTTACTACCCTGGCCCCCGGAGAACTGATGTTGCGGAACATTCCCTCCCCTCCCCTATTCAAAAGCTGTTCTCAATTACAGTTAGGATCAGGATCCCAGGGGAGGCTCCCCTCCAGCGCTTCCCTCCTTATGCTGATAGCATGCACTACACCACGCCCATTGTGGACGTTCTGCCACCTGAGCTTTCAGTGCGAGTCAGAGAGAATTTCCTCAAAATTAGAAGTCGGGTGTGAGTGCCCCCCGAATCACAACAACCCCTGAGCCTCCTGCCTGGCAGGCTCCAAACCTTGTGTCACATCACTTAAATAGATACCTCGCCAACAGTGGCAACACCAACAGGCAACGTGCAACTCCCCCAACTTGGGGAATTCCCCAGAGGTTGTGTAAACAGCTGTGTTACAGAGAATAACATTGTGGCTTTTCCATTGTGATCCTGAGGGCCCGCCGTGGGCCGCCGGCGGATGTCTCGTTTTCTGGAACTTCCGTATACCCTTCACCTTGCGTTTCCCTTGAGTCAGACCGGGGCCCTGTGGAACCCGAGTGGGGTCCCTGTCAGTCCCACTCCTTTTCCTGTAGCCACCTGGTGATTGTCGCACATTTTTTCCTCATCTGTAGCGTGAGGGCGGACAGGTCCCGGTAGATCGCCACCTTGGAGTTACAGTATTGTATGTCTCTGAGTCCTCGCCCCCTCAAGTATCCACGCTTTATCTCTGTAGTAGTGGAATTTCGTGAGGACCGAGCGGACCCCTTCCGCCCCCACCATCCAGATGGACCCTGTTGATCAGGACAGTCTCCACAGAGTCAGTACCTAGGACAATCCTCAAGGCATAAAATAAGCAGTGTCACGGAGCAATTTGCTATGCAATTCTGTAGGTTTGCTAATTAAATTGGCACTTGTGTAGCAAAGCTATAAGTTACCCTGTTGAATGAAAGCACAGCTCACCCTGCATTCCTCTTGCCTTCAGAGCTCTCGCCACCCTCTTTTCTCTGTACACTGCAAGTTCTATTGGGCTAATGGAGATAGAGTGCAGCAGTAATCATCCCCTTCACTCATGTGCCAAAAGGCCTTTGTGGGAGTGCTACGCATATTTATTTTTCAAATAATTGCAAACCAGAAATAATCGGGATAATACTGTCATTAAGCTAACTGTATCCTGTCTGCCAAAGACCAGTATGTATTAGTTATTTATTTTAAAAAAGGCTTTCAGTTCCTTTTCTAAAAATGTAATTTGTTACATAAATAAAAAATTACAGTATTGCTACTGTAAAACGCTGCATTAGCTCCATGCTTTACAGTTAAGTGTATCTAAATCTCAGTGTCAACTAGATTTCATTTTGTTGGGAAAGATGCATCATATTGACGGGTGGACACTTTTGAAAATGTACATGACCACGTGGCCAAATGCTTTGATGGCAAACCTAGTTATGTGGCCTGCTGGTTACATACAGCTTGCAACTGGTGCTCAACCCATGAGCTGATCCCATACTCCTTGACATTCTATCTTACCATGTTGCTTTATACCCGCTAATCTGCTTAGTCTTTTACATAATGAATACACAAAGCTAACTTGATATTTACTTAAAGTAGCGATGACGAGTTTCATCCAGTCTGTACATCTATAGACCTACTGTAAAACTGTACACTGTAGTTGGTTTCTAGAGCTCACTTTGCTCTATGATTATGATTGCATTATATATGTTCACCTGCAGTAGAGAGTGCTGGGCAAACTGTTTTCAGAGCCTTTTCATCATATCTATTTATTTGTGTCTATTAAGGGCGAAAGGAGTAACTGCTAAGAAAGGAATAGATATGTGGACACATTGAGGGGACAAGCCAAGACACATACGCTAGACCGGGAGGCTGTTAGAAGATAGCCTGAGGCCTGAGGACAATTGTAATAAATATAAATAGAAAACATTAATCATGGCAGTTCCAAAACGCATGAAGATTTAAAAGCACACCTTGTCAGAGACAAAAACAGAACACAAAAAAAGGCTCATCATAAGAAAGAAAACATTTCCAGAAAGTTTTGCTTGAACTAACAAGATAAAACAACACGTCATGATCACATTTGATTCCGAAAAGGTAAAAAGAAAAATAGAAACAGATTGAGATTTCTGCTGTAAAAATACTAAGATTTGAAAAATTAGAAATGTTCACATATCCTGAAGAAACTATTACATGTTGGAAGTCCTACGTGAAATGGGTGACAAAAATGCGGCACACCTATAGTTGATAAAATCTATAATGTGGACGAATAGCATTAGTGGATATACTACCATTAGCAAGAACATTTGAAATTAAAAGAATTGGAACAGAAGCCTTGTGTTAATATGTACATTTTGGGCTCTATTGATGAATTGTTTTAGAATGATGGAAGTGAGTGGTATGAATAGAGTATGAATGAAATAAAAGTAACAATAATGTTTTTTTTTTTTTTTTTTTTTTTTTTTTACAAGTTATTATTGCTTTTATTGTCAGCAAGCAGTGTTCCTGAAAAACCTCTGGGAACTAGACATCTGCTGGTTACGCTCCTGAACTGTTCAGGTGTCCTGGTGTCAAGCCATAAACTGCTAGTATGAATTCTGGAAACGAATCTGTTCTATAATCCAGTTTCAGATCTGGCAGAGATTGAATGCTGCATTGTGGTCCTTCATGTTTGAGAAAGCTTGGAACACATGCATGTACAGGTGCAATGCTTGCTTCTGTCTCCAGCCTATTGTGTTCCAATGTTTTAATGAACTATTTTTGTACTGTTTTATACCAAATAAGAATGAAAATAAAATAATGTTTGATTAGGATAGCAGCTCCTGTCTCTTTCCCTAGTTCTCTTTGAATCCACTGGGCACCACTTCTGTTTAATACATAATTGTTCTACTCCTAGGTGCCCGTGAAGTAGGGGCTCCAACCTGTGTTTTTGGATTCATGCAGCTAACCTTTTTTTACAGACAATCATCCTGGGCTTGCAAAGTATTTTCGCCCACTCGCTTAGTAGAGTAGATTTTAAGAAGGGGATGTTGGAAACTTATTTAAACTTTCCTTTGTTTGCAGTAAATGTCAAATAAAAGTTTCACTGTGCATGGCTGGCCTCTGGGTGGCAGCAGTGAGCCAAACTAAAGTGGGTTTGTGGTGCATGCACCATTTTACAGAAAGTGCATTTAAATTTGTTGTCATCCGTTGCCATGGGTCTAGTGCATGTCTCTTCAGTCGAGTGGGTAAACTAAGTTATTCAACCTGCAGGTCTAGTGGACCTTTAAAGAATTTGCAAGGCCTGACTTATCTCGCTAATGTCTTACTTCAGCGGTACACAAAACTGCTGCATTGTTGCTCATTTTATATCTTGGGTACAAGTATCTTCTGGTGGCATTAAAAACATTCATACAAAATTGCTAATCAAATGGGTTTGTTTGCTAATCAACAACAATTTAATTAGCAAACTCTGCTAGTCAATTTTTGAAAACTAATTTATGCCTTGATCCTGATGATATCTTGCACCTTGCCCTCTAGGCTCGTCTGGGTCTCCCCCTCCACCTCTGCCAGGCCGAAGATCCGGAGGTTGCTTCTCCGTTCGCGGTTCTTCATATCATCCACCTTGCGACGGAGTTCCCCATCTCGTTGCTGTATTTTTCTAAACCTTGTCTCCATTTGTGTTTCCAGGAGGGCAGTAGATACCTGGTTGTTTTCAACCCCCTCCATTCGGTCCTCCAGGGTGGAAACTTTGGAGGTGAGGTCGGCCAGCTTAGCTCCCATGTCCGTTCTCATCCCTCTAATTTCCTCGAGGATTGTCTGGATGTTGTTTTGCATAGTGTTCATATTGGGGGCCTGGGCAGGGGAGGGTCCGGTCTCCATTGCTGCGCTTCCTGGTGTAAATTGGTATTTTCGCTAGAGTTTGTTTCCAACTCATGGGCTGCTTCTCCCCCAACGTCTCCGTAGTTGTTCAACGCCCCCAGTGATTTCTCCCCTGATCTGGAGCTCACCCCCCCGTCTTGACTCCAACTGGAACGGTACACTATATGGTTGGCGAGGTCTTGCAGTCAATTAGACTTATTGGGGATTCCAACCGTCTCCCGGGCCCAATTCCACAGCCACAGGTGTGTTCTGCACCGTACCTCCCCTCAGCGGTGCCCTGGTGCTCTCTATGTCCGTGTGTTTGGGGCTCTAGGCGTTTAGCTGTTTGCACCTCTGGGTTTTTAGTGCCGTGGGTCACCTCCTATTTTGGCAGCCCCCTGTCTGCAGTTACCCCGTGTGGCGAGAGGGAGGGCGGCAGCCCGGGGAGGGATGTTGTGCGTCCCCCGTCCCACTGTCTGATAGTACTTTCAATTGGGCCTCCGTAGGTGCACAGGGCTTGTTGTGGGGCTGTTGGGGTATCAATCCAGGTCCAGGCATATGTGCCAATGTCTGGGGGTGTCACCAGAGGGCTGGAACAGGACGGTGAAGCAAGGGTGTCCCTCAATGGAATATCCTGTGTGATCCTTGATTGGGGGGAGTGGGCCCGTGCAGGCTCCACCACCCGCGGATGCTCACCTTCTGCAGCACTGTCCAGGAAGTGTTGGCGGGCCAAGAAGAGGCCCAGGCACGCTCCCGCGTCAGCCCGGGCCCAGGAGGAGACAGCTCAGATGGAGCTGCGGCGGCAGATGTGGGATCTCAGGAGGGGCTCCACCAGCCGCACTCCCCCGGTGACGGACAGTGCTGGGGCCCAGCTGGGTGCTGGAGAGATGAGGATGGGCCCGGGCGTGCTCCCGCGACGGCCCGGGCAGGCCAATAACCCCGCCGATGGAAGTGAGGGAGGCGAGGTAAACTCTGCGGGAGTCCCCTTTGCCAGCGAGGGCCCCGTGTGCCTCCTGTTGTACCGCTGCACGGGCTGGTCCTTACCCCTGCACCGCGCCGGGCATAGGGGCCGGACAGGCTCCTCCCCGCTGAAGATCCCGCGACCATAGTGCCCGGGGGGCTCTGGCTTCCCCCACCAGATGTCCCGGCTGGAGCGCAGGTGGGCTGGTCGATGCGCCGGCTGGAGCGCGTGGCTCTCCCCTTGCTAGATGTGAGGCTGCATCGGGCTTCCCACTCGCATGCATTGCCGGGAGGGGGAGGGGAAGGCAGCAAACTTCTCCGGTGGATATCTCTGGGACGGGAGCGGAGCCAAGCGCCAGCCAGGTGTCCGTGGACTCCCCGTGACTTCACAATGCTGATTCTCGACACCCGGAGAGGGAGCGTTCCTTTCCTGCTGTGACTCTGCATGTCTCCCGGGGCCATTAGGGGAGCTTATAGATCAGGCGACCATCTTGCCTGCGCCCCCTGGTTGCCTCTGTGCCGATTAGTGCTTTTTAATCTCCCATAAGAATGGAGGAAAGGGGACAGGATGTAGGAGTAAGGTAAAGTTGCTCACTGTAGTGATTTCTGTACTAGTCCATAGTCCCCTTTCCTCCATATGCCCCACCCGCTGTCCCCCTATGAATAGGACCATAGTTGGGTGATCCATCCAGCGGCTCCAACGACTGACAAGTGTTGCCGGTGGGTGGGGTCTGCAGGGCTAGCCATGCCTGCGCTGCCGCTCCTGACCGCGTAACACTAATTATTTTAAATGGGGATTCCCCTTTTTGTGTTGTTCAAAAAGAGCTCCAGTCCTACTCCGTTGGTCGGACCCCAAGAAGTATGGAGTAAAGGGAACTATGAAATAGGAGTACAGAAGTTGCTACAGTGAGTAACCATTTCTAAGTTCTGTACATTCGAAATAGTGTGAATTTACAAACCATAGCTTGTCTCTCTTTTAATGACAGGGTACATTTTACGAGTATGTGGGGTTCTTTGATGAAATCCCTGTATATTACGCAGAGGGGACCACAGACCTTTGCACTTACATGCACACAGGGCCTCTTTGCACAATTTTCATCATTCGCACTTCAAACTGCAAAAAGGAAATGTAAATTGGAGGCAAAATCGCCTTCATGCCTCCCTTTTGCATTGCACATGGAAGCCAGAATTTCCTATGGATTCCTGTGTTCGCCTGCTTTTTGTTGGTTTGAAAAGTAAGCAGATTCCATAGGATATCAAAGCATTAACGCCAGCATAAATATGTTGGTGTATATATTGGAGTATTTGTATGGCAGAGAAAAAGGGGGCGGTGGAATCATAAATTATGATTGTGCCTCTTCTTCGCCGTACACATACATTAAAATTAGTATCTTAAAATGTGTGTAGAATTTTTACATATTACTTTTACACATGAACCTTTACTTACTCATTAAGGAAAATGAGCTCCTGTGTGCTTGAATTCTTCTTTCAACAGCTGGCAACTCTCCACTCTGTTCAGAGTATTACAAATATTTGACTCTTTATGAATACACTTTTTAAATCTCAGAATCAACTCCATGTTCATAGGTTAAGCATACTTAAAATCTCTGTTATCACTGGTTAGTCTCGTACTGGCTATTTCACTTGGCTGATTTATCCTCCTATAGTATCAAATTCATACCTGGCTCTTCTTTCTTTCTTTACAGAAGGAGCCTAGTAGTTCCCTAGCAATTATGAAATACATTTTTCAGAATTCTGTTCTTTGTTGGGGTGCGTAAACACTCTCTGGTCGGTTTAATGGTAACACTTTTATTAAAATCTCCCAGAAAACGGGGAAACGGCTATGTTTCAATGGCATTTTTTTTTTCTTTTAGGCATCCTAATGGGAGCAGTAATAAAAATTATAGAATCACAGCAGCTAGCAAATTGGAAGGTAACCAAACATCTTTACTAAGTCTGCTGAGATATTTCTTTCTTATGTGTAATTTTCTGCGGCATCCAAATGTATTTCAGTCTTTTCACATTCTTTGTATATATGTTAATGTTCCATTTTAGTGTATTCATGTAATTACATTTTTCCTCAATGTTTAGTTACCCGTGTGAGTGAATGAGCATTATAGTCAGTCAATAAAACTTTATTTGGCTATGAATATCCATAAAAGTACAACAAACAATTAAGACACAATGGGCTTTGTGCTGAGTTTGCCGGTCCGGAAATAATGGTGCCGGTAGGCTCACCGGCAACCTTGTTTCCAGTCCGGCAAACTACGCGTTTGCCTGCCAGAGCCATTGTGCCTGACCGGTCTGACCCTGCCGGGCACAGCGGTCATGGTAGGCAGAGCCATCACGGAAATACCGGCACCATTAATAACGGTGCCAGTGTTTCCGTGTCCCCGCTCCCATAGAGTCCAATGGGACTCAATGGGAATGGGGATTAACAAAATTCCTGACGCCTGACTTCCCGGCCGTCGGACTTAGACTCTCTCGGTGGCACCAGGAAGTCAGGCGCCAGTAACATTTTACAGGTCTGGCTGGATCCCACATGTAGCAATGGCAGAGTTACCACCGGACCGTAATGAGGCCCAGTATCATACATACCACATATAAAAACATTAAAACATACCCCTTGACCTCTCTAAGGGAGTCATGGGGCCTCATTACGAGATTGGTGGTAGTCATGGCGCTATTTGCGCCATGACTGCCACCAATAACGGGTCCGGCACCGGTGTAGTTCAATGGGGACTTACCGGTGTAGTCCGACCCTGAAGGGACCGGTAAGTCCCCATTGAACATGCCACTCCCCATTCCCATTTGAACCCCCATAGGCCTCAATGGGAATGGGGAGGGCGCTAATAACAGTCTCACGACTTGCAAGCCCGTTATTAGCGCCCTGGTCCCTTAGCGGGACCCGTAGGGGACGTGTGGTCGGACCACACGTTCCTTACGGTTCCCTCCAAGGGACCTTAGAATAGGGCGGTAGGGGATTACCGGCACCGGTCTCCTTACCGGTGCCCGGTATCCCTTACCGCCCTACTTGTAATGACCCCTATGGTATCAAAAGTATGATACTGACACAAGAGATATCATTTGTAAAACCTTTATTAAATTTTTGAGGTTTGGAAAAACACCTGCTTTGCCCTATAGCTATGATGGGTGTAGTCTCTACCATCAAATAATAAAGAAAACCCAATCCTTGTCAATCTCTGTCAAATTAATGATGGCCTAGGCTAACAAAATCTAATCCCTGTCCTATCTCTTATACAGAAAGTGTGTAATAGGGAATATGTATGCAAAGGAAAATCATTGTTATAAAGAATCAATGTGGTTGAGTCAGCTCTCCTTCCCACGTTGGACAGCACGGAGTAAGGTGGTCCCCGTAAACAGGATGACACACTCTGGCTCAGGTTCTCAAAACAAAGGCAGTTCAAAATGTGGATCGAGGCCCGCTTGGCCTTCCACGTTAAGTCACTAATTCCAGCTTTCAAAAGTTCTTTCACAGTTCAACAAAAGTTCACGCAGGTCTCCCTCTGTCTGTTCGGAACTCTCAAAGCAAGTAGTTCACGTAGGTCTCCCTCAATCGGGCTCGGAATTCGCAATCGCAGCTCTTGCAGGGGGTTCTTTCCCCCAAGCTTTATTCACATACGTTAGGGGTTCCCTTCCCCTAATCTTTATCCACATTCGGCTTATCACACTTCCGGTCTCCCTCAGTCGAGCTTGGACCTTTCACGGATGTCGAAGACTTTCGAATGTTCGAGGCTTTTACTATTGACCTCCGTAGGACCACTTGTTAAGCTCATCTGGTCTCTGCGGGGATGTTGGGGCACGGTTTCAGCCCTCCCTGGAAGTGGATTCCTCTTGTCAGGCTTCTTCCCCTGCTCATATGCTGTGGGCTGCGATGATTTTTGACACTGCTCCTGTGTGGATATGAGAGATCGTGAGAATGCTGCTATATGACTGCTGTCTCTCTCAAACCCTTCTTCCCAAAATGTGGTGAGCGTGCGCCGACCCATATAGTCTCACCTGTTGATTAATGATGATGAACTCTCCATCCTGCTTCCAACTGCAAAGGCGCTTTTGATGGACCGAGTTCCTTCACTGGCCCATTGTGTGTGGCAGCCCAGCCCAGCTGTGACTTAACCACTCCTGATGGTAAGTGTCCTATGGCTTTGAAATACTGTGATGTTGATTCTTGATTGTCTGTATCTTTTAATGGTGTCTTTCATCCGTTTTTTCTCCCGACAGATGAAATGCGGCCCTGAGGTAGTTGCAGTGCATGAAGCGAGGCCAAATGGGAAGAGAACGCAGTCCACAATGCTCCGACAGAAGGTGAGTGTTGGTTTAAGGTTAAGCGCGAGGATTTGTCTAAGCGCGATCGTAAACGTAATGTCTTGGCGAATTCTAACCTTGTCTTTATCTTTTTCTCTTGCAGGCACCATCTTCAGATGGATTGCTCTGAGTGTCACGATGGATGATGAATGCCAGAGTCAGCGATGATGCGTGCCGAAGTAAACCGATTCCAAGGTAAGTGCTGTGGCTGGTAGCTGGAAACAAGGTAAGATGCGCTTAGGTGGCGGTGAGCGTTACGCTGCCATCAGCAGAATAACGCGAAGCGCTTGCATGTAGGCTGGGCGGGTTTATATAGTCTAGCTCTGGCCACGCCCATTAGCCTTGACTCACCGGCCCCACCCTGACACTCCTAAAAGATGCTACACATGCAATTTGACTCTCCCCAACAGCCACGCCTGAACGAATGCACGTGGAGGCCCCTGCAGGGAAAACAAAGTACTTTGCACCAAATAAAAATGTGCCAGTGCACATTTGCTCATGAGCCTGGCGCCAGAGGCGCCAGAACTGAGTCCAGCTGGGCCCTCTGTGCTGTATTGTCCCAAGGGACAATAAAAGGTTGTGTTCCCCCTTGCTCTCGTCCCCTGATAGTGCGGGGTCTGTGGTTCCGGGCCAATGGCCATGACAACACTTGGACTTTCTATTTAGCTCACTCTCTTGTGGTATTTGTACCAGTGTCTCGTGGTCTGGGTAGATCAGTATCATAAGCACAAATGTTCAACATTCACCTTTTGACTTCCTTTTTGCCGGGGATATTCTTGACCATTGCGTATTTTAGAGTTAATTCACTTTGTCACTTTATAACAAAGATTTCACCTTTCGCTGAGACTTTCGACTGGGCTACTTCCTTTTGCCAGATCACTCCACTACTCACTGGCTTCACTGTTATCAGTAATTTAAAGTTCACCACAGGTCTGCCTTCCTTTTGCGTCTCATCAACCCGCATGCAGCCTTCAATCGTGAGATATATGTTGAAACTTCAACCTTTCATGGCATTCGCCAACTCACCGGCTGTGTGCATTCCTATCTTGTCTTCATCGTTTTAAGTCATGAGTCAAGATTAATACCACTGGCTTGGTCTTGCCTCCCCAACTCTGTCGTTCACCCGGGTGGGTCATGGGCACCCTTGAACCACAATGCAGCCTTCTTGTCTGGGATTTGGCCTTCTCTGCGTATCTTTTATGGCTCTTTGGAGTCAACAACCTCCTGCAGGGATCTCCTTGGTTTTTCTACCCTTTTGTCTCATCCCTCTGTCAGTCGCTTTGCTCCAGTAGGTACGCCTTCGTCCCGAAAGTTCTGCTTCTTCTCGTGTTCCACCTTGCTCATAGTGTGTCTCTATGTTGTGCCTTTTATCTGTGTGGGGAGAGCTAATGGGTATCAGATGTATTTAATCAAAGTCAAGTGCCTGACTTTGCCTGACCCGATAAGCGGGACATGTCCAATGAGATATGTAAGGGTTAGCCTCTTTACTCTGTTGCCCTCTTCCTCGGCCCAGTGTTTGTGACTTTGACCAATCTGGTACTGGGACGAGGAAGATGCCTGCTAAGAGCATTGAAGGTCAGGCATGCCCCTTTAATTGTGGTCAGGCCGGGCTGATTGGACGTTCTTACCAGCAGCCTGT
This sequence comes from Ambystoma mexicanum, assembly GCF_040938575.1. NCBI lineage: Eukaryota > Metazoa > Chordata > Amphibia > Caudata > Ambystomatidae > Ambystoma > Ambystoma mexicanum. Next base: position 537,930,462 of record NC_090925.1, on the reverse strand, counting down.
CAAGGGGCTGCAGGTGTATAAAAGACCAGCCCAGCAGCAAGCGGCAGGAGACTTTATTTGAGAGACATGCCAAGACGCTGACGTCTGCATAGAGAAGTGGTCTATGGAAGCGTGGCATGGGAGCTGGGGCTCCGTGGAGCAGACTCAACATTGTGTAGGGAGCCGTGTGGAGAGGCTGTCCCTTTCCCTTGTGGTCAAGATGCTCATTACCCTGTGTTAAGAGGTTGCCACAGGAGTGCCTGAGGGGCAGGAGTTGGAACCCCGAAGCAGGAGGCTGTTTGATCCGCGCTGCTGGGAAAGCTGTGAACGCGACAAGTGATTTTCCAACAGGGTAGAAACCTGGTGTGCAAACGTTTACACTTTTCCCATTCTAAGCGAAATAATTTGTATCAGAGTTGTCACGTGTTTAAGGAAACACGTTTTCGAAAGTCTCCGAGTGCTGAGCATTAAATTTCAAGCAAACTAAAGGCTTATTATACAGCATGTTAAACTGAAAGTGTGTAATGAATACAACTCCTCTTTTTGAATACCGAACAGTATGAAATCTTTACAAATGAGCAGAATTGTTACATCCTGAGTTCAGAAGTGAACACAACTTTAAATGCAAGTAAACCACTGCATGCTGAATTCTAAAAGGAGCAAAACTTTAATTCATGTAAAATGGCTGTATGCTGAATTGTAAATTGAATGAAACTTTAAAACCCACAGTATGCTGAACTCTAAACTGAATTAAACTTTAACATTGAACCAAAGAGAGTCAAATTGAATACCAAATTCTGTGAAAACTACATATGACATAAATAAACATTTGAAAGCAGAATTAACTGGAACTCTGAAGTTTATTCCAACACAGCCAAGATATTTACAGGAAAACCAACAATAAAAGGAGGGCTCAATTGTGGCCAAGAACCCTAAGAAGACAAAGGATATTTTTTGTGATACAGAAATTAAGTCTTGGGTAGAGGAACCCTGAGACTTGAAACATTTACTGACTTTAAAACCAAGTTTCAAGGTGCTTTTGTGTTTGGAACTATGGTACTTGGAACTTGGGGGAAGGGAACCTTTAGTATTGGTTAAAGGATTGTATCATCGTGAAATTAAGAGTGGTAATTTTGAGACTTTTTGTTAGAATTGTTTTATACCCGGGGAAGGGAGCTGAAAGGAAGCTGTGAGCTGAAAGAGGTTCAGAACTTTGTTGGACACTGGTTCTTTTTGGTTGCTGACATTCCTACACATTGTATAGATTAGTTGTGAGGGCAAGTATATGTTTTGGACCTAGACAGATATTCTTAAGTTGAACTCTTTGACTCAGACTTTCCTTAGTTTCATTTAGTTAAGGAAATTCCACATTAGCATTGGGCATGTTAGCTCTTTTTCCATCCTGACATTTAAGTTAATAAAGTTATTTATGCTTGAACTTTGAATCTGTTGTCTGAGTCTTGCTTCATGACAAAGGCGTTGCCGGGGGGGCTAAAAGGGTTATAGCCCCTGGTCTTTTGGTTGTAGTAGCATCTCAGGAGCTACAACCAAAAGGCTAGCTAGCCCCTAGTCCCGACAGTTCGGACAGTAGCGTAGCCCTAGGTCTCTTCCAGACCTAGCAAACCCCTGCTTCATGATGCCTTAGACGCACATTCCAAGTCCAAGTCTCAGGTGGGACAAGCAGTGCTAAGACATCTCTTTGCTACTGTTCCTTCACACACCCTCCACCATCTCCTGGTACTGCTTGCTAGTCTATGCACAGCATGTGATTCTAATCAGATTCACAAGCATCATAAGACATACATTACTCCCCGTAATTGTATTTCTAATGATTGTATCTGCTTAGATTCTCATGCGACCACCTTTCCCCCCTTTTGGTCTAGAAGAAACATAGAGAGTAGAAGAAACATAGACATCTTAGACCTTCTTTCTTCTGTTCTCACTCACGCTTTTGTAAGGCACCCTGACGGCAGAAGAAAAACAACCTGTGGGGCCTCGACATGTGAAGGATTTTAGGTACACTACTTTTCCAGCATGGGGTTTGGCATGGATTTACATGCTCATGAATATTCCCTGTCGTCAGGCCGGGAATTCTCGGTAAAAGAAAAAACAGTTTCACTTACGAACTGTCTTTCTCCTATAAACCAATCACTGAGCTGTGGGTCATACTGCACCCAGCCAGTGACTGACCTCTTGCAGCCATCTTACTGCACGTTCAAGTGACGGGAGTCCTCGTGTTTAGCTCCGAGATCTGTTCCATGTTTTTGCGCTTTTTTGTTAAAAAGTTCTTATTTTTGTCAAATTGAGCCTGTTTGCTCTTTCGTTTTTTGACCGGCAAGCAGGGATCTGTTTGTCAGCGTCTTTCAACGCCCCTCAAAGGCAAGAATCGTTGACAGTTTCATTGAAGATTACTGAAGGCCGCCTCGGATGAGGACATGGGGCGGGGGAGGTTCCCTTATCAAGCTGTGCTCCAGCTGCGGAATAAGGAATGTGTTTGTGAAGGACAAATGCTCCGAGTGCCTGTACTGTCTCCATCCGGATCACAAGAAAGCAGATTGTGCGATCTGTCTTGGCTTCACCAAGCGCACTGTGAAGGATCGTCACAGTACGTTGGCAGCGTGGCTGAATGCCAAGGCCTCGTCCCTGTGTGACAAATAGGGGCATGCCTCACACAGGACCGGCCGGTCCGAGGAGCAGGCTTGTAAGTCCTTTGAGGGTGCTCTATCTGTGGGGGCCCTAGACGAGGCCAAGCACTGCAAGTCAGTTTCGTCGGGGTTGCCGTGCAGGGCGCGCTCATCTTCACCGTCTGCCTCCATCTCAAGTCATCGCTCCAGCTCTTCCTCGAAGAAGAAATTGGCTAACCCGGGGAAACTGCGGGAGAAGGCAGCGAAGACCAAGGTGCTTGGTCAGGTGTCCGATCTGCCCTTGAAGGCCCAGGTGGTCCAGGCAAAGTCATCCTTGACGATCGAACTGGTGGCGGCTGCCCTCTCGAAGGTGAAAGGGGCTGACCCAGTCCAGGAGACCCCGGCGGCGCCCAGAGCGGCCTTTCCCCCCAGGTGGGATGCTTTGGTCAAACCAGTGGAGAAAACGCTGTAGAAGAGAATGCAATCCCTGAGCCCGAAACCGACCCCTCACGATGCCAAAAAGTGGGGGTGTAGGCCTCTACCGTACCAGTGCACAGATATTTCTTTTTCGGACGAAGAGGACTTGGTGTCCATTCACACGGTCCAGGAGGACGTGAGGAACGATGACAACAACGGGGGAAACACTGAGGAGGATGATGACACTGGAAACTCTTAGGGAACGACGACAGCGGGAATGTTGACAAAGACGTGGGCACTGGGCCCAGCAAGCCTAACATCCACACCTCCCGGGGACGTATCGCTGGACATCCTTTGAACTTTCCACACGCTGGTGTCAGAGATCCAGAAGAGGATGCCGACGGCACCCACGGCCCCGGGCACCCGGTCCGCCACTGGCGAAGTAGAGAAAATGGCACCCTACGCCGCCTCATCAACTGCTGCACATGCCCTCCCCCCTAGGAATACAGGGATGGACACGGACGACGACGACGGCAGCAGAGTTTCCTCACCATCGAGGGCTTCTCCCCTGGACGAAGTGGGATCGTTCAACACCCTGGTCACCCACATGTCTGAGCTCTTCCAGCTGATGCCTGAAGAGACCAAGAAGGAAAGTTTCCTTTATCAACGCCAGGAGGCCAAGAGGAAGACCATTCCGGCGGTGCCTCTCCTTTACGACATTTGGGATGAAGGGCTGGTGCTGATGAGATACCCCGCCTCAGCCCCGGCGAAAAGAGACAGGCTGCAAAATAATTACTGGGTGCCAAAATCTGCACCCAAATGTCTGCGGTCACAGCCCTCACCAGACTCGGTGGCTCTCGGCTGCTGCGAGGAAGAAGTCTTTGAATCCTTCATGTTTAGCCTCCGTTCCCCTGGACAGCAAGGGGAAGAAGTTGGACACCGTGGGTAGAAAGGTGATCTACTCAGTGGCAACGCCGGTCAAAGCAGCGAATGCACCTGCGATCCTGGCCAGATAAGACAGGGAGCTTTGGTATAAGATGGCCCCGCTGCTGGAATTTCTCCCCGACGACAAACGTGTCGAGGCACTGGAGATCTCCAAGATGACGATATCGCAGGGTTCTGACAGATGGGAACGGTGTCTGCCTCCATCGTCATGGCTGGTTGAAAGCCACCAACTTTCGGCAGGAAGTGCAGACGAGGGTCCTGGACATGCTTTTCGACAGGGACAATCTCTTTGGGAAGGCCGTCGACAAATCGTTGCAAGCCATCAAGACCGACACAGAGATGGTCCGTGCCCTTGACATGCTTCAGCAGCATTGTCCTTCCTTTCGTGCCTCAGGAGGGGAATCCGGCAGGTCGGTGAAGGGTTTCGGCGGGGGATCATCCTTGTACCACCAGCCCCCTCCATTCTACGACCCATGAGATCTACAAGGGTCGTTCCAAGGCTTTCGGCTGTGGCTGCCGTCATCGCTCTCAGGGTGGCACGCAGGCCCCAATGCAAGATTGAACCGGCCAGGATGTCAGGCCCTCACTCATTGTCATGGCCACAGGCCCCAGAACACAAAAACCACACCATCTAGTGATGGGGGCAATGGGTCACTTGACTCACTTATGTCCCTTTGGGACCCATAAACACAGGGGCCCTGGCTGGACTCATATAGAGATGTGAACAGGAACACTTTATTTCAGTGCAGGAGGGCTTTTATTTTACAAGAACTTTCCAGGAGCTGAAAGCCTTTATTCTAGAGAATATCTTCATGTGCTGACTCATCAGGTGTGGCTCCCTAGGCCTGGTCATCAGGTGCTGACTCATCGGGTGTGGCAGGCAGGCTGAACCTGGTGGGCATGGATTCAGAAGCTCAGCTATATAAGCTGCTCCATTCTTAAGGCTGGTGCTTTGCGTTACTGTGCACTTGCGTGCAACGTGACGCCCACCGCCGCTTGGACCAGTTTACTTACCTTTGAAACCAGGCATTCTCCTGCATACTCACCTCCAGGAAACTGGTGCTTCATCGCTTCATCTGCAGACTTATCTCCTGACATCCAGTGATCTTGAACCCCGCGCCGCAGCACCGCACTCCGCATCCACGAACTCGGACCCTGTGAAGAAGAAGAAAGACAAGGTTAGAATATCCGTCCTAGGGCCGTGCCACATTTGAACCCTGCGTGCCCCTAGTTAACAACTTACCAGCTACTGTACTGCTGCAGCTTCGTTCCTCATTCCCTCCGGCTGCCGCCTCGAGCTCCGCAGCTTCTGTGGGGCTGGCAACATCACCTGCAAGGGAAGAAAGCAAAAGAGCAAACCTCAAAAGTGGAACGGACCGCAATACAAGACAACAAACTTTACAATACAACAAAAACAGACAAGGAAAGACAAAGGCAAACAGGAACACTACCCTGAAGTATAGTGGCTTAGTCGCAGCAAGACTGGACTACCACGTGCAAGGGATTAGTGAAGGAACTTGGTCCCGATCATACAAGGGCCCCAGCCAGAAGCAGCAGGAGGGAGTGCTCGCCAAAACTAATCAACAGGTGAGCTTTCCAGGTACAGCGCATCCCACGGGTACCACAGTTTGGGAGAACGGGTCTGGAAGGAGATCAGGCGTACAAGCTGGCATACTCAGGCCCCCTATTCTCCACGCAGGACCATTCCCGAGCAGCATCGCCTATTACCACCAGTCACCACATAAGCGCAGAGGGCGAAGTTGGACCCGAGCGACCTCACCCCCGGGAGGGCTGCAACAGTGCCCCAACGCCTCCAAAGAGACCAGGTGAACGTAACACTCGTGCACCCCGGTGGAAGGCTGGCTGGCGGGCTTCGTCAGCAAGTGGGAGAAATCTCCACCGACCGATGGGTGCTGGACGCTCTTGCCCACGGACACTCTAGAATTCTAGCAGACGTGTCCGCAGATACCACTGGTTGACCAGCAGGAACAGTACATCCCTCAGCTCCTGCAGGAAGTACGGGCCATGTTAAGAAAGGGAACGATAGATCTGGTTCCAAGGCGACTCCGGGGCTCTGGAGTCTACTACAGATACTTCTTTGTAAAAAAAGAAGACCGGGGGCTGGAGGCCCATTCTCGACCTGCAGCGTATCAACAAGTACCTCAAGTCCCAAAAATTCAGGATGGTCACGTTGCAGCACGTGCTCGGCCAACTGGAGGAAGGAGACTTCCTGATGTCGCTGGATCTGGAGGACGCATAATTCCACGTCTCCATTCAAGTGAAGCATCAGAAGTTCCTGCGCTTCGTCGTACATGGACAGCACTACCAATTCAAGGCTGTTCCCTTCGGACTGAAGTCGGTGCCCAGGGTGTTTACAAAGTGCCTTGCACCAGCGGGGGGGCATCTGCATCTACAAGGGATACTTGTGTACCTGTACCTTGACGACTGGCTCATCCGGGCCAAGCCAAGCAAAGTTGCCGTCGAACACACAGAAAGAACCGTCCGACTGCTGACAAGTCTGGGATTCTCCGTGAACTATCCAAAGTCCTGCTTGATTCCGTTGCAGAACACGCTGTTCCTGGGGACCAGGCTCAACACAGTCTTCTACCTGGCGGCAGCCTCAGAGGAGAGAATAGCGGCCATTCTGGACAAAGTGCAGCGGCTGTTGGCACTGAAGACCACCACGGTACGGACCATTAAGTCGCTACTTGGCATGATGTCATACATTTACCTGATCAGGCTCTGCAGGTTGTGAATGTGTTCCCTTCAGGAATTCCTGGACGCTCAGTGGATCCAAGTGTCTGGAAGCTTCACAGACAAGATTGTTCTCGACGAGGAATTCTGTCGAGCGATAAGGTGGTGGGGCATGCGCTCTAACATATCTGGGGTTACAGATTTCCAGAGCCCCTCATACCAGGAGACTATCACCACGGACGCTTCCCTGGAGGGCTGGGGAGTCCACACTGGACGTCTCCACGCCATAGTTCTGCGGCTACCGTACGCGAGTAATCTCTGCATCAATGTCCTCGAACTGTAAGCAGTGTTTTGGGCCCTCAAGTTGTTTCCCCAGTCCCTCAAGGGCAAGGTGGTGACGGTCTTCACTGACAATACCACCACAATGTTCTACATCAGTAAGCAGGGGGGCACCAGATCCCCAGCGCTCTCCAGAGATGCGCAGGACTTGTGGCACTGGGCCGTCATCCAGGGGATATTCCTCATTCCTTTTCACCTGGCGGGAGTCAAGAACACCATCGCCGACTCCCTCAGCAGGGAGCTGCGCTGTTGCCATGAGCGGGAGCTTTGGCAGGATCAAGTCGACAGCCTCTTCCTCAAGTGGGGCCGATCCCAGATCGATCGGTTTGCGACGACGACAAACTCCAAATGCCACAGATTCGCCAGCAGGTTCCACTAGCCGAAGAGCATGGGGGACGCGTTCTCCTTCCCATGGGAAGGCCTGTTCCTGTACGCATTTCCCCCGTTGCTGCTACTGCTGAGAGTCATCAATCAACTCAAACGGATGTTCCTCGTCGCCCCGGCATGGTCGAGGCCGTTTTGGTACCTGGACCTTCTCAGCCTGTCGTTATCACCTCCAGCCAAGCTGTCAGTGGTCGTGGGTCTGCTCGCCAGAGAAGGAGGCGCAATCCTACACCACGACCCAGGATCGCTGAACCTGAAGGCCTGGCTCCTGCAGCCTTACAGTTCGGTGAGTACGAGCTGCTGGCGGACTGCAGGGAGGTTCTTGCCAGGGTCAGAGAGTCGTTGACTTTTACAGGCACAAGTGGAAAGGTTTTGCGATGTGGTGCCGTATGCAGAAGATCAATCCTCTGAGGGTCATGGCCCGCAGATTCTTCGTACTTGTCCTTGGCAAAGGTGGAACTGGCGCACACCTCTATCAAGGTGCATCTGGCGGCTATTTCCTGCTACAACAGATCTCCGGGACAGTCCTCTCTTTTGGTCCCACCGTCTCATCAAGGAGTTCCTCAAAGGACTATTTCGATCGTTCCACCTGTGAAGGCTCCTGCCCAGACATGGGAACTCAACAAGGTACTGACAGGGCTCATGGGGGGGGCCCTTCGAGCCTATGCATCAGGCCCCTCAAGTTCCTATTGTGGAAAGCAGCTTTCCTTGTGGCCATCACCTCTGCCAGGAGAGTAGGTGAGATCCTGGCTTTTTCCTGCAAAAAGCCTTATCTGCCTTTTCACGACACAAGGGTGGTGCTGAATACGCACCCCTCCTTCATGCCGAAGGTTCCGTCGGAATCCACCTCAACGAGCCTTTGGTGTTGCCTGTGTTCTTTACGAAAACCTTTGTCGCCGGCTAAAAGGACTTTACACTCACTGGATGTGGCTCGTGCTCTGAAGTTCTATGTGGCATGCACAAAGAGTTTCCAGAAGACGTCTCAACTTCTCGTGAATTTTGGTCCTGTAAACCATTGGAAGGCCTTGTCCAATTCTTCCATCTCCAGGTCTCTCTCCGGCTGTATCACTCGATCTCACCAGTTGGCAAACTGACCACTGCCTGGTCGTCCGAGAGCCCATTCCACCAGAGCGATCGCTGCGATGACAGCGTTCCTGTCTGGTGTGCACCTGCTGGACATCTGCAGGCCTCCTACGTGGAGGCTCACGCACACCTTTACGAGATTCTACTGCGTCTACAGGGATTCCAGGGAGGAGTCCAGGGTCGACCAAGCAGAGCTACGCAACCAGTACGCTTGAAGGTGAGCCTGTTCCGGAGGTAAGAGTAATTGGTTCAGTTGAGCCTGTCTTTCTCCTATAAACCAATCACTGAGCTCTGGGCCATACTGCCCCCAGCCAAAGACTGTCCCCCATGCTGGAGAAGGAACAATTTACTTACCTGTAACTATTGTTCTCCAGCATGGGTTTGGCATTGATTCACATGCAAACCCTCCTTCCGACCCATCTGCGGCTCTTCTTGGTCATACTTCCACTGTACGTGCTACCAAATCTGAAGATGGCTGCCAGAGGAGGGGCTTAGGAGAGGGCAGTCATTGGCTGGGGGCAGTATGACCCAGAGCTCAGTGATTTGTTTATAGGAGAAAGACAGTTTGTAAGTGAAATTGTTTTTTCTTTTACTGAGGATTCCCGGCCTGACGATGGGGAGTATTCATGAGCATGTCAATCCATGCTGGAGAACAATAGTTACAGGTAAGTAACTTGTTCCACATCAGGTTATGGATAGTGTTACAGTCCTGTCCTTGTCGACATCCGTTTTCGGTCTTTGAAAAAAAGATGCAATACTTCGCCATTATCACTCGATGTTGGACTATATGCATATACTGTGAGTTCTTAAATCACCCTCAGAAAAACCTATATGAGGACCCGAGTGAACATTTTATGGACGGCCCACTATCAGTTATTAAGGGCTTTGCTGAGAGATGCGATAACATCTTGGCCACTTGTAACTTGACTAAGACAGATTGGAAATCCAATCCCATCATGGTTAAAAAAAAGTTTTAAAATGTCGATTGGTGTAACACGATAAAACATTTCATGGATATGTTAGCTTGAGACATTTGGCACAGGAACAAAAGTCCCTGGGAGAAGCAGCATTTTATCTCAAGATTTTTCCCTGTCCTAAGGTTAGGTACGATTTCCTCTGGTTAGATGGAATCTGTATCTAACAGGGGAGATTACATTAAGATGTAAAATGATTAAAGAGGAGGAGACAAGGAGTACATTTTGTAACAATGAAGTATTGGAGACTGTGAAGCACCTTCTCTTGTTTTGCCCCTCCTTGAAGTCCTTGCGAATATTGAAATTTAAAAAATTGCTGCTAGAAGGTTACTCTATAGATTGTGAAACATTCTGGTCGAAATGTCTCTGCGGACATCCTACATCAATTGCCATTGCAGATGTACAGTTTTAAATAGTTTGCACTTAGAGCAAAGGGAAATACATCTTGGGCAAATTTGATGGTCAATAATGTCTTCTTTTTTGAAAATTGTTTGTTTTTTACTATCGCCAGGGAGAGAAGGTTTTAACGTTGGTATGAAATAATAAAAAATGTTAGTATTGATTTTAAGTTTAGCGATTTTTGCCAATTTAGTCTTATGGACGCAGGAATGTTTTTTAGGTGGGAGGCTGGTCTGTATACTAGTTTTAAATGTTTGAACTTTCTATGTATTTTATCTATTTGATCCCCTTTGGACTTGGAAGATTGGTATTGGGTTCTGTGAATTTTGTACATTTTGTCCTTTCATGTGGTTGTGATGCAATGTGTTTTCTTTCTTGAGTTACCTTTTTTCATTTCTTTGATGACATCTTATTACTATGTTTTAATTTTAGATTGTATGTATTGTTAAGGTTGACTTTGATGATTTAACCAATAAACAATTAAAGAAAAAAAACATAGATGTTATTTTCGTAGAAAATGGACATTGGCCATCCTAAACAAGATACTTAATGATACATCAGTGTTAACTTTCCTTTTCTCTCTTTTACTGAGAGTTGTTTGTACTGAATGAGTGTTTCCAAAAGTCATGAGTGTAATTTATTGTGTTGACTCTCTTTATTGTTACACATATTTGGATTAACTGTTTCTCTGCTACATCAAATCAGAGCGTGTTTGACCATGCTCCTGACCAGTTAGGTAGATGTCATTATAATGTCCATCTGCAATAAGCTTTTCCGATTTTGCAAAAGGATGCATTATTGTTCTCTTTTAATTTTGTGCTTTATGTTTTAGGAGGAAGAAATGTTTCGGCCAAATATGTTTTTTCTTCTTTTGCTACCCCCTATTATCTTCGAGTCTGGATATTCATTACACAAGGTAAGAACATTACTTTTTTATCTGTGTTACAGGAATGTTACTATAGGAATGGTTAACTCCTGGTTTAGCATTGTGGTACAAGCTTAGTGTAGGTAAAGAAATGATTGTAACAGATCTACCTTGAGGAATGAGTGGCTTGACAATATTTTGTATGTCAAGGTGAATTTAAAAGATGCTCACTAATGCCAGTGAGTAGTATGTTTTTACACATATCCGCCGAGAACTGGTGAGAGTTGTCTTTGATCTTTAATATTTCAGATTCCCAATCCTTAAGCATATCCCTGACATAGGGAAAGGAAACCTTTGTATATGCTCCAAAAAGTTGTCATAATTCTTTTGGGATTGGTACAAACCGTGAAATATCCCCGTTACTAGCTAGAAAATTTCACAGCGTCAATGATTTGGTGGTTTTTAGAAAAAAGGAAAACTTTTTCTTTTTTAGTTCTGTTGTTATCCCACTCTTCTCTTTTTCTTTAGTTATAATTTGCTGATCACACACTTAGAATCCTGCCTCCTCTGTTTCAAATCACATTGCATGTCGAAACTCTAGCAAGGTTCACTCTTAAAATTAATTCATCCACTTGTAATTTCCCCAAAGCAGTTCCCTTACAAGTATGTAATTTTGAAATCAGGGTGTTTTGTTACACTTCCAGTAATGAAAGATCTGTAGAGGTGAATCTACTCAGTGTGTTATTTCCCTATCAAATCTTCAGAAGTTCTGCGAGTCATGTATAGATTTCTCTCTACGGTTTGGAACAGCCAACTCTCTATTTTAAAACCATGCATGCTTCCAGCCTTCTTTTGAATCAGAGTGCCTTTTCTGGAAACCAACTATATGTTGCCAAAGAAAACTAGATGTGCCCAAAAATACATATCCATTGTTGCCAAAGACCTCCATTGTTTGAGGATTGTTTTGGTTTGTGTGACACCCGAATCTGCATGATGATCAGTTGAATGGATGAGAACCTTCCATTTCTGAGGGCACAACTCAAAGATACATTCTCACAAGTTAAGTATATATTCTTTTGCCTTGTAACCCTAGTCTGTGTATTTGTTGCTGTCAAATCTAGGCAGGCTGGGTTTTCCCATCAACAAATGTGAAACGATAATGGACTGTGATGGCTCACTGATACACCATGGCAGAGGTGTATGGCAGAGGTGCATATTTAATAACTGTTTTCTCCCATTACAAGGCAATACGATGTATCCGATAGTCCAGCAGGCAAAGATGAGAAAATAAGGTGATAGGAGAAGGTCTGGAATTCTAAAGAAGCTGAAGACCCAATGTGCAGTCCAAGCCCCTTTGTGCCAGGTGTTGTTCACCTTACTGAGGAGGTCCATGTAATGATGGAGACCTAACTTAGAGAGACCAGAGACGATGCGGGTTGGAGCTAATGCAAGGCAGACATGCTAAGCCTTCCATAGCCCAGCGTGCAGAGCACGAAGTGGCATAGTAACACCAAATGCATTAGAGTTGTGGAGTCACCAACCGGCAATGGAGTAGAAAAGTCAATGCAGACGAAGCATGTGCGGAAGGAAAGGTCAAGTAGGGACAAGGGATGATTTGGACCGCTGAAAGGAGGAAGACAGTCAATCCATTGACAGAGAGAATGAAATTCGGGAAGGAGATGTATTCCACATTGAAGAGGTGGCTGGTGGAGACAATTGAGAAGTGTAGAAGGGAGAACCAGGCTGGTAGCTAGAAATTAACTTTTTGTGCCACAAACCAATCATGAAATGGCTGAGAGGGAAAAGCGCATCAAGCCAAAAGTTCAAAAACGTTGTCTTAAAGACACACTGGAACCGGGAGTGAAATGTCCCAATTGTGCACCTTTAAAGGTGAGCAGTTGGGAAAAGCGTTAAATCTTGGAACCGGCAACAAACTTCCCTAATTGTATATAAGTTACATACGACTAAGATATGCTTGAACCAGGAGAGAAGGTACACAAACAGGTTAGTGATATTGTTTGATAGATAAACGATGCAGGCTGGAACTCATGCTACAACAGGGAACTGGGACAGATATTTTCCCCATTTTAGGATAAAGTTCCCTAATTGAATGAATGTGTAGAAAAACGTCCTTGAGGGCTTACTGTTGCTAAATAATAGGACAATTGCCAACTTTTCTTCAAGAGACTTGTGCTTGCTGCAGTTCTGAGTGAATGTTTTGAAATTGTGAAGTTGTGTTCATGAGATTGATGCATTCTGGAACTTTGAATGAAAATTCCTTGTATTGTCAATTTTGTTAAAGTCCTGGTCATCTCTCACCAAAATGGCGGCAACCCCTTACTCACAGAATCTCAGATATCAAATTGGCCCATTTGAGAGCCGTTGAGCACGTAACAGCGTACCTTATCACAGGTGTAAGAACATTTGACTACATCACCCCCATCATCTAGCAAACGGCTCTGCAACATGTGGCTCTCCAGATGTTTTTGACTAAAACTCCCATGATTATTCATTGACTATGCTGCCTGGGGCTGATGGGAGTTGTAGTTCAAAACATTTGGAGAGAAAGGTTGCAGACCCCTGCTATAGGAATTCTTTGGATAGCCTATCAAGCATGCAGCTTGTTCAAGACCAACTGCATCACCTACAAACAGGCACAACCAAAATACCACTCTGCCAGGCCAAAAAACTCATCTCCAGATGCCATTCAACCACCTGATGCCAGACAACGACAGACAAGGAACAAAGAATTGCAAGAGGGAAAAAATATGTAAAATGCCTTGTCCTGCTATTCACCCTGTTTCTGGATCAAGCTACTAGCTCTTATCAGAGTGGCTCCATGCTCCTACACTTCAGGAAGGACCTGATGACCAAAATGTTCAAAGAACATCCCCCAATCCCTGTTGGCTCCATTCAACCCTTCTAGTGGATTTCTTCCTGCCATGGATTCCTCCCTGCCATGGATTCCTCATCTATGATATCCCAGCGCAGCTGTTCTTCAGATCTTTTCCATCGCCATGGGGTGCAGCGTGGCTGCCTAATGCCTCTACATGCCCGCAACAGACATGACATTGTGGCCAGTATATATTGAGGCACTGTGACCCATGACCTGAGTTCCTTTTATCCTTGCCCTCTGTTCACTGATTGGAACACATTCGCTAAGACACATTTTTCTCTACACCATGCCAGCTCTCCTGAAGGCCTCAGGAATATAACCATGTGTGGATTGCAGCCAGCAGATGTCGGTTTCAGATCTGATCTGCACCGGATCAGTCTCTACTGCTTGGGTGAGGGTCAAGACATCCAAGATTGCGGGTCGTGCCATCCGTGCATTCAACGTGCCTCCAGAAAAGGCCGGCGAAGTTCTTCACTTTCATCCACAAGGTGAAAAGTGTGGATCTACAGTCTCGTTTTAGCGGCGCAGAGCGTCATTCCAAAGATCAACTGGCACCACGCAAAGAGGAGGAAAAGAGAGACAAGAAGAAGAAACGCTGGAAAAGGCTCTACTCACCAAATTGGTTCTTCCCACCATCATTCTTCATCCTCTGAGAAGAACATCCACCACTCCAGGGATTCTCTGGAACAGCCAGCACAGGCTTATTTTCCTACTTAATCCTCCACGAAGGAGAAATTGGAATTCTCCAGCATGGGGTCTGGCATGGATTCACATGCTCATGAATATTCCCCGTCCCCAGGCTGGGAATCCGCACTAAAAAGAAAACAGTTTCACTTTCACTTTTAAAACTGTATTTCTCCTCTAAACCAATCACTGTCCTCTGGGTCATACTGTCCCCATCCAATGACAGTCCTCTCCCTAAGCCCCGCCTTTGGCAGCCATCTTCAGATTTGTACCACACCCTTCAGTGTTGAGTCCTCAAGTTTTACACAGAAAAGTTCTATTTTTGTTCCATTTGAGCTTGTTTGCTCCTATCTGCATCGGCCGCCAACAGGGCTCTGTTGTTGGTGAAGTTGTGCGCCCATTAAGGGCTGTTTTTCCTCTGGAAGACCAACTTGGGCCTACTTTCTACCCTCCGACCATGACGGAGGAGAAAAAGGAGGGAAGGACCCTCTTCATAACCTGCACCCAATACGGGCTAAGGAACGTTTTCGTGGAGGATAAGCATCAAAGGTGTCTGTACTGCCTGCACGTGGACCACAACAAGGATGGGTGCGAGGTGTGCCTGAGTTTTGAGGTGTGCATGGGTTTCTTGAAGAAAACAAAGAAAAGACCGGTATAGCAGGCTGACGGCATGGCTCAAAACGAGCATGGCCCCCAACCCCTCTTCCGGGTAGGGTCATGCCTCACCCACGACACGCCGGTGCGAAGAGTGGCCTTCCTCCAAGAGGAGGTCGAAGTCCTTAGAGGACACCCCATCCGTGCGTGTCCAAGACAAGGCCAAGAACGGCGAGGCTGATTCTGCCGGTTTTGCCGCTGATGCGGGTCCCAGGTGGGATAGACCACGATCGCCTTTGTCGTCCACCACCTCAGCCAGCCTGCCAATGGGTTCCTCCTCAAAGAGGAAGTCCCGCCAACCCAGCCAAGTTATGGGAAATTCAGAGAAACAAAGGCTGGAGGAAGAGAAGAAGACCTCACAGTAGGCTCACCCAACGCAGCAAAGACCCAGTCTACTGCTTTGTCGACATCCTCTGCGATGACCGCTGTGGCCGGAGGTACTGACCCAGTGAGGGTCGTCCCTACAGCGCCAAGAGTGTCCCTGCCCCCCATGCGTGACACGGATGCCGAGGCACCCCTGGGGGGGCGAAAGGCACTGGTTAGTATCCCGGTACAGAGCCCTCAGGAGGGAAAAAAGGGGGGGTGCCAGGAGTCCCCAAAGCAGCCCTCCAAGGTTCCATATAATCATCCAATGGACATCCACTCCACGGACGACTAAGTGTCCATCCATACAGTCCACGAGGAGGAAGGTGGCACAGGGCTTAGCACTCCATCATTCACTCCCCAGCAGAAGGGCATATCCATGGACA
Source organism: Ambystoma mexicanum (assembly GCF_040938575.1). NCBI lineage: Eukaryota > Metazoa > Chordata > Amphibia > Caudata > Ambystomatidae > Ambystoma > Ambystoma mexicanum. Next base: position 537,914,776 of record NC_090925.1, on the reverse strand, counting down.
TCCTGTCAACTCTCCACACCCTAGTGGCCAAGATCCAGCAAAGGAGTCCTCCAACACCAGCACCTGTTGTACCGCAGGCCCCTGACCAGCCTCCACGTAAGAAGATGCCACGCATCAGCCTCCTCCACCATGTCAGGACCCGACTCCACTAGTGGTTCCGGATACACACACGGACACGGACACTGGTACGGACACAGGAACCAAAGAAGATGAGGACTTTGTCCCGGCGGACATTGAATCACTGCACCTGGAGTCCCCTAATACAGGCTCTCCACTAGACGAGGTGTGATAATTCCACTCGATGATCTCCAGTGCCTCCAAGCTGTTCCAACTGGTGCCTGAGGAAAACAAAAAGGCGGAAGACGATCATGTCAGTACCCATTTTGGACGACATTTGGGAAGGCCTGGCCCTCATGAAAAACCCATGCACGGCTCTGCCCAAACGAGACAGGTGGGAGAAGAAATACAGGGTGCCGGACTGCGCACCCAAGTGCTTAAGGTCACCGGACTTGGTTGTGTCGGCTGCCACAAGAAAACATTCAGCCAACCCGGCCTCCTCATCATTGGTCCGCCCGGACAACAAGGGGAAGAAGATGGACGCCATGGGGAAGATAATCATCTACACAGGGGCATCCACGATCAAAGTGGCTAATGCTCTGGCCATCTTGTCCCGATCCAACAGGGAGCTTTGGTGCAAGCTGGGCCCTATCCTGGAATTCCTTCCTGATGACAAGAAAACCGAGGCTCTCGCCCTCTTCCAGAAAGGGGAGGTGGTGCCGAACCATGCCATTAAAGTGGCATTGGACAGTGGCATTGGACATCGCCGACACAGGCTTCCGACAGATGGGAAACAATGCTTGCCTTCGTCGGCAGGGATGGTTGAAGGCCACTAACTTAAGCCAGGACATTCATGCAAAGGTGCTGGACATGTCTTTTGACAGTGCAAAACCTGTTCGGGAAGGCGGTCGACGAATCCCTTCAAGCCATAAAGATCGACACGTAGATGGCACATTCTCTTGGCCTTCTGCAGCAGCATTGCTCGTTGTCTTTTTGCTCCTCCAGGGCAAAGTCGAGCAGATCATCCAAGGGATACTCCAAATCGTACAGGCAACCTCCCCGATCCTCTGCGCAGGAAGCATACAGGGGTCGCCACCAGGCCTATGGTAGCGGAGATCAGCGTCGCTGTCGCCCATAGGGCAGGGCTCCGGCATCCATGCAAACCTGCACTGGCCAAGATGTTGGGTCCCCACTCGTGCACCCCAGTGGGAGGCCGGCTAATGAGGTTCGTAAACACGTGGAAGAGGATCACACAAAGATGGGTGCTGGATGCTCTCGCTCAGGGACACACCTTTGATTTCCAATGCAGGTGCCCTCGTATTCCCCTGATTCGCCGTCATGAGCAGCACGTCCCTCAACTCCTAGAAGAAAGATGAGCTATGTTACAGAAAGGGGCGATAGAGCTCGTTCCCCAAAGGCTCCGGGGCTCCGGAGTCTATTGCAGATACTTTCTGGTCAGAATGAAGACAGGGTGTTGGAGACCCATCCTGAACCTATGCCGTCTGAACAAATTCAGGATGGTCACTTTGCAATACATGCTCAGCCAACTGGAGGAAGGGGATTTCTTGACGTCGTTGGACCTAGAAGATGCATACTTCCACTTCCCCATCCTCAGGAAACATTGGAAGTTCCTACGGTTCGTGGTACAAGGCCAACAATACCAGTTAAAAGGCCCTACCATTCGGCTTAGTCGGCCCCAATGGTGTTCACAAAATGCCTGGCCCCGGTGGTGGCCCACCTGCATCTGCAGGGCATACATGTGTATCCGTGCTTGGACGATTGGCTGGTACACGTCCGCTCCTGGGTGCTGGCTGACGAGCATATGAAGGAGACCGTCTGACTGCTGATGGAGCTGGGCTTCTCCAAAAACTATCCGAAGTCCTGATTAACGCCATCGCAGAATGAGCTGTTCCTTGGCACCTGACTCAACACAGTGGCTTGCCTGGCATTCCCCTCGGAGGAGAGGCTAGCGGCCATTCAAGTGAAGGTACAGCGACAGTTGTCGGCGAATACGGCCACGGTTCGGGCCATCAAGTCATTGCTGGGCATGATGTCATCCTGCATCAACCTTGTCCGTATCTGCAGGTTGCAAGTGCGACCCCTACAAGAATTCTTGGATGCACGTTGGATACAAGTGTCAGTGAGTTTTGCGGACAAGATCCCCCTCAACTAGGAATTTCCGGCGTGCAGTAGATTGGTGAGGCGTACGCGCCCTCCTCGCCCAGGGGACGGGATTTCAAACCCGTCCATCCCAGGAGACGGTCACCACGGACGCCTCTCTGGAAGGTTGGGGAGCTCATACTGGACGACTAGATGCCAGAGATCTGTGGCTTCCTGTGGAGAAGGATCTGCACATGAACATCCTGGAGCTACGGGCAGTGTTCTGGGCCCTCAAATCTTTCCTACCGTCTCCGAGAGGCAAGGTAGTGGGGATCTTCACGGACAACAACACCACCACCATGTTTTACATCAGGAAGCAAGGGGGCACCCGATCCCCAGCCCTCTCCAAGGAAGCTTAGGGTTTATTGCATTGGCATGTCCCGTTCCACCTGGCAGGCGACAAGAACACCATCGCCGACTCCTCAGCAGCGAACTGCGCTCCTGCCACGAGTGGGAACTTCGTCGGGATCAGGTGGACTGTCTGTTCATCAAATGGGGCAGACCTCCGATCGACCTTTTTGCCATGGCCATACTCAAAATGCCAGAAGTTTGCCAGCAGATTCCACCAACCGAGGAGCATGGGGGACACGTTTGCCTTCCTGTGGGAAGGTCTGTTTCTGTATGCTTTTCCCCTGTTTCCTCACCTGCTACGTGTGATCAATACACTTGGACACTGTCGGTGCAAGAAGATACTCATTTCCCCAGTGTGGCCAAGGCAGTTTTGGTATCTGGACCTACTCAGCCTGTCAGTGACTCCTCCAGTCAAGTTGCCGGTACTTCTGGACCTGCTAGGATCTCTGAACTAGAAGGCATGGCTCCTGCAACCTTAGAGTTTAAAGGTTACTTGCTGCCAGCGGACTGCAGGGAGGTCCTCGCCGAAGCCAGGACGTCATCTACACTAAAGTGCTATGACCATAAGTGGAAGCGTTTTTCTGTATGGTGCTGGTCGCAGAAGATTACCCCTCTGAGGATCACAAACCCACATCTTCTTCCATATTTGTTTTCCTTGACCATAGCTTGTCTGGCTCAAGGATCCATCAAGGTATACCTGGCAGCCATCTCATGCTACACCAGATCCCCGGAAGATCCTCGTTGTGGTCCCAAAGACTCGTTAAGGAGTTTCTCAAGAGGATTTTTCGATCGTTCCCACCAGTGAAGGCGCCTGCCCCCGGCATGGAAACTCAACTTAGTCCTGACAAGAATCATGGGTCACCTTTTTGAACCTATGCATCAAGCCCCACTCAAGTTTCTCTCGTGGAAGACAGAATTCCTTGTGACCATCACCTCAGCCAGATGAGTGGGTGAGATCCAGCCCTGTCTTGCAAGCAGCTGTATCTGACTTTCGACGAATTGAGGGTGGTGCTGCATGCACACCCCATATTCATGCTGAATATCCGGTCGGAATTCCACCTCAACAAGCCTTTTGGTGTTGCCTGTTTTGTTCCCGAACCCTTTGTCACTGGCGGAGAGGACCTTGCATCCGTTGGACGTTGCTCATGCCTTGAAACTCTGTGGCATGCACTAATAGTTTTCGGAAGACTTCTAAATTGTTTTTGAACTTTGGACCTGTGAATCATGTGAAGGCGTTATCCAAGGCTTCCATCTCAAGATGGCTCTCCGGCTGCATCATGCACTGCCATCCGCTGGCTAACCAGCCTCTGCCGGGCCGTCCGAGAGTCCACTCTACCAGCGTGATCGCTGCAACGACGATGTTCCTTTCTGGTATGCTCCTGCTCCACATCTGCAGGGTTGCGACGTGGAGGTCCACACATATCGTCACAAGGTTCTACTGTGTCGACAGGGATTCTAGGGAGAAGTCGAGAGTCGGCCAGGCAGTGCTACACAACCTGTTCACTTAAGGTGAGTCTGTTCCAGGGGTAAGTGTTAATTGCTTCCATTGAGCCTTGTCACCTCCCGTGGTTGTGTAATGTGTACTGCTGTGTAATCGTTATTTATGAGCATGTGAATCCATGCCAGACCACATGCTGGAGAAGTTTTAAGTTACCAGCATGGGTCTGGCCTGCATTCACATGTGAACCCTCCCTCCGGCCCCTCTGCGGCTCTTCTTCGTCATACTGCCACTTTGCTTGCTTACCCAATTTGAAGGTGGCTGCCAGAGGCGGAGCTTAGAGAGAGGACTGTCATTGGATGGGGGCAGTATTTGTATTTTGTATATTTATAAAGCACAGCCAGGCCCGGGGGCATAAGGGCGCGTGAGGTAGAGCTGGTTACAGGGGAGCATTTAAACAGAGTTACGTTACAGTTACAGGAAGGTTACAGTTACATAAGTGTGCAATCAAAACAATACAGTCAGCCAAGTTCCATAATAGTTACAGGTAAGAACTGGCTTAATAAGCAAGTGCATACGCAGAAATATTAATTCCAAGTGATTGGCCAATGTCCATTAGGCTAAGGTTAGGCTGTCAGGAGTCTGTGTTATGGAGCCAACACTTCGTGCTATGTTTGAACCAGTTAAATGAGGGTTCTGCACGTAGATGTGGGGGGATGGTGTTCCATAGTTTGGATGCTTGTACCGGGAAGCTAGCTCCACCCGAGTTGTGGAATTTAAATCTCGGTATGGCCAAGGTGTTAGTTTGGGCTGCTCTAAGAGGTCTTAAGGCGGAGTGTGGTGTGAAATGGTCAGTGAGGTATGCTGGAGCAAGGTTAGCCCTAACTTTGTGTGTGAGGGCAAGCGTTTTCAGGGATATTCTATGCTTGACAGGGAGCCAGCATAGGTTACGTCTGGTCTCAGATATGTGTGCTTTTTTGGGGATGTTAAGGGCAGCTCTGATTGCATTGTTTTGGACTACTTGTAATTTATTAATATTTTTGTGGCTAGTGCCCAAGTAGAGGGCGTTGCAGTAGTCTATTTTGGAGAGGACTAGTGCTCTCGTGAGAGTGATACAGTTGGGTGCGGAGATGAATGGTCTGCATGCAGTGATAAGCTTGCAAGTGTAAGCAGCTGATGACGCTACTGCGTTAGTTTGTTTAGAGAGGGATAAGGTAGCATCGATGTAAATACCAAGAGTTTTAGTGTTATTAGAGACTGAGATGAGATTGCCATCTATGGTAAAGGCTTTGAATGAAGGATTGAGATTTTTAAGTTTGGCATGAGTGCCCAAGATGATCAGCTCGGTTTTATCGTCATTGAGACACAAGCCATGGTGTGCCATCCATGCTTGTATAACGGAGTAGATTTCATTGAGGGTCGTGCTGTCTATTTCGTAGTCACCCGTGATAGGAAAGAGTATCTGGGTGTCGTCCGCATAGTTGGTATACGTAACACCCAGATAGTCTAAGATATCGAAGAGGGGTTTCGTGAATATATTATAAAGTGTCGGGGACACGCATGAGCCTTGCGGGACACCACAAGGTACTGGGGCCGGCTAGGCGTAATCTGTGGGAGAGAAGACCCTCATGGTTCTGTTCACCAGGAAGGAGCTGATCCATGCCGTGGCTGCATCTGAAAAGTGGGCTGCAGATTTCAGGTGTTGACAGAGTGTTTGATGGTTAACCAAATCAAACGCTGCTGACAGGTCAAGCAACAAAAGGAGTGCAAGTTTGCCATGGTCTTTCAAGGTTTGGATCTGGGTGGTAAGGTCAATTAGTGCAGTTTCCGTACCGTGTCTCGGTCGGAAGCCTGATTGCCTGAGCCCTAGGAGATTATTAGCTTCTAGATAAGCCTGTATTTGTAGGTAGGCTGCTCTGTCCAGTATTTTTAATAGGAACGGTACCGTCGTTATTGGTCTGTAATTAGACGGGTTGGCTGGGTCAAGCGTAGGTTTTTTGAGGAGTGGAATGACCCAAGCGTCTTTAAGATTGTCAGGAACTATTCCAGATTTGAAAGAGGCATTGATGAGATTGGTGATGAACGGCGCCAGATCGTGTGCAGCTGCTTTAACAATCGGGGCAGGGCAGGCATCACCTTGGCAGTTTGAAGGTTTTAGTTTCCTGATGATGTTTTCTACTTCCCACGTTGAAAGGGGTGAGAAGCTGAAAGGTTTACAAGTCGTCTGGAAGGTTGGAGGTATGTTAGGAAGTTGTTTGTGGTTAGGGTCCGCAGATAGCACAGATTTTTTTGCGTTAATTTTGGATTGTATACGAGCTATTTTATCTAATAAGGCTTTCTGGATGTTGCTACACCATAGTGCGTCAGTAATACCTTTGTCGGTCGGGGCAATAGGGGATTCTAATTCTTTGAGTATTTTGAAAAGTTCTTTAGTATTGGATTCCGCTTGTGTAATCCTTTTGTTATAGGAGTCTTTTTTGGCGAGGAGTATGGCTTCTTTGTAGCTAGAGGATACTAGGGTTAGTTCAGATTTGTTAGGAGCTGTGGGGTGTTTTTTCCAAAGTGCCTCAGCGGTTCTTTTGGCTTTACGTAATTCTCTTAACTGTGGCGTGAACCATGTGTTAAGGTGACGCTGTGGTTTCGGTTTCCGCAGTTTTAGCGGGGCAATGGAATCCAGAGCTTTAAGTATAGCCTGGTTGTTAGTGTCCACTAGAGCTGTAGGGTCTGCATCTGAATCAATATTATTCAATATGGGGAGTAGTATAGGTAGGAGTTTGTCGGGAGTAGTGTCTTTCTTGTTTCTCGTGCGGATGGCAGGGGCGATGATGGGCGCCAAATGAGTAGTGTTAGCTTTGATAGCAAAGGTTAGTTTGTGATGGTCTGACCAGATGCATGGGTCATTAGATAGGAGGTCAATAGAGCAATTGATGTGTGAGAGCCAGTCTAGAGTTCTACCTTTGATATGGGTGGATTCGTGGATGAAGTGCGTGTGACCCAAATCAGATAATGAATTGGCTAAGTCAAGGGCGTTAGTGTCTTTAGGATCGTTGAAACCAAGGTTAAAGTCCCCAAGTAGGATGGTTTGCGAGTTAGGTTTGGTGTTTATGGATATAAGTGATGCAATGTCCTCTGTGAAAGAGGAGATGGGTCCTGGTGGTCGATAAATGAGGTGCACGGTGGCCGTGTGGTTAGGTGAGAGGGGTAGCTTAATTGACAAGGATTCGGCAGACGGGATTTGCGCATCTTGGATGATTTTGATGTCGAAGGTATGACCCCCCCAGAGGACAGTGATTGGTTTAGAGGAGAAATATAGTTTTAAAAGTGGAACTTTTTACTGAGGAGTCCCAGCCTGACAACGGGGAATATTCATGAGCATGTGAATCCATACCAAGCCCATGCTGGAGAACAATAGTTACATGTAAGTAACTTAAATGTGGCAGTGGAGATACTTGTGCCTCGAATTGTGGGAAAAGCCTGCTTCTGCGCTGGCAGTGGATAGGGAACTTGCAATGAAATACCGGCCTTCATTGTCAGGTGCAGTGTTTTTGTCCTCGCATGCCTTCCTGGAAAGGTTGGCGGTTCAGGTTGTGGCGGCCAACCTGAAGATCCCCACTTTCCATTCCTTCCCTTCTTACAGGCATAGCAAGAGATTGGATGCCTGGGGCAATAAGGTATTTGCATCAGGCAGTCTTGCCCTACGTGCAGTGAATGCTTCTTGTGCTCTGGCAAACTTTTCCTTCAGCCAATGGTCTGCTGTAGTACATTCCTGAGGGCGGGATGCGGCTGGATTCCCGGTCCTGGTTGCTGATGGCAGAGATGCCTCCCGCCAGATTTTGCAGTCAGGTTTGGACACTGCAGATTCTGTGGACAGGTCCATGGCAACCGGTACGGGAGTCAGGGGTCAGTCAGACGTCCTCAACCATGAGTTCACAACCAACGTGCTGGCTCTTGGACAAGCCTTTTTGATGGCCAAAACCTGTTTGGAGCCAAGGCGGACAACGTACTCCGGAATGTTTAGTCATCAAAGGCTACGGCTAAGTCATTGGGATTAGCTGTGCAGCAGCCCTCAGCGCAGTCCACCAAAGGTTGGAGTTTTCGTCCCTTTGCTGCCTATGCTGCGAGAGGCCGTGGTCAGCCCGCCGCAGGAAGGCTGCAAGGCAGAGGCTTCCCCAGGGGCAGAGCTAGGGGTTCCCAGAGAGGAGGTGCACCCACACCCATTGTCCACTCCACACCCCAGGGCGCAAAACCTCAGTGACTGTCTCTGTCACTCTGTCGGTGAGAGGGAGGCTTTCCCTGTTCGGCCCAGAATGGTCAGGGACCACGTCAGACTATTGGGCCTTGCAGGTTATTCAGCAAGGATATTGTCTCCCGTTTCTACAGCGACCACTGAGCCAAGGCCCTTAGGCCACCACTGTGTCCCCGGAACCCATCCTCCTGGACGAGGTCCATCAGTTCTTTCAAAGAGCGCGATTGAATTGGTACCACACTCAGAACGGGGCGGGGGTGGTACTCTACCTAATTACTGGTGCAGAAGAAGAACTGGGCGCTTGCATCCCATTCTGGATCTGCGGCTGCTGAACTTGTTCCTGTGCAAGGACAAGTTTAAGATGATTACACTGGCTCAGATCCTGCAGACCCTTGATCGGAAAGGCTGGTTGGATTCACTGGACCTTCAGGATGCCTACTTTCACATGCCGATTCATCAAAAGCACAGGAAGTGCCAGAGGTTGGTGGGCCATCATCAGTATTAGTTGAAGTTCCTGCAATTCAGTCTTTCCCCAGGGTTTTCACTAAGCTGCTAGTAGTGGTGGTGGTTTCCCTTAGGAGGGAGGGCATTCATGTCTTTCCCTGCCTCGACGAGGTCGCTCCCCAGATCTAGTGTCGGAGCATCTACTCCGCAAATGCACTCTATTGCCCAACCTGGGCTTTTCCCTGAACTTCAAAAAAGTTTCAGGTTTCGCCATCCCAGTCCCTCCGATTTATCAGAGCGCTCTTGGGCTCTCGTCTGGGCAGGCCTTTCCTGCTCGAGGACGAAGTGGCAAACATCTTTGGGATGGTCAATGTCCTCCAATCCCAGGAACATGTCCCATCCTCGGTTTTCCTGTGTTTTCTGGGCCTCATGGTCTTCTGCGTCCTATTAAGCCAGAGGTAAGGCCGCACATGAGGTCACTTCAGTGGCTTCTCCATTGCCAATGGTCACAGGTTCACGGTCAGATGTCAAACCTTTTGCAGGTCTCAAACCAGGTGACTCCGGATCTTGCATGGTGGGCTGTGCGAGACAACTTCCTGAAAGCTGCGTTGTTTCTTCAACCTTGGCTGCAGGTGACGGTGGTCACAGACGCATCTCTGACTGGCGTGGATGCTCATCTGTCAGACCTGACCGGGAGCAGACTGTGGTCTCCCGCTGAGTCTCGGGAACACATCAACTTGATGGAGCTAAAGGCTTTCAGCCCGACCATGGTCTCTTTCTTCCCTCTGTGAAATGCAAGGCTGTGCTGGTCCTGATGGACGACACAGTGGCCATTCTCTACCTCAACAAAAAGGGTGGTATGGGGTCCTTGCCTCTGTGCAGAGAAGTAATGTGACTGTGGTTCTGGGCTCTGGAGAACAATGTCTCTGAAGGCAGCTCATCTGGCCAGAAAAAAGAATGTCACAGCGGATGCCTTGAGCAGACAGACTTAAGCCTCCCACGAGTAGGAGCTCTGCCAGAAAGTTGTGCAGGAGATCTTCACCTTTTGGGGGACTCCTCAAGTGGATCTCTTTGCTTCCTGTGTCAACAGGAAGTGCGAGTTGGTCTGCTCCCGGAAATTTCCTCGTTGGGGGGGGGGGCTCTGGGTATGTACTGATGGTCGAGTGGACTCTCAACCTCCTTTATGCATTCCTGCCGATCCCTGTCATTCCGCTGGTTCTCAGGAGACTGCACCTGTTCGGAACAATGTTAATCCTGATTGCTCCAGACTGGGGCCAGAGAATGTGGGAACCGGAGTTGCTGGATATGTCCATCTTCCCTACCTGGCTCTCCCGAGAAGTGTCAACTTGCTCTCCCAATCGGAGCAATAGTTCTTCTACCCGAACCTCAGCAGTTTGAACTTCATGCTTGGCTACTGGGAGGCTCAGAGACAAGGAGTGGGACTTGTCAGACATTGTCCTCTGAGTGCACCTTTTAGCTAGAAGGCCCACTATGAAATCCGATTATGCCTGCAGGTGGGCTACATTTTTGATCTGGTGCCGGAAGTGGGATCTGGATACTTTATCCTGCCCTCTATCCTCTGTGTTTGATTTTCAGCTTTCATTGGCCCAAGCAGGCCTGCAGATTGGCATTGTAAAGAATTACCCCACTGCTTTTTTGTTGTTCAAGGGTTCCTTGGAACAGAGCTTGTTATTCATAATCCCCACTATTTTTAAGTTATTGTGGATTTTGTGTAATCCGTTTCCTCTCTGCCAGTTTGTGCTTCCGGCGTGGGATTTAAATTCAGTTTTGACATTCCTTATGTGTGGTCTGTGTGAGCCCCCCCATTCCTGTTCTATCAGATTTTACAGGTTGCCATCCCTTCCGTGAGACTGGTGAGTGAGCTCTAGGCTTTGTCTGTTTTACTTCCCTATATGTTTTTTTTACAAAAAGAAGGTGTTTTTCAGAGAGAAGCCCTACTTTTTGTCAAGTGTTCTCAGATTTCCATCTATCTCAGACAATCCATCTTGCTGTGTTTTTTCCTCTGCCTCACCCTTCCAATGCAGAGGAGCGATTCCATCGATTGGACATGGTGCGGGCCCCTAAATTCTATGTCTCTGGTACTAAAGAGGCTAGGACAGAAGACCAACGTTTTGTGGGTTACGCTGAGGCTCATGCTGGCAGGGCTATTACCAAACAGACCCTGTCGAGGTGGATCATTCTCTGCATCTCTGAATGCTATGACCTGGCTGGCAAGGATGTCCCCGAGGGCCTCAGAGTGCATTCTAACAGAGGTGTGGCTGCCACCTCTGCCCTGCAGAGGGAAGTTCCTGATTGGGCGTGGGCATCTCTGCACACGTTCGTTAAGCATTACTGCTTGGATTCCCTTGCGTGACGGGATGAGCAGTGCTCCAGAGTTTTCTGGTCTAGGTGATCCCATTGCTTCCTCCCTGCTCCAGATTTATGTACTGCTTTAGTAGTTTATTATAGATGAGGAATCCGTGGGAAGAAGGAATCCATTAGAAGAACAAATGACTTACCACTTGGTAATGTTCTTTTGGATGGATGTTCCTCCCACTGACTCCTCATCGCCCCCTCCCACTTGCCCCTTGTGGAAGATGGCTTGTACAACATCAGTTTTGCTTCTAAGTGCCAGCGAAAAAAGGTGGAACGGAGGTCATGGGCCTGGCACCTCAAAATATACTGGCCCTGGTGTCATGTCCGGCGCATCGCATGTAGAGGCGTTGACCGGAGCCGCGCTCCGCCCCCTGGCTGTGGAAAAGTTTCCAAAGAACAGCTGCACTGGCATAGGGATATCCTAGATGAGGAATCCATGGGAGGAACATCCACCAGAAATAACATTAATGAGAGGAAACTCATTTGTTCTACTCCCTCCTCCCCTGCTCACCCATTCTATTTACCTCTGCTACCCCTCCATCTCTGGGTGTGTCTCTATGAACAGCGCTCTGCAGCTTTCCATCTTGGTTCACACTTCCATGCATACCTACCTACATATGTACAAGAGAAATATGCATTCTGGAACTTAGAATGTTTCTGTTTTTTCCAGCCTTTTCGTTGCGTTCACGCCGATAAGATAGATGCCCAAGAATGGGACTAGTCCATCAGTACTAAACCTCAGCACAGACCGCAGCATGATTATCTTCCTACACCATTGCTATGCCACTGATATGACACGCAACAAGAGGTTAATCCCTGAGAAATGCCATTTGTTTTTCCTTTCATCTGACTACTAACTTTTCAATCCCAGGGCCCTCTTTTAATGCTCCTGCCCCCTGCCTTGCTATAGAAAGGCAATGACTATACTTATTTTACCACAAAACCTTTATTTTGCCCTCCTTTATTCTGTTACTCTCCATACTCTATCAACAACAGCTCTATGGTGGCCAATATGGCCCATAATTCATTTAGCGAAACCCAAAATAAACAAGTGTGATACGTTTACGTTTGATGACTATACCTAGACGCAAGTTGGCAGGACCTGACCATAAAATGACACACCAAGGCCTTTGATGCCTATAGCTGGACATAACGTCTTGCCTAGTGATATTATAGTAGTAGATGGCCACATGATAATGCTCCCAGCACTGTAGGACATCCCCATTGTTCGCCACTGTGCCTGTTTCACGTTCCCCTGTAGCCTTTGCTTTTTCTCCATATGTTCATTTCATATGCACGTATCAGCCGGCTCTTAACACAGACAATCCTTTAAGAATATTAAAAAAAATATATTGACTTTTCCAATGCATTTTTGGATTTACTGCCACACTGAGTTATAAGGGATTTATAGCTCTGCAGCCGAACACTACAGCACAGATTCCCAAGTTAGTCTGCTTTTGTTTCTACAAGACTCCACAATGACACCACTGCCTAAACGGATCACTGGATGGGTCATTTGCTTTTCCTAGACAATAGTCTCTGACAATCTGGAAAGAGCTCATCATCCCACAGAGTCTAGAATAAAAGACTTAATGAAAATGTGCAGACCGCCAGTGGAGTAGATACTTCTCCAGAATTAGATTTTGGGAACCCAGACCCTACTGACCACGCTGACGCCTCATATAGACAACTGATGAGCAAGGTGGTATAATGTATGGGTTGTAGTAGGTCTGCACCACCATTTCAGCAGGATGATTTGACTGATATATTGGATCAGGATCCCCAGAAAGATCCAATATTACCACTTCATATTGTTCTCCAGAAAAGGGTTGCATCTAATTTGGAAACGCCAGAAACTGCAACAGCAGAAAACAAAAACTTCTCCCAAAAATATGGCCATCCAGCAGCGACCCAGAATATTTGACAAAACATCGGACACCGGAGACTTTAGTGGTTCCAGCAGCAAAGTCCACAAAGAAATCTGCATAGCCTACAATCACTCCTGATGACAAGCGAGTGGATGCTTGGGCACAAAAAATTGTTACGGCTGGAAGTATGGCCTTTAAATCAGCTAGTACTACTTGTGCCTTGTCAAAATGTACGTTTACCCTGTGGGATTGCGTAGCTATGGCAGCTGACCATATCCCAGAAGGAGAAGAAACAATATCCAGGTCTGGATACTGTAGGTAGCATTAGCAGATCCATGTCAACTAGAACCGTGCTACGCAGGTTTGCGTGGTTGAGGAAGTCCGGATTTGCACCGGATGTACAACCTAGACTCCTCAATATACTTTTTGATGGCTCGAGGCTGTTTGGCAGCAAGGCTGATGAAGTCTGGAAGAGTTGCAGACATCAAAAGCTGCGGCTAAGTCTTTCAGTGCCGCTATTAGACAGCCTCAACATTCAACATTCATCTTGGAGGGGTAAGTCCTTTCGATTCTACTCCTCAGTTGGAAGACGAAGAGGACGGGCCAGTCATAGAGGCCAACGAAGTTTCCCTCGTGGTGGACGACCACGAGGGAAATCATCCCAAGTAACAGCAACTTTGCCCTCAGACGCTACTTCAGCCACCTCAAAACCTCTCTGAGGCCTTAGCCCACAAGACCCTGTTCGGAGGCAGACTCTCTTGCGGTCTGCAAGAATGTCAGGGCATTACTTCAGATGCTTGGGCACTGGAAACGGTATCCCAGGGTTACTGCCTTCCTTTTCTAAAGAGGCCTCAGGATCACCACCGGGGGAACAACTCTTTCAACATTCCAGATCTGCTCCTTGTGCAGGACATTTTGGTGACGTATGCTGACAATCAGTGGTCGTTGGTCTCCATCGGAGTCCTAGCTACACCTCAATCTTTTAGAGCTGAGGGCAATCAGGCTAGTGCTGAAGGCCTTTCTGCCCTCTGCATGGGGAAAGAATGTCCTGATAATGACGGACAACACAGTGGCCATATACTACCTCAACAAGAGAGGCGGCATAGGGTCACTACCACTGTGCAGAGAAGCAATGCAGCTCTGGTTCTGGGCAATTGAAGAAGGAATCGGCAGTTCACCTAGCCGGAGAGGAGAACAGGGTGGTGGATGCCCTGAGCAGGCAGAGCACAGTCTCCCATGAGTGGGAACTAGCTCTGGAAGTCCTTCAAGAGATCTTCACCCTTTGGGGAACCCCTAAAGTGGATCTGTTTGTGACGGGTGTCAACCGGAAGTGCCAACAGTACTGCTCCAGGGAATTACCCCCAAGAGGAGCTCTCAGGGAAACGTTTATAGTGGACTGGGAGTTTCCACTCCTGTACGCGTTTGCTCCAGTCCCCTTCATTCCTCATATGATCAGGAGATTGAGAACGTTTGGCAAATCCAGGATCCTAATTGCTCCGGATTTGGCCAGTAGTATGTGGTACCTGGACCTTCTGGACATGTCCATCTGCCCTCCAATATGTCTTCCACGAAGAGAGGAGGTTCGGGTTCTCCATCCAGAGGTCAAGACACTCAACCTTCACGCCTGGTTTCTGAGAGGTTGAGATATAAGGATTGGGACCTCCCGGATGACGTAATGGAAATCTTTTTTTGGCCAGGAGGCCAGCAACAAAATCTTTGTACCGCTGTGGTTCAGCAGCTGGTGCAGAGATAAAAGAATGTGGATCCCTTTCTATGTGATACACCTATGGTGTTATCTTTTTTGTTCCATTTAGCAAATCTGGGGCTCCAGATTAGAACAATTAGGGGTTATCTGGCAGCAGTTTCAATTTTCAAGCGCTCTTCAGAGGAGACATATTTTAAAATCCCTCTGATTATTTTATTTCTAAAAGGCTGTACTAAAGTATTTCCACCAATTCCATTTCAAGTCCCTATATGGGATCTCAATCTGGTCTAACATGCATTCCATTTGAACTAGTCCATTAAGACTATTAACTAACTGTCTTACTAGTTGCAATAACGTCAGCCCACATGGTAAGCGAGTTGCGGCACTTTCTTGTAAACCCCCTTATAATATTTTCCTTAATTACAAAGGTCTTCTCAAGGTTAAACCTTCTTGTCTACCAAAAGTAGTCCCAGACTTCCATTTGTCGCAAAAAATAATGTTGCCAACTTTCTACCAGCCCTCTCATCCTAAAAAGGAGGAGGATAGGTTACTTAGACTGGACCCAAAACGGGCTCTCAATTTTTATATATTCAGGATGTCCGAAATTCACCAGAATGACCAATTATTCATTACCTATACAGGTCATAAATTAGGTTTGGCTGTGACAGAACACACCCTATCCAAATTGATTATTCCGGCTATTGTGGAATGTTACAAGTTAGCGGGTAAAACCCGCCATAAAGTTTAAGAGCACATTTCCACAAGGGGCATAGCACCTTCTTCTGCTCTGCAGAGAGGTGTTACAGTTAAAGATATATGTGCAGTGGCCACTTGGTCGTCTGTTCACACTTTTTACTGCCTGGATTCTTCTTTCAGTCAAGAAGGACAATTTGGGAAGTCTGTCTTTCACTCTGTCCATGGTAACATTTAAGAACAAAACTAAATTCCAACTCCCACCACCAAAATTATTACTGATTTGGAAGTCTATCAAAAGATGAGGGATTTGTGGGAGACAATCCATTCGAAGAACAACTTACCTACCTGTGGTAACGTTCTTTCGATTGGATGTTCCTCCCAGGTATTCTTCATCTACGACCCCAGCGTAGAATGTATGTGTCTTTCCACTTTACGCTTTCTTGGAGTCTATGGTCTATGGTATGGCTAGTAATTCCTCTACAGAGGGGAAAAACGGAACTGAAGCCAACGGGCGCTGCGTGCACTACTTGTACTAATGCTGATGTTGACAGTCGGACAGAGTCCCTCGAAGGACATCCACTCGAACAGACAACACACAGCTCCCTCTGCCCAGAGTTCTTTTTCCAAAGCAGCTGAAGCTGGATAGATTTCATCAATAGATGATAAATATGTGGGAGGAACATCCAATCAAGAGAACGTTACCACGGGTAAGTAACTTGTTCATTTTGCTCTTTTTTCAGCTTATCTATATTTTACATTAAGGCCATGAATCAGATCAACTGTGCAATTGACTTACTGTCACCCAATTATGAATGTGTGAGAGCTGCAAATTAAGAAAACTAAAATTGAGAGATGTATTAAGCAGCCCTCCTGGAATCACCCCCCTATACCACTCCCTACCAACACCTAATACAGTAACTTGCAGGAAGAGCCTTTTCTTTTTAGAAATCCAAAAAACCTGCTGTGGCGAATACACAGATGTCATCCCTTCTTCCCTAGGGGGAGATCCTTTCCATGAGGCCAGGGTGGTGAAGAGACTACCCAATAATCTCCCTGGGGGTTGTGTACTGCAGGAGGATCACATGGTGAGGGTTCCCAACCTATGAGACGAGGGACGACCATCCCAGGAGAACACGGTATGGTCTTAATAAACCCCAATCCCTTCTCATCCTCCTTTCCTGTTCAGGGACCACTAACTCCCCATGTTAGTGATGGCCTACCCAACTTGACTGAGATGAGGGAGAGTAGGAACTACCCAGGGAACCGTATGCCCCACAACTGTGAGGACGAAGAGGCACGGATCTGCGCAGATCACGCTCCCATGCATACAGAGCAGATTAGACAAGCTGGTCAACACATTGACATAAAATGGGCAGAAGAACTCGCCAATAAGAGAGACCCTCCCTGGAGGAACTGTATGTTTTAAATCCCGTGGGAAGAAGGAAGAATACCCGTCTTCCGAGACGTCCCCAGTAGCTCTGCTGTTGTCAGGCTGGACCAGAAATGGAGCAGCCAGCCGGGCGAGAAGGCTGGAGTGAGAGAGCGGCCTGGATCACACAGCTCAGCAGTAGGGAGCCAGTGCAGAGCCGCTGCAGTCTCTGGGAAGATCGGAAGAAGCCGGAGAGGGGAGAAAAAGCCTGCAGACAACTGAGAAATACTGCTAACCACCTCGAAGACGGTTATTTTCCAGGAAACCCAATAGTGACACTAACTATGGGGCAATAAGCAATGGTGTTTCAAGTCGGACATTTTGTAATTTATGAACTTTGTTTTTTATCTGAAGACATTTTAACCTAGAACTCAGATCCGTAGTCCAGAAGAAGGGAGACATTCTTCCAGGCCAAGAAGAGACATTTTTTCCTTAGTTAGATTAAGTGTAAGGGACGGAAATAGGTTTTTGAAACGACAGAGATTCTGTAGTTGCATTGACATTCTGATTCATTGGAGGGATAGGGCCTCTGTGTCCTTGGCCTATACTGCCTTAAACTGTGGTTCTGCTTATTGTCTGCCCAGGAGAGTCTAGTTGGACCCCTGGCAGTGCAGCTCTTCATTTTGTTCTTGGTGAACAGTACCCCTGCTATA
Organism: Ambystoma mexicanum; assembly: GCF_040938575.1. NCBI lineage: Eukaryota > Metazoa > Chordata > Amphibia > Caudata > Ambystomatidae > Ambystoma > Ambystoma mexicanum. Next base: position 537,897,353 of record NC_090925.1, on the reverse strand, counting down.
CCATTAGGGCACTCATGGGTAGGGGTAAAACCCTGTACCCCTATTGTATATTTGTGGGCACATGTGTGCTTCCCACAGAGAAGCTTATGGACTGGTGGCAGATACATGCTGATGTGACAGTGGCTCTACGTATTCTCCATTTTTGGGGTACCTAGGCCCTGCCATAGGAATCAATGGATTCCTACATACATGCAAAATGGCCACTGGTAGCATCTTGGTTTCCTTTGCCTTACGCCAGTGTTTCTCAAAGTCCTGCAAAGCCCTGGCTCTGTCCCCTTCACCTGAATGGTTGTTGTGTGGAAGGACCATATATTTTTATTTTTTAAAAATATTTTATGGTCGAGAGAACTCAACCTTTTAATAACACTTTTCAAATGCATCCCATTAAAAATATAGCAAATAAAACATATTTCATTTTAAGTTCAACAATCATTAAAACCAGTGCTAAAAGCAATTGCAAACAGGATTACATTATATGTAATTTCTCATTAAGTGCAAATCAAATAGATTCATTAAAATCAATAGTGTTACACATCCTAAAAATCAATGCTCTAATGAAGCAGGCAATTCCTATTACTGTGGAGGTAGTCCTACCTGCCAAACATCTGTACCAAAACCCATTTGAGTCAACATCTAGAGGCAAAGGGATGAGCTTGACCAGATAGACCATGCACAAGCTATTCAATGCAGGGCATTCCATTACCCAGTGTTTGGTTGTTTCTACCATCCCTGTTTTTTTTATAGAATCTACATAAACCAAGGTTTGCTGGAATCTTATGTTCTCATAATCTGCTTGGAATTAAGCAAGTTCCAGCAAAAACGGATAAAAACTACATAGGTCACTTTATCTGGTTATATACTCAAAAACTGAGCCAACACTCCCCTCCTTTTCTAGTCTTCTCTCAAATGTGCCAAGGATGGGTATGAATGGAAATGGTTTATTGTCGCCATCCAATTTTGTCGGTATAGCAATAATTTGACCCTGCCTGTATGTTCTATCAGGTCCTCTGTGGAACAGTTGATCTTTTCTAGTATTGTACTACATAAGTCTTTTAATGCTCTCATTCTGGTACAACACTGTTTAGTGTAAAAAGAATTAAAAACTACAAATAAAGAGTCTTCCACTGGAGAAAAGATCTTATGCAAGAGCAATTGTATTCTCCAGTTTGCTCGCAATTTTAATGAGACTAAGTCCAAATCATTTCGCACAGTTACTTTCCAAATTCTCCCCTCCACAATAGATAGATGATCCAGAAGGGCAAATGGGTGGGTCTCAATACCATAGATTAGCTTTGGAACTATGTTTGCCTCGTAATATCTAATCATTGGTTTAAGTGAAAACCTGCCAAACTTTGTCAATCATTTTCATTTGCAAGATCATTTTTTTGGTTGGGTATTCAGCCAGGCCTGACTATTATTCAGAGAAGGTCTTGCATACACTGGGAAACCAAAATAAATCAGAGAATCTACACAAGGAGCCAACAATTTAGCCATGTACCATTTAAGATTACATGTTTGGCTCTGGGGCTGCCTATTGCCAGACTGGATGGAGCCTTCCCAGGGGCTGCTGCTTGTGGGTACACCCTTGGGGTGGAGCCTACCTAAATGGAGTGAGTAGTCAATATGCATTCTGCGTTGTGGGTGTCTGGTTTTGGTTGTGTGACACAATGGCTGAGCCAGCCCAGACCGAAACTGGAATGAATGCAGCCTGGTGCACTGAAAGGCTGGGGATTAGCCCCCAATCCACATCCTGTGTTGTGGGTGTCTGGTTTCTGGTGAATAGTGTGAATGCCTGTGAGCCTGATCGGGTGCTTCCTGCATGAATGCACTTGTGTGTGATTGTCTGGCTGGGCCTGGCTCAGCCTGAGTGAATGGGGGGTGTTTTGTATGACAGGGGTTTCACACTCACTGCCTTGTCAGAAGCGGAAACAAGAAACCTGAAGCAGAAGCTGAAGTCATCTTAAGCTTGCATCCTGGAACCCAAATGGAGGAAGACATCTGCAGCTGAATCGCTCCATCAAATCCGAAAACGGCCGTGCTGATTCAAGGACTGAACCAGAGAGGACATGGATAGGTGACATTTTCCAAAAGCTACGAGGGGACATTGTGCAACTGCTGCTCTTCACCTGAAGTGTTCTGGATGCCAGTACTGTGTGCCTGCCGTCCTGAGAAGGGAACTTCATGGAACCAGAATAGGAGTGCCTGAACATCTTGAAGCCAAGAAGTTCATCTGTGTCTCCCAGGTTCCAGAGGAGTGTTCATGACTGCTGGAAGCCAAGCTGCTTTAGCCCGGAATATGGGGTACCCTGGCATAGTCCTGCCTGACACCCAGAGCTGCAAATGTTTCAAATCTCTGAAGAATCCTTCAAGGGGCATCCCTGCCACGACATCTGTCCACTTGTCCATGCCGGAGAAGATCCAGGGTCGCTGCCTCCAGTGGGTTTCCCACCACTAAAATCCAAAGAAGATGTCTTGAGGGTCCAGACTTGCTGAGAGTCCATAGTCCATTCCAGTGGTCATGTCCAGGTCGCCAGAAGCCATACTGAGGTTTGTGCTGCGGCTACAGCATCAAGAAACAAAAGTCAGTAAACGGCGAAATCCTATAACCCAACACCTACTTCTGCTTCTGTACCCGCCACCACTGAAAGTCACCCAAGACCGTCGAGGGTCTTAAATTCTTCAGCTAAGCTTTGTCGAGGTTCATAGCAAGTTTCACCTTTGTTTGACATCCATAGTAGGCGTAGAAAACCGGCATCGAGACCACTCTGAAAGACCTGCATTGCTGCCAATCCAGCACTGCTTGGTTCCCTTCTTCTTCTCGACAACGACACCCCAGTGATTCCTTCTTCCAAGTGGTGGTCCATCCTCAAGGGGTCTCATCGTGTAAAGCCAATAATCTCCACCACTTTGCCTGCCAAGGCACCCAAGGTACTGTGACGAGAACAAGCATCTTCCATCCTCAGGATTCATACAGTGGTCCCTGATTCGTCTTGGATCATGTTCTCCTGTGGCTTCCCAGGTACCTTCGGAGTAGGTGGATCTCTAGAAAGAGAAGCAGATCTCTACTCAGCGGTCTGCACCGCTATGCAGGCGAGAATGGGCTTTCCTTAAACCCAAATAAATCTAAGGTAATGGTGTTTAGACAAAGAAAAATAATTGCCTTCCCAAAGTGGTCAATGGGGGGCGAAGTAGTAACAAGGGTGGAGGAATTGGTCTACTTGGGATACAAAATGTATGCCAATCCGGCAATTTGTAAAGTAGAGCTGGGTATTGAAATAAAAATAAAACCCCTTGCAGCACAGATGAAGAAAATTCTATGGAAATGTGGGAGATTTTCAATCATCCCAGTCTTGAAGTTCTATCAGGCAAATGTAATCCCTATTTTGCTACATGGTCTAGAAGCTAGACCCCAGCTATGGAATACCACATGGCAAAGGTGGGAAGGGCTATTGTGGAAACATGCATTTGGGCTTCCAATGAGCCTTGTGATTAACAATCTCAGATTTGATCTGGGTCCCAGATCCCTAAAATGCCAGGTCGGATGGAAATTGATATCACTACAACATCGAATTATTCCAGCTCAGGATAACTCATTTTATACAGATATGAGGAAGCACCTGGAGGGGGGTAGATCAAAATCCCTTGGAAAGCTAAATCCATTGGTGAAAGAGTTACTCTTAGGTGCGGACATAGAGCACAAATTGCTGCAAGCAAATCCAACAAATGCAAAAAGAAAATGGGAGGAAATGGATTGGATCCATACCATTGGAAAAGTAAGATTGGGGTCCAATCCAACCCCCCAGCAAACAATAGATCGAAAACTGGGTTTCTTGAGCAGATATTTAATCAAGTTTCCTGACTGGAGAATCAGGAAGAAATTTCAAAGACTGAGGTTGAACATCCTACACACTGGGGAAGTGCTGGCAAGAAGTAGAATGGGGGAAATGCCCATAAACCTATGCCAGATCTGCAGAAACCCAGAAAACCAATTCATTAAACTCTTGATGATTGAGTGTGAAGGAACTAGGTGGGCCAAACAACAGTTTTTAAGCAAATTTCTCTCCGATACAACAGTTTGGGTGCAAGAGCAACCCTGGGAAATATTGATTGATGGGCAGTCTCAGCAGAAGTCAATAGCAGTGATACAAATGCTTGAGAGCTGCAAGATAGGGCTTTAAGCACATTTAAAGAAGGGGCAGTTTGCTTTATGTTAAATGGTAAAATATATGATCTGAAATATGGAAGGTAGGGTTGTTATATATAGTTTCATATATAGTTTTATTATCGTTTGGCCTTTTTCTTAAGTACTTTCACTCACTTCCAATTAACCATTTGCAATAATTTGTAATGATTTTTAATCATTCTGTAATTATTTAATTGTTACTTAGTTCAGTGTGATGACAAATTGTTGTCTCTATAGGTGTACTGTGGTATTATGAATTTGTTGATTGTGAAAGGTTAGTTACAATTAAAAAAAAAGAAAGAGAAGCAGACTATTATGCAAGATATTTGGACTGGGCTGTAATATACAAGATAAAGTACACATAATTTTCTAACAGGTTGCTCCGGTGGGGTATCCTCACACAGTATTGCATAGTTGATCCTAAAGAATGTAGCCTGCCTATGTTTTTTTTATTACCTGCCTACCTACAGTAAAATCTATCAGGTTATCCATTGCTTATATATTTTTATGCTTTTTTAATAACTGTCAGCAGTTGGTGCATTTGACCTGAATCTAAGTATATTGTGGTTTCACATAGAAGTGTACATATTTGCCATTATTAGGATAGTGTTGCCGGAGTACAAAGTGTGTTATTTATTGCTGTATATATTCACCTGAAACTTATTTTATATTAAAGTACTGTGTTATCTGATGAATGTGATGATGTCATCACTCCTTTCCCTGGGATAGCCTCTACTCATGTGGCCAGGGAATGGCAGCCGCTACCTGACCCTGATGGGGTGGGTGGGCATTTAAAGGCGGATCACATGGGAGAGGCGACCCTCGGGATGACATGACATCATCAGGTGAACCACAGTATCCCCCTTTCCCTTTCAGAGGTATTCTCTCAATCGCTCATACCCAATGGCATACTGCCATTATTCCCTTCAGCAACCTGACAATCTTTCTGACCATGTTCCTCAATATCAGAGAGCAAAGAACAAAACAATAACTGGGATGAGTAAGAGACAAGGAGCAATGAGGATTACTCCTAATGTGAACCAAAGTTAACAGTCTAGTGGTTGGAAGACTGCAATTGGCCCGACATGGTTTAGAACCATTCCGGGAAAAGAAGCATAGAGTTATTCTCCTTACCCAGCTGGGGTAAGGTCTGCTGAGGAAAGAACCGGGAGGACTGCGGCTAGCGGCACAGGCGTTTTGCTGTTTCTGACACGCGTCGGAATGACCAATGGAGGCAGATGATCCTGCCAAGTCCTGGGAGCCTAGTCTGCAGACGCACATGGGTCGGATCCCATTCACTGAGATGCTGGGAAGAGGGGAGGCTGCCAAGGGGAGCCGAAGGCATGGTGAATGCCGTTCAGTGAACAAAGCGCTTCATGGACCCGACAGCAAGCCGCAGACCAATACCGGAAACGTGATGGACCCCAAAGCCATTTCTGAGAACAGGTCAGCCCGCTGAGAGGGAAAGTGCAGCCGGAGCTCTTTGGAGAGTTTACCGCATACCGAGGGAGACGCACAGTGAGAACCGGGGAACACCTGAGCAGGTGAATAGAGCTCCAGGGACATTTGATAACAAGATAAGTACACGGAAAAGGGTCTGGGACCCATTGCAACATTAAAAGACACATATGGGAAAAACTGTGTGGCAGATAAAAGACTGAAAGAAAATGAATGTGAAAAGGCCTGGCAAAGGAGAATACCAGGCAGAGTCAAGAGTGGAGAAAGTCAACTATATGAAGAGAGCCTGGCAGGGGAGTCTACGAGGTGTTTTGTGAACAAAAGAATCCCAAGGAAGACCCATGCCCTAAGGATTCTGAACTGTGATGAATAAGTAAAAAGAACCTTGCAGGAGAGTGCAACAGGTTTCTGGCGAGATTGGCACCCACACCCATATTGTATCAAGGAACTATATGAAAGAACCTGGCAGGGGAGTATACCAGGTGTTGGTTTGTGAGTCAGAGTATCCCAAATTAGATTCATGACTTTAGGATTATTGGATTACGTTGACTGTGAGAAGGTCTTGGGGAAGGGAGATACAAAGCTACAAAGAATTTGGTTATTCTTTTGTACTTTTGTTTGCTGGAGAGAACCCTGGGGAAGGGAGTGATTCCCTGGAACTGTGTGCATTATTCATTTAGAACTTTGTCGGATTTATGCCTTTTTGTTGAACATGAAAATGTTTGCACTTTGCAAGTCAGAGATATTACTGTTAGCACCTCAGAGTTACTTTTAGAGTTTGATGGCTAGGTTAGGATTTCGGACACACAACGGCCCTCATTACAAGTTTGCCAGTCTGGAAACAACGGTGCTGGTAAGACTACTGGCACTGTTGTTTCCAAACCGGCAAACTATGAGTCGGCGGGCAGGTGCCGTTCTGCCCCGCCACGATCAGACCTGACGGGTGGAACGGTACCCGCCCGCAGACTTTCACGGAAGCACCGTCGGTGCTTCCGTGGTCCCCATTCCCATGGAATTCTATAGGACTCCACAAGAATGGGGATCAACATTTTATTGGCGCCTGACTTACCAGACCGCCGGGGCTGTAATGCACCAGTGATTCCATAAAGCAGGCAGTGGTAAATCATTACGGGTCTGGTGGCCACCTGCCGGTTTTATCGGCACAGTTTCTGCCAGACCCGTAATGAGGGCCAACATTTTGCTTTTGGACATCTTGACACACGATGTTTAGTTTATGGTTGAGGTATGGAAATACCCCCTAGGATAGTGACAGTGAGCCATTTTCCAACCCTGTTTTCATTTAATAAATGTTTATGGCAAATACCATGAGTCATCTGTGTCTTCATCTCATTCCTGGTTCCTCACAGTTAGAACATGACATAGTGTTTGGACATTCCTTGGGGGGGGGGGCTTGGGGATTCACTGTACCTAAGGACCAGCCAGCATCACCTCATTTGATTCTCAGCATTTAGCTACCATATAGAGCACCATGGCTGGGGTACTCTGTGCCTATACCCCAACTGCACTTTGGCTCTGAAGGTCCAGATGGAAGGTTCCATTCTGATGACGAGGGGAAGGGCATTCCAGGATTTGCAGGCCAATACCAGGAAGCTGGCTCCTCCAGCTCTTTTTAGCACACTTGTCACTGTGAATCTCTGTGTAACTCCCCTACAGCTCACATTGACCGCTCTTGAGATAAGCCTGGCTGCTCAACACGCTACCAACCTGTCTAGTACAGACTTAGACCAAAGGTTGGGTTCCTATTGCCAGGAGGTCAGGGTTGTTGTAGTGCACTCAAAGGGTACTGCATACAATCTTGCCTAACACTGGTCGTGCACTGATGTATAGCTGCTTGAATGTGCACATTTTAGTTCATGCAATATCTCTCTTCTCCCCCCTTCTAGTAAGCATATGCCGACTCCATAGCCTTCAAGGCATGTTAAGCTTTCCCACGTCATGCAGCTATCATCATCTGTATCTGTTTGGTTTCCTTCCCCATAAGTACACGATGTGCACTTTTTCTTTTAAAAATATCTGAGTGGCTTTAGCTTTCTTTCATCACTACTTTATGTAGAGATTTCTGAGGTGGTTGGCATATACATTTCATGGTCTTTTCAGCTTCTATTGATTGATTTTACTTGAAATGAATTGAATTGATATTTTATTTCTATCGCGCTCATACACATGTCGTGAATTACCAAGACTTCAAATTCCCCTGCAAAATACTAAATCCATCTTGAAATAGTATTTTTCCCCTTCTAAACTTTCTGTTCATTCGCTTTGGGGCTATTTTTTATCAATGTTTTTAATTTCTTTATGCAAATGCTTTTTTATGCAGAATAATTACTTTTAATTCTTTAGACAGTTTTGTGTTATTTTTTTGTATGGTTCACAAGATTTATAACAATCTATTTGAACTCTTTGTGAGATTATTCTCCCACCCTTTTAGAAAGGAAGGGCCAGTATTCGTAGCATCTATGGAGCTCCATTTACTAGGACTGACATTTTTCTTATTTTTGTAGAATGTAATGCTAAATCCAGTTAACTGTTGCCATTAAACATGTGTTTAGTCCTTCATGTTTCGGTGTTGGACCTGTTTATGTATTGTTAAATGTTTGAACTGTAAGTTATTGCTGTCAGCTTTACTTAAGTGACATATGAATTTTTTAATTGTAAGCAAGTATTGTGTTTGGAATAAAGTGCTGTTTTGTACTCGTTTTTTGCAGGGCAACTTCTTTCAAAACATAGGTTCCATTACTCTCTTTGCAATATTTGGAACTGTAATATCAGCATTCATTGTCGGTGGAGGAATTTATTTTTTAGGACAGGTGAGGTACAGTTCCATTGAAGATTTTAATTGTAATGCCGTTCCTTTGTTTGGATTATCAAAGTAATACAATGTCATACCTACGCTTTCTGTATTAGCCACTGTTCACAGTTACTAAAAGTAGGGTCATACTTTGCTCAATCAGTTTTCTTTTAATCATATGATATTTTACTTTAAAAAAACTAGAACAGTGTAGAGAGAGAAATCTACTGAATACTAGACAAACACAAATACGCTGTGTGATGAATCCTGTGGAGTCATACCTAATCCCCAGCCTAAGATCTTCTCCCATGTGGCCAGTGGACGGCAGCCACTACCTTATCCTGACCTTCGGGGTGGTATTATGAGGGAGGATTACATGGGAGGAGATGGCTATTGGGAATCAGGAGAAATGCCGTAATCCACCCTTAGAAATGAGGAGGACCCTATAATTCCTAAATTCCTAATGGCATGTCACTATACATATCCCTCCAGTTTCAAAACTCTAAAAACCTTTCATAACAAACATTCTAGGCTGAATACCATTCATATGTACATAACACACATATTGCCTCCTGTCTCTGATGGTTTTGTACTAAATAAAAATCCCAAACAAATTCAACTTAGAAATCCTATTAATCCTATGGACTCCAATTCTCACAACGTCTCAAGTACTGAGACGAGGAAGAGGAAGAAGGAGTTAGTAAGGATTGAAAGAAACCCTAAGCTAAACACGCAGACTAGTTGTTGCAATGTAGATCAGCTGCGTGGGAGATTTAAAGATGGTTTCCACTTTCAATCAGGAGGCGGAGAGAAGAGAAGCAGCTTGGGCGAAGAAGGAAGCAGACCCGCAGGTGAAGGCAGATCCACGGGAACAGATCGTGCTGAAAGAAGCAGGTGCTTTCAAGCTCTCGCTTGTAGGTATTCATTACCGGAGTGCCCGAAGACCCAGGGGAACGTGGCAGGCTCCGGGGAAGAGCCGCAAAGGAACCAGCAGCAGCTGCGTGTCTGTCAAGGACGCGGTCATGCCAAACAGCAGCAACTGTACCGGCAAGTGATTGGGAGGCCGGTGGGAGGGCTGAAAGAGGGCATGGCAAGCGAGAGACTCCTTTCCTGAGTTAAGACTTTGCTGCAGCAACGTGCCACAGGTCGGAAACACCATAAGAAACCGGTGAGCTGGTCCAGTGGTGGTGCGATCTCATGGGGCATAACGACTGGGTCATCAACAATCAAAAGTGCATTTTGAATGCCAACCAAGTTTGTTTGTTTATTTTATTTGTATAGCGCTCCAAACCCAGGGGTAGAAGGGCGCTTAAGAATATGGTTACAGCGTTGAGAAGTATCTTTGTGTTACATACTTCATACATACTTATAATATATACATATATATACAGTTATAAATATACAGTGCACATACAATACACACAATATACAATTTTCAATGTGAATACAGTACCTAAACCAGTTACCGCACGGGGGTGTAAGGTCTGGTGTTAGTGGGGCTATTCTTTGTTTAGACGCCAGCTGATGACCTGCTTCCTGAAGATCTGGAAGGATTCGATAGTTTTGATGTTGAGAGGTAGGGTGTTCCAGAGTTGGGGGGCAAGTACTGTGAAGCTTGCCCCTCCAGCTCTTTTTAGGTGGAACCTGGGCACTGTCAAGCATAGAGTGTTGGAGGATCTGGTGGATCTGGTAGCAGGTTTCATGGTGAATTTATTAGCTAGATATGGTGGTGCTAGATGATTGAGGGACTTGTACGTGAGGCAGATGGTTTTTAAATCAATTTTTTGGCGTATGGATAGCCATTTGCAGGCTTTCCTAGTAGCGGAGATATGCTCTCGTCTAGGAATGTTGAGGGCTGCGCGCCTAGGTACAGGCTGTTGCAGTAATCCAGTTTGGATTGTATGAGGGCCCTGTCAAGGGTGAGGCACCTGTTGGGTGATAGGAATGGTCTGTTGGCCCTAATGAGCTTGCCAGTGTAGGCGGCGGCTGAGGTGGTCATATTGGTGTGTTTGGTGAGGTTGGTGTTGGCATCTAGATAGAAGCCAAGGGTTTTCACACTTTTGGCTATAGGGATGGTGTGGCCATCGATGGTAATGTTGTTATAGCTAGGATTAAGTTTAGTTAGGGTGTTGGGGGAGCCTACGATGAGGAGCTCTGTCTTCTCATCATTCAGGCAGAGACCATGCGAGGCCATCCATGCCTGAATGATGGAGAATATTTTGTTGATCCGGGCGGAGTCTGCTTGGTAATTACCTGTGATGGTGAGGAGTATCTGGGTATCATCTGCGTAATTTGTGTAGGTAACACCCAGACGGTCCAGTTGGTCAAATAGAGGCTTTGTAAATATATTGTACAAAGTGGGGGATACACAGGATCCTTGTGGGAACCCGCATGTGATGGGGATGGGGTCTGCTGCACCTGTTGTGGAGAAGACCCGCATGGTTCTGTTTGCCAGGAAGGATTGTATCCATGTGATGGCAGAGGAGGAGAAGTGGGCTGCGGTGGCAAGGTGATTGCAAAGGATTTCATGGCTGACCAGGTCAAAAGCCGCTGAGAGGTCCAGTAGGAGCGGATTATCTCGCTTTTGTAAAGTGAGGATAGGTTTGTGAGGTTGGATTTGTTTTCCGCGGTGGGGTTAGTCTTCCAAGTGTGTTGTGCCTTGGCTTTCTCTTTTCTGAGTAGTTTTAACTCAGGGCTGTACCACAGGTTCAGATGAGCTTTGGGTTTGACTTTGCGTATTTTCAGGGGGGCAACGGTGTCCATTGCTCTAGCCATGGAATCATTGACGGTGTCGATCAGCAGGTTTAGGTCAGCGTTGGCTGGGAGAGCATTGAGGGTGGGTAGGACCAGTGGTAGTAGGGCTTCAGCAGTAATGTTGCGTTTATTCCTGGTGGGACAGGCTGGTGCTAGGGGGTGTTTATTGGGCAGTACCTGATTGATGTTGACCTCAAGAGGGATCATGTAATGATCGGTCCATGCCAGAGGTTGGGGGTCTTTACAGGTTGTATTGCAATTGTGGGTTGCTACCCAATCAAGGGTTCTGCCTTTTTGGTGGGTGGGGAGTACAATGAGTTGAGTGAGATCATGATCGGTTAGGACATTGGCTAGGGATGCAGCATGTGCATCGTTCGGGTCTTGGTAACCGAAGTTGAAGTCCCTGAGGATCATGATTTGTGTTGATGGTTTGGAATATTCGGTGATGAGGGATGTGATGTCTTCTTCAAAGGTCCCAGGGGGGACTGGGGGTCTATATATGAGGTGGAAGGTGATCGTGGTTGTGGGGGAGGTTTGTAGTTTGGCTGTGAGTATCGCGCAGGATGTGAGTGAGACTGTAGCAGCTAGTCTGAGGTCTAAGGAGGATTTGGAAATGATTGCTACACCTCCAACTCTGGCGTTAGGTCTATCAGCTCTGAGGATAGAGTATTTGTCTGGGATGGCTAGCGATAAATGTGGTCCAGACGCCTCATGAAGCCGGGTTTCTGTTAGGGCTAGAAAGTCGAGGTCGTTGGTAAGGATGATGTCTGCAATTTCTGTGGGGCAGGCAGCCAGGGATCTGACGTTGAGTAGGGCGCCTTTTAGTGGGGGAGGTGTGGGCTTATTTGGCGCATTGTGCTTTATATTGGTTTTGGTGTTAGGTTTGGAGTTGGGTCTAGTAGTTGTGGTGGGGAACCTGGAGCCTAATCTGTCATTGCGGGATGTGAGGTTGGGGGTAAGGGAGGGAGGGGTTAGGCCGGGAGGCCTAGAGCGGGCGGGAGATTTGGTAGTCAGTTTAATTTGGTTGGACATAGCGATGGGAGTGGGGTGGCTGCGTGTAGTGTTGGTAGGTGGGCCTTGGTTGACAATGGAGGTGAGAGGGTGGTGGTGAGTGGGAGGGAAGGGGGATGCGGAGGGTAGGAACTGAGTGGGGCCGGGGTTGGGGTGGTGTCTGGGGCACCCTAGTTTAGCCAGGCCGTCCTGGTGGGCTATGTAGCTATTGCTGCTACAGGGTACGTTGTCCAGCATTATGCAGAAAGGGAACATGATTAGGGCAAGCCAGAAGATCATAGTCTGGTGGTAGCGGTGCGTACTACTGGAGGCTAGTGGCACTAGTGGGGAGCGGGCCAGGCTATGATAGTTAGTGGCTAGTTTGGGCTGGGTAGAATTGGGCAGAGTACACCCTGGGGCGCTATAGTAACTAGGTTGGAGACGCATCTAGATTCGAAATTGCACACTAGGTTAAAAACACAACTAGATTCGAAATTGCACACTAGGTTAAAGACACAACTAGATTTGAAATTGCACATAGGTTAAAATACACCACCAGATTCAACAGCACAGTTGGTCAAAGTGCACCTTGGGCGCTATAGTAACTAGGTTAAAAACACAACTAGATTCGAAATTGCACACTTGGTTAAAGACACAACTAGAAATTGCACACTAGGTTAAAAGCACAGCTAGATTCGAAATTGCACACTAGGTTAAAGACACAACTAGATTTGAAATTGCACATAGGTTAAAATACACCACCAGATTCAACAGCACAGTTGGTCAAAGTGCACCTTGGGCGCTATAGTAACTAGGTTAAAAACACAACTAGATTCGAAATTGCACACTAGGTTAAAGACACAACTAGATTCGAAATTGCACACTAGGTTAAAAACACAACTAGATTCAACAGTACAATTGGTCAGAGTACACATTGGGGCATTTTAGTGACTAACAGTGACAAGCTGACTAGGTTGAAGGAACATCCAGACTTGAAATTGCGAGGCATAGTGGAGCACATTTGAGCAGAGAACATAGCATGATTGGAGTAGTATGGGCCAATCAGTCGTAGGGGTGATAAGCAGTAACAGTGATCAGGAGAACAGTAGACAAGGTGGTAGGGGAGGCGAGTTAAGAATGGAGCATTAGCTTGTTCTATGTTAGGGAGTTACAGGTTATACAGCGTCAGACACATTAGGCTAGGAGTGTGGTGCCTCTGGGAACCACGTCATGCATTGAGCTGGGCATCAAGATGCGAAGGTGGAAATTAGTAAATTAGAAAGCCAGAATTTGCACAAATTCACATACTGGAGATGTCAATAATGGGTAAGTTGGAGCAAGCATTGCCATAAGCAAATGAATATTGGTGAAGAGGTTAGAAGACAATTCATGAACAAGTCTATGTGTGAAATGTCCATATGGGGAAGCTTGGGACAAGTAGTATCTAAAGTCAATGAAGTATAGGCAGTGCATGAGTACAGCTGTGCTATACTGGGAAATAGCGAGAACATTTAAAGAAGCCCTGATAAATGAGAGATATCAGGCAGTGAGGCTTTTGGGGGAAGAATACCTGGCAGGAGAGTACATCAGGGGATCTTTAAAACCCAGAAGACGACTCCTGGCAGGGGAGTACAGCAGGGGATCTAATGCATCTATTGAAGAATTTGTGTCAGGGGACTATACCAGGAAGTCGTCCTTGAAGCTGGTGTGTAAAAGAGACATTTTTGCCATCCTTGAAACAACAGTCATGTAAAAGAGTCACTTTTACTAGCACTGCTAGACGGTTGTATGCTAGAGACATTCTTGCCCTCCTTAAGGAAACACTGTTTGGAGAGAGACAATTTGGCCATCGTTCTTGAAATAGTCCAGGGGAAGGGAACTACCCTCTGCATCCAAGGACATCTCTTTGGAAGGAACCATTTTTGTTGTATTCGTCTATTTGCTTTACATTTGAACACTTTTTGGCTAAACCTAGAGCAGATGCATTTTTCCTTTCCTTTCTTATTTTTTTAATTTCTAGTGTGACGGTCAGATATCTCTTGGACACAAGGACAGTTTTAATAATTTTGACAGCAAGATACAGACTGGTCTTCAGTCTTAGTTTCCTAGGTAGGGAAAATCTCTTTAGGATAGGTACAGAGAGGCCTTTAACTAACCATTTTCTTTTAATAAAGATGTCTGATTTTGAAAACACTACTACTTGGTGTCCGCTTCTCATTTCTGATTTCTCACAGCTTATACCCTTAAAATCAAACTTCTGATGTAAAAACCTATGTGTGGTTTATTCATTAAATTAATTTAGATTCAATTCACCGTTGACCCTAGGTGTACTCGTCTCATCTATGACAGACTCAGTGTACATATAAAACACAGAAGGGAATTGGGCCACACACTCCCATTTTTCTTCCATTTCAGAAAATCAGATATCTACTGCAGTAACAACTATGAAAAGAGAGGTCTACTTAATCAAACCACTGCTGCCTTGCAGAAATGCTTAAATATTTGATATTTTGCCTCTCACTTGCCAATAAAAATAAGCATACAATAACTCTCTCCTTAATGACATTTACTCTCCCCACACATTTGAAACTAGATTAATGTCCAGCCCAACGGGTTGGGCTACTGCCCAACTTGCTCACTTTGCTCAGAGAACAAATTGTTGTTAAATATTTCATCTTCCTGTGTGTCCAGGGGGGGGCACCGGAGCTTCACGCTTTATGGACCTAGAGCCTGGAACAGACTTGCCCTGGAGATTCAGGCTGTAAAATCAGAGTCTTTTTTTCAAAAAGTGGTAAAAAATCATTTATTTAAATGAATGTATGTTCCAGTTAGGGATGTGTTGACTCCATTGGCTCGTACGAGTTGTCTGTTGGTTGAATTCTGGTGCTTTGTTTTTTGTCCCTAGTTGACATGTCATCTTTGGCCAAATGCGATTAAGTGCATCAGGTAAGCCGTCATAAATAAATCAAATCAAATAAAATGATGCCTTTATGGAAAAACCCTCAGGTGGGCACAGTTAATTATAGAGCTGTTTGTCATCTCTAGTATCCTGACACACCTATTCAGCTGAGCGTATGAATCAATCATAGGAACCTATTAAGTGTAATACTATTCAAAACGCAGTCGAGGCATGATTCAGACCTGCATGAGGAACAAAGCCTTTTGGACGATCTTGAGGTGGAGGACAGTGATGTGTGTGGCCATGGTCCTCTTTGATCTGTTGGTATCATTCCTTTCGAAAGGATTGTGTACTCCCGCGTATTCCTCATCTTATGATATTAGTATCCAGCTTCAGCTGCTTCAGAAAACTTTTTTGTTCTCGGCAGAGGGAGCTGTGCATCAACACTGTCGACCCGATGTCTCTCGAGGGCCTCCGTCTTGGTTTCCATCATCGTTGAGTACATATACTACATGCAGCGCCCATTGGCTTTAGTTCATATCTTCAAGAATTACAGCAAGCTTTAGTTTTCTTCAGATAACGGTTTGCGATATTGCCTTGTTTTCGCCTCCTACTTCTCCGAAGACTGGCTTGAAAAAGTACCTAAAATGTTGCACCAAAATGTCTATTACAGACCCGCATAAAATATATATATTTTATTCTTACAATGTTTTATTGGTTTACTACAAGAAACAGATTTCAAACCTTTAACATTTAACTAGTCAATGTCTTGCCGTCTCCCAATCACCTTACAATCACTGTAGTACATTTAACTCCCAGAGAAAGGATGAAAAGATACATTAAAAAGTGACTTCCCATTTCAGTTCACCGCTTCTTACATTTTAAAAAAAAGACATTTAAGAGCTGGGGAACTCAAAGAAGGGACACATGTACAGTAAAGAGAGGTATGGAAATCATCATTTTACCAGATTTTCCCACTGACTTTATTGCTTACTCCATCATCCTCTATTCCCTCCGATTTGTTTAATACAAATTCAACCATCTTCTTTTTTTGCCCAAAAGAACCCATTCCCACCATTCTGTTTTAAACCTCGATGGGCTGGAATTTTCTTTGTCAGATGACCTTTTCCTGAGAGCCTTATCCTCACAGAGGTGTTAGTATATAACACCTATAACACCTCAATGGCCTCTACCAGGTCGTCAGGGCATTTCCAAACTCAAAGCTTAGCCTAAAGTTTTTCTCCAATGACCCAGTCGAAAGCCTGTTCGAGGTTCATAAATGCAAGATAAAGGGTAGCTTTAGATTCCAATGTCTTCTCATTAAGGATGTTAGTAATAAAGAGGTTAAGTGATGTCCCTACCCCCTTGACAATCCCTGTTTGTGTTGGGTCAAGGATTCCACTCTTATCCTCCCAGGCATTTAAGCCCGTCACTAGGACAGTAACAAACAGCTTTCCCACTGAATCTAGCAGTGCAATGGGCCGGTAATTCTTCGGCTCCGCCCTCTCCCCTTTTATGAAAATTGGGACAATATTAGGTTCTCTCCAAGTTGATGGTATTTCCTTTTTCCGCATGATCTGGGCAAATATTACTACAGATAGCTTTCCCCATTCCCCCTTGTTTTTCTTCAGCTCCTGATTTGATAGGCCATCCGGACTCGCCCCCCTGGATGTGCTTAGATTACCTATCATGATCTCGACATGAACCTCATCAAAAGCAAAATTCCAACTTCGGGATGAGGGGACTTCTCCCTTATCCACTACCCAACCCGGATCATAGAATAGGAACGTATAGTGGGTTACCCAGGCCATTTTCGTTATCATACTAATAGAGTTTGCTGTTCGAAATGCTGGAATTTTACTTTTTGACCAACTATAAATGGTCGCAAGGACCAAAAGTTCTAAAAATGCTACCACCAAAGGTTCGAACACCAAAAGTTCAAACCTTTGGTGGTAGCATTGCAGGTAAGCAAAAAATACTGTGTGGTATAGTGAGCGGGGTGTTGCGGGGGACACCACCGCAGCACACCTGCAAAAAAAAAAGAAAAATAACGGGGCTGCAGGGGTGTTGTCATGGGTATCAGGTAGGTAGTTGGGGCGAGCTGAGTGAAGGCTTGGCAGGCTTGGCATAGGCACACAAAGAACCCATAACAAATCCCTACTTTCATTCCTTCCTAGTGTTTGTAGTAACTTCCTGTTGCCAAACAGGAAGTGTATGATAACTCATGAGCTCTCTAGTGTTTGGGTGTGGCTGGCTACATAAGCCACACCCAAGATTCTCCAGTGCTTCGTGTTGCTTACTGTGAGCTGTATCAGCAACACACTTGCCGTGCTCTGGATCAGCCAGCATCTGCTTTCCTGCTCCGGATCATCCTACTTCTGCTTACCTGCTCCGGATCATCCTGCTTCTGCTTACCCTCTCTGGATCATTCAGCTTCAGTTTACCTGGTTCTTACTCCACGCCGCTGCTATCTCCAGTCAAGAGGGGACTTCTACATCGGCACCTGTAAGAACAAAGAAGAACAGCGTTAACACGCGCACATCAGTAACGCTGCGCATACTCACCGAATCTTCCAGCGACGCTGGAATCCAGGTTAGTTGCACGAGCGCACAAACCCCTGTAAGAAAGAAGAGACATTATTCATTGCGCTCGCTCCAATAACGCAGACACTTATTTCACTGTGCTCTCTCTCTACGCGGTGCATACTTACCAAAAGCCTCCGTGCAAACTTACATAACCACCAAGTCTCCAGTAGCGCTGAACCCGGACTCGAGGCGCTAATACCACATAATTTCTCCTGCAAGGGAAAGGGAGAGACATTACCAGGCGCGCTCGAATTGAAGACGCTGCGCAAACCTACAAGCAGCTAGCTTCTACACGCAGCGCTACTCACCCACAAAAAATACCGGCAAACAAAGACAATACGGACAATTTTGGACACTCAACATTCTCAGCGCAACGTTCACTTGTGGGAAGGACTTTCTAGCCAGTGAAGAAACTGGCGCCTTGAACTCTCGGCCTTGCTGTGAAGGCATAAAACAGTGTTTGGCATCTAAACTCAGCCTACAGACATTGGCACCAATCACATGAGTGAATCACACCCCTGCAAATGCAGGGTGGAGTGCACATCCTACTAAAGATCAAGGTAAGCCCATAGGGGGACATCACAGCACACAGTAAAGAGAAGGGAAGGGCCCAGGGGAATCGGGTGAATTCAGGTCTGAGTGTACACCTTGTATTTGACAGGAATTCCTCCGGGTGAAACAAGGGAAGTGAAAACTGAGGGTCAAGGGAGGCTCGTCCATCGCTCCTGCAGAGACACAGGTGAGTGTGACAGAACATGAAGCCATCCTCAATACCTCTGCCCGAGCGATGGAAACATCTGAGGTAGACCAGCTTTCCCTATTGTTGGGTGAACTGCGGGCCGAGGTGCATGCAGCCTGCTCAGAGACAAATGCCTTAAAGCGCGAACTGGTAGTCAACGGGGACAAAACAGACGATTTGGCAAGACAGCTCCTACCGACCCAAGCTGGTCTAGCACCCCTACCAGGTGGAGTTCCACAGGGGC